>NC_133772.1:121564109-121586410 GCF_003597395.2 Chelonoidis abingdonii | reverse complement strand
AAAGAGAGGATCTAGTAAGTGGGAAGTGTCGTATGTCATTGGATGTAAATAGAGATTATTAAATAAATGAAAAAGGATAGTCACTGGCTAAAATAATGCCCAAGATTATAACATTGGGAAAGCACAATATTGGACATCAAACACAATACCGAGCAAATTCTTAATACAGAAACGAATAACTCTGCATCCGAAAGACATGAAGCAATTGACGGACTCTGGTCTGGATGAATGTTCTTTATTGGTGGTTTATACAGGTGGGAGAAAGAAAGGTATTCCTGTAGTGATCCTTACTATTTGAGAAGGATAAGAGCTTTAATCAAACTTTAGGAGAGGACTCGTGTTCTCTGGATAGTCAGCGATGGGCTCAGTCAGTTTAAAAACCTAATGACCATCTGACAACTGATTATCAGTTTTGGATTTTTATAAATTGTACTGTTTGTGATTCATACGTAAACCAACTATATGAGAGATTGGTGCCTTGTGTAACATTAAACCAGACTTTTGTACATGGTCCTTATAATATTCAGGGATTAAAAAATAAAGCATGTAAAAATGATCAGTACAACTTGTTAAAAACTCAGGTTGGTTTTCTGTTAATAAATGAACAACACGGTTCTTGTTTTCAAAAGAATTAATGCTTTGTATATTCGTTAAGGAGAATACAAGGGAGCTTGTTTTAATGGCTTTCTGCGAGGGGTCAGCTAGCTTGAAAGCGATGCTGCATCTTAAAAATAAGGATAGAAGCTCTTGCCCATTCTTCTGAATTTTTGATTATCCAGTCTGGCCCCAGTCCCAATTAGATTGATAAATGGGGTTTACTGTACTTGGTAGTCCGGTATTGATGGCTGGAGGGCCATTATGTTATCCTAAGAGAGCTCAGTGCCGATCGACATAAATCTCTGGAACAGTGAACTGGAAAGGAGAATTTTTACAAAGCAGAGAAGGAGGAAGAATACCAGTGTGGGTTAGGGGATGAGAAAGAGAAGACCTTCACAATTCAGTACAGGCAGAGCTGGTAGAGTGCCTATAGTTAAGTTGCCAAACACTTTCCATTAAGAAGATTCTGTTTCAATTGGTCTTGATCTTCCAACATACTTCAAGCACTTGGACTGAAATTTTCTCATGGCAGGTGTCTGCTTCACGCTAAATTTTTTTGGAAAGTCTAGCTAAAATAGTTTCCACATTTCTAAGAATAGAAGAGAAACATGGTTGTTTTTGTCCATTGTAAGAAATGCTCTCACAGCTGCTTTGTTGAAAGCTTTAGCAGCCTCCAGGTGTTAGCAAGGGACTTGAAGTCATGGGAGCAGCACTTTGAACATATAAAGTGCTAATATAACCTAGTACTCTGAAAAATCAGGCCTAAGGTATCATTGGGCACCCAAAAAATAGACACTTTGACAATTTTGGGCTTTACTCTCTCTGTGCTCAGCTTGCCATCTGTAAAATGGGAAAAATAATACGCCTCAGCCTCACAGAGGTGTTGTGAAGATAAATTGTTGATGGCTTGGGAGCGACCCGATATTAGAGTGATGAGCACCACATAAAACACGCATGAGGAAAGTGAACAATTCAAGTATTTAGTGCAAGTTTTGAAATGGTGTGTGGTAAATAAGGTGAGGAGGCCACACATTGAAGCTGAGTAGAAAAAAGAAATAATAAAAATCTACCGCATTCCGTGAGCACCATCCATACCATCCTGTGCACTGAATGAGGTTGGGGTCCTCTGAAAATAGTACAAGATCAAGTAAATTAAAACTGTATCATAAGGCACCGAGGTTGCACAGGCAGCCTTAACTCTGACAATTCGTAAACTTTGGTGCTGACTTTGCCACCTTAACATCCTTAATGTAGGCTTTTGTTGTTGTTTGTTGTATGTAAATGTATTTAATATGACTCTGAACTCAGTGAATCTCTGTATCTACTTTTTTATAAACACCTGTCTCTTTCCCAATAACTAATCCGTCCCTTTTCTTTGCTTCTTTCCCAACACCTCCATGCTTTCTTCTACCCCCTTTGGCTTTCTCCCTTCCACCTCATTACATAAACAGGTCCCAAATCCTGACTCTGGATCCTGCCAGAAGTGTTGGGAGCAATTATGCCACCCTCAATTGCTGCTCTGTCTTCCTATCCTCATTACTCTCAGCAACTGGGTACGTGTGGATTGTCATTGGGAGTAGGTCACTTATTAGTTCACATGCTGGTGACATTCCGTGATGTGGCTGTGTATTTCAGACAGGAAGCATAAGGCTCAATTTGGATGAAAAGGCAGCTTTACAAAGATGTCATGAGGGAGAATATGGGACTGTGATCTCTCATTCCATAGAAGCTGTGTGGTCCTCCTGGTACTAGGTCTTGCTGTGGGCTCTTGTTTTCTCTATGTCCTAGCCTGGTCTGTTACCAGTTTAACTAATTTACTGGTTAAGCTAAATCAACACTGAAAAAATTTACAGCTGTGTGAAGAGGTTTGCAACTGGTTTACTAATTGGTTTAAAACGGATTTTAGTTAATCAGGTGTTTCTGTGTAAACAAACCATTACAACCGCATCCTTTCCAAACTTTCACACCGACCCGCCTGTAAACTCTGTTCACCATCCCTCTTAGCGCTGTGCCTAGACGCCAATCAGCATTAGGGTGTGACATATGTCCTGCCACTGAGGCATGTACGTGGGGCAGCAGTTAGGCCTTCTAGTGGTAGGTCTCCTCCCTGGACAAATCAGCTCTGAGATTATTCTGAAACACAGCTCTCTATGCTCTCCCAAGCCCCTGCCCGAGGCACACATCAACATGTGTTGATTGTTTTTCCAGGGGTGAGCCAGTCCTCAATGCTCCTTCTATAGCCTGCTCATGCTCACGCTCCTACCAGTCTGTCTCAATCTGGCCCTGCGTAGTGTTGCCTGATTTAGGGGGTTAATAATATTAAATTTAGATAATATGGGTTTTTTAGGCTCGCCAATCTGTTTGATAAGATGATAAAAGTTCTTGTCCCGAATCAGGCTCCATAGCAAAATTTAAAAAGGACCTCGGGGATATGAACAGGAAGCCTCACACTGAGGCAGATATAGCCATAAAGACTTTTTATTAAAATTAGTGAAGTAGTAATTAATGTACAATAATCAGAGTTAAAAGTTCAATTGCCATTCCTGCTATTCACAAAAATACATATGGTAATACAGTATTAGATGCTACAAAGCTTTGTTAATATACTCACACCTTTCTTGATAACCTGGTTGGTTATCAAAGCACAGACCAGCCTCGCCTCTGCTGGTTCAGGTTTTCTCAATTCTTGAGGAGAGAGCCGTGCTAGAAGGGCTGACGCTAAGAGCTATCAAGCTAACTTCGAAGTTTACACATAACTAACTAAACTTAAATCAACGAACCTAAATAAACAAACTAAGAAAAAAAAAGTAGATAAACCAAACTTTAGCCTAGTCAGCTCCCTTGGAAAGTTAGAAAGGGGGGAGTTAGCACAAAATACAGCCTACTAATGTAGTAGTGTTGTAGATAGAATAGAATACAACTAGAGAGGTTGGGTCACCTCTTCTATAGGGCAAGTGCCAAAAATACCTTTCCCCTATGCCCAAAACTTCATTGCTCACCCCACAAAATGTTAAGGTTACACTTACTCCCCATAGGCTAGTATGTTGTGCGTATAGATCACATGTACATCCATAACATGTTATTTTGTCTCAGTCATTTCAGTTCTTTCTTGTCGTGTACCCTGTTAAGTCTGTGGGTCAAGCTTGGACCTCCCCCCAGGCTTCTTCCATTATATATTCTACTGGTCAGGGTCAGCAACCTTTCAGAAGTGGTGTGCTGAGTCTCATTTAATTCACTCTAATTTAAGGTTTTGCATGCAGTAATAAACATTAACAATTTTAGAAGGTCTCTTTCTATAAATTTATAATATATAACTAGAACAATGTTTATGTAAGCAAATCGGTTTTTTAAAAACTCTTTAAGAGTTCCATTTAAAATTAAATTAAAATGCGAGCCCGCCCAAGACCAGTGGCCAGGGCCCAGGAGGGCAGCGTGAGTGCCAATGAAAATCACTTGCGTACTTGCCTTCGCATGCGTGCCATAGGTGCCTACCCTGATCTAGGAAAGGTCTTAGACGTATACGTGGGTTGTGACTTGCTATTTAGGTGAAAGTCTCAATATGTAGGTCAACTTTTCTATCTGGGTGAAAGGTCGAGATATAAAGAATATACTAACTTTGCCTTAGCTTAACGTGTACAGGAATATGGCCTGTAGGTCCCTTGCATTACAGCCAAGTTACTTTAATATAAACCTATTACAATAAACCAAATACTTAAACTATAAAAAAAGATATATAGATATATATAGATATATATAGATATATGCAAGCAAGCACAATAATCGTATAGGCTACAGTATGCCAATTGGGAGTGGGACCTTGACTCACAAGAACCAGGATGGTTTCTAGCGGGAAATCTGGCCTCTAGTGCTTAGCCTTTTGGTTGTTTGTAGCATTAGCCAGAGACTCAAATGCTCAAGGTATGAAAGAGGCAATCTTGTTTCAATAGCACATTTTCAGAAAATTGTGAAAATATGATCTGCTTCACTACCCCATGAGAGTTACAGAATTTGTTTAGTTCTGAGTGTGTCAGGCATTGCAAATAAAGCACTGTCCAGTGACATTTCTGAGGAGGACGTGAAGCCTTCTGGCCCAGCCACTGCTGGAGAATTCCAGAACATGACCAGGAGACCTGAGTGATCTTGAGGCGTCTGATGAGTGTGCTGCCAGCCCTTGCTTGAACCCATAGAAGGGAGGCCTCTACGGGCTGGGAATCTCTGTCAAACAATCGAACTGCAGAGCCATGTCGCAGGTCAGTAGGGTATAAAGTACTGAGGAGGCTGGTAGTATTGGGGTAGTGATATGACCAGGCTTTATATACCTAGAAGCAGAGTTTACTGATGTTTGTTTCTTGAAAATTTCTTAATAGCTGGACAATGGCCAAAGAACCTGGACAGCATTAGATCAGAGGACACAGATGAAACTGTTCCAAGTGGTTTTGCTCATCCCTGAGACAAGGTGTTCAAGAAGGATGCCCAGAATGAAGATGAGGATGGCTATATGGCTTAAGCAGGGCAACAGGCATAGAGCTATCCAAGGCCAGGTCTACACTTAAGATTCAGGTTGAACTAGCTATGTCAATGTGAAAAAGGCCCATCCCTGATCAATTCATTAAGCGACATACCCTCGCTGTAAGATGCTCACAGGTCGAGGAAGAATAAAAAGTGCTATAAGGTATTAAAATGCTATTATCCCTGTTGGATAATGAAAGGGCTAGTGAACTGTACAAAATGTGCCTGGAAATAAGGTGATCACCACCTGACCAAAAACCATAGTCTGGCATTTGAATGGACCTTGGACAAAGCAAGTGAGTGCGTCTTCTGATGTGAGTTCTGCCTGACAACGACCAGCTTAGGGTCCTATATGCATAATATCCTCTCTGCAGACTTTGCAAAGAGTGGCACAGAGAAGCTTTCATAAACAATAGGTGCTTTGAGGTGGGTGATGGTGGTGTTGCTAGAGCCACAAAGGGCAACACTATAAATAAAGAGCCCTGACGAAAGCCCCACTACCTCTGTGTCAGTGGTAAAGCCCCCAGAGCAGACCAGGCTGCTCCTTCCCTTTGTGGCTAGAATGGACCTGCACAAACTCTGGCTTCCACAATCTCAAACAACAAACAGGTGTGTGTGTGTGGGGGGGGGGGGGGGAAGATAAGGCTGCAGTGAAGAGGTGGGAGAGGAAGTGTCCATGCAGGAATACATTGCCTTACTTGACACTCACACCATGAGAGGAGGATTCTGTTGAAGACTGTTGTAAGACACTCGGAGGCAGAGAGAGTCTTATTTTATTTATATATTATGCACACAAATATTGTTATAATTATTACTGGCTTTCCAAGTTTATATCTCTCCCCTTTCCCCACTGGTGGCTTGCCCTTGGGCTGGAGATCCTGGGGTTAAGGTTACCCTAATTTTACAAGCTGAGAGTAATCAGGTAATTCAAATACAAAAGGCAGCAGGAAAGTGCAGGGGTGGATGCTGAGAGAAGTAGTGGGACTGCAGAGGCAGGAGGCCTGGCAGTAAGTTAGGGACTCACAGAAAACAGGAGAATGTGTGGAGCTGACGAAAGACTTTGTTTTGGGACTTCTGAAACCTGTTTTTGACAAACTCTGTTGCCAGTCTGGTGAAGTGTGAATTAAAGACTTTTGGCGGTAAGAAGGTGACCAGAGACTGAGTGACTTTTTGCCCTGGTGAAGCAGACAAGAGGTGGGTGGTGATCATGGCATACACTCCAATAAATCTTGTTTGTTTTGTGACATGAACTCAGGGCTTGCAAGAAGAAAGCAGTGCTGTCAAGAGCACATAGTGGGGAATTCAGTTTTCCTAAGTTTTTGGTGGGGGTGAAGCAATATGTAAATTTTTAAGGGAACCTCATAGTAATTAAACCCAGCTCTTTAATTGCCACCAACACATGGCAAAAGGGTTAAATAGGAACGTACCCATTCACTAGTGAACAAACACTTGCCAGGCAAAAGGTAATGGCAGTCAATTCTTAAACTGAATTTTACTAACCACACACAAACTAAACAGTTGCAAGCCAGCTAGCAAAGTATCTTGGATTACTATGAGTGTCCATTTTCAACAAGCAGTGCTCCTTAAGGATTGCTTGAGAGGAAAGTGCTGTATAGGAGAATCACAAAGCAACCCCTTAGATTTCCTTAACAAAATAATTAGTTTAGAATTTTCTAGCTGTAAACTATGGATTTACCCCTGATCTTCCCTCACTTTGCAATGCTGACAAACTTCAGACACATGCAAACCAACTACAACCGTCTCTTTCCAACAGTGTTCCTGATTCCTTTGGCACCTGCTGCCTTATATCCTATAGTCCTAGGGAAGGGAGTTGTGTGTAAAACTTCTCAGCTCCTCAGTTCACACATAACAGTGAGTTGGCAGAGGTGTCCAATTCTTAATTGAATAATAACCAGGGGAGCTGCCGGGGGTGGTGCCTGTGGAAGGTCAATGTCAGAAAAATGTCTCATGGCCCACAATCAGATTACTCTGATGGGCCACATGCAGCCCACCGGTTGTCCACCAGTGTCCTAGAATGTTGTCAGCTATGCCCTCCTGTGTATGGAAGGGACGGAGTGTCACCAGTTAGGCAGTAAGGGCTGGTCTACACTACAGGGGAAAATTGATCTTAGATACGCAACTTTAGCTACGTGAATAACGTAGCTGAAGTCGAAGTATCTAAGATCGAATTACTCACCGTCCTCACGGCACGGGATTGACTTCCGCGGCTCCCCCTGTCGATTCCGCAACTCCGCTCGGCTTGATGGAGTTCCGGAATCGATATAAGCATGTTCGGGGATCGATATATCGTGTCTAGATGAGACGCAATATATCGATCCCCGAGCAATCGATTGCTACCCGCCGATACGGCGGGTAGTGAAGACGTAGCCTTAGTCTCATTGTCCTTGACAGCGTTACAGATCATCACTTCACAGTGTGAATAATATCTCTAGAGTGTTTGGAAAAAGTAGGCAAATGAACTGGCAGCACTAGCGAATGCAGTCCACAGCAAGCTTTTCACAGAGAGCCCACTTGGGGAGGGGAGGAGGGCATAGTGAAGCCCTACAGATAATTATATTACTTACTGTTGCCATATAACTGCACTTATTTCAATGGAGTTGCACCAGGGTGAGTTTGGACAACTCTTCTTCCCTGAGGGTTTTGATTTAGCAGGCCACTTTGGATTTTACTCTCAACATTAGTAATTATAGATCTGTTTCTTCATAGTCACCATGCAAAATAGTTTGCCTCGGTATAATTTTAAAACTTATGCCTAGAGCTTTTGAATTATATGAAGCTTAAACCACAGCCCCAGGTGGCTCTGGAGATGATGATGTCACTTAGAATGTTCATCATTTTCTTTCAATTGCTCATGCAGTGCATACCTGTCATTTGCTAGTTCCATGCCAAGATATCAAATCTGCATTCAGAAGCAATGTGCAGCAGTGTCTTTTGGATGTTCTTGGGACCAAGTACAGGGCCTCATCCTTTGCTGAGCACTCCTCTCTCAATAAAAGAGAATGGGAGTGAAAGTGTTCAGCAATTTGCAGGAGTCACATAGCACCTTGTAGGACTGGATCCTGTAATGTAGGCAATGCACACAAAACTTCATCTGAAGAATCCCACAACTCAGAAGATAGATAGGTCTTGTTCTAGCTAAAAATAGGCCAAGGATGAAGATGTTATGATTCAATATCACTTGGCATTAGCTCTTGGCTCTACTGTGTGTTACTTTCTCTAGTAACAAAATATATTCAAGTTAATTGCAAGTGAAAGAGAGAGAAATGAGGTAATTTTTCCACAAGTTAAGTACTGTTTCTGTGTCTCATTACAAATTCCATGTAAAAGTCTCTGAGAACCCTTGTGTAGCACAATAAGGAAGAACAGAACCTACAATCATCTCAGTTTCAATCAGACATTTTAATCTTGAAGAAGCACACTGTGGTACAGGAAGGTATGAAAACTCATTTTGCTGCTGCACCTCAGATAATTAACTTGTAAGGGTTACATCAGCTGCATATGGGGGAGAAAAGTAGAAGTGCCACGGAATTAAGAAAATGCATGCTAAGTGGCAAATTTCCATGAATATCCATAAATATTCATCATTCTACATACCCAAGGCCTTCTGTCTGAATGGGGTTTCTGACATGCTGAACCAAAATGATGGCCATGAGAATGAATGAAGCCACTTCCATTTATTTTTCATCAGCAATAAGTAGGTTTGAATGGTCACAATGGCACTAGCATATGATGAAAGTCTGAGTCAGTCGGGAAAGAAGTATCCTGAGAAAAGTAAAAGGCTCAGCAGAAAAGATAAACAACGTGCAGAGATGGTGTAGGGGAAAGGTCCAGAGGGGGAAATAATGATGATCTATCATTCCTCAGAGGTATGAAGCATGCTTTTGAAAATTTATCCCCTCTCACTGACTAAGAGTTAATGCCCAAGCAAGACTCCTAAACTCCATAGTCCACTCTGTCACTCCAGAGGGACTGCACAAGTGTGCCTGAGGAAAGGATCTGGCCCAATATTACATTAAGTATTGCTAAGAACAATTTTTTAAATTGTTAAACTGGCAAAACCTTTGGCCAATCATATTCTTGGGATTTTCAAAGACGTGTATAGATGTATTTGTTTCCCATATCCATGCTGTGAGGAAATACAGTGACGCCTCTGTGAAGCAGACTGTTAGGGCAAGAAGTGGTCTCTTGAGGGAGGTGATGATTTACTAATGGTGCCTTTAACATCTTTGGCTGTACCAGTGAGTGTGATGGAGAATGGACTCTTTGTGGAAGGGTGCTGATAATGCAGCAGTGCCTCTGCGCTGGCCAGTATCCCCTGAAATAACAGCAATGTATGGGGATCACAAGGAAGCATATTTTGTGCCTAAAGCACAATACTTTCTGGAACAAGTTGCTTGGAACGTGTGGAGTCACCACCCCAATGCAGTGAAACAGACATCCTGCTCACACTCCCATAGCTGTGTTGGCTCTGCAGGGCTAACAGGAGTAAAAGATAGTAACCGTATTTTTGTCACTAAAGTCATCAGCTATGACACTGAATACACTTAGCAGGCAGGTCTGTTGAGTAAGAAAGTGCCCTTTTTATAGAGCTGAACTGCACTTGAAAAGACAAAATTGTCTGTTGGCTTGTTTCCCAATTAAAGATCTCAGTTAGAATACTCATCCCACACAAACACACGTGTTCAGGGAATAAACTTTACTTCATTATTACTTGCTTACGCTAGCAATGTAAGCTTGCAAAAAAAAACAAAACCCCAAACCATCAGGAGGTTGAAAAGCAGAAACCTCTGCTTATTCTCTGCAAACAGTGTAGATAATTTATTTCAAATAGACAGGAAAATAAAAATTCTCTGTGTGTCACATCAGTGGCATATTAGTCAGGAATGGAAAAGCAATCACAAAAATAACTTCCTAAGAATAAGACAGAAATGAAGATGTCAGAACAATCTTAAATTAAAAATTCACCCTCTATACCTGCAGTAATGGCAGCATCGACTTTTCCCTGATTGGTGTGCATGAGAGCTATGTGCATAGATTTGATACGTTTCATTAGAAGGTACAAATATCTGATTTAGCTATTTGCTGTCATTCCCTCAACATCTCATTTAAACCATGAGAGCATTTTGACAAGACGCATTAACAACCTAATAGGCTCGGTTTGACACACACTAGCAACCACCAAAGGCTGGTTTCTCAGCCTAAAGAGGAGCTGAGACACTAACAAGCAAATTAAATTAGACCACATTTAATTGATACACTCATTTCAGAAGTGAACCTTGATGGTCTCTTCTTACTGAGAGAGCTAAGCTAGTGCTAGGGCTGCAAAGTGGGCTGAGTACAGTAGCATCAGACTATTATAAGGATACAATATGAATTGAATCATAGATAGTGAACTCAGATAAAAGCCATGCAGCCTCTGTCTCCCTCTGCACTCTGGCCATGTGTTTTGGAGAGTGAATCATTGCTGCACTGGACCAGACCAACAGGCTTGAAACCTAGCATCACCTGTGTGTGTGAGCATGGCTCTGCCACCTATCTAGGATTATGGGTAATAGTGCTCAGTGCCACTGGCTTTCACCTCAAAACAGGGATGGATTAACCATTTGTGGGTGCCTATGGGACACTACAGCAGGAATACCAGACCCTCTCCCTGCCCCCTCCCTTCACCTTCCCCTGAGACCCCACTGCTCACTCCTATCCCTCTTCCTCCTTTCCCATCAGCTTGATCCTGCCCACCTCCAGGATTTAAGTAAAGTGAATGATATCACTGTATGATTTGGCTTTACACATCTATATGCCTCCCTTCAGACAAACAAGAAAACTTAATCACGTGGACCAACAATCCACTTCCAAGAAATGCAGGCATAAACATGCATGAAACTTTTCCCCATTAATGAGCCTAGTTTGCTCCTTCCTAACCCTACACAGTTTTTGACCACTCAGTGCATGGCACTTTCTAAAACTGGATCTTAATTACATTTGTTACAAAATAATGTCTGAATCTGATAAAGAAGAGTAGTGGCTAAGTTCTTTGGCATTCAAAAATCAAAGACTTCTGGACATGGTAACAAACTCTACATAACAGTAAAATAATAAAACAAAGCTACATATTTATACCAGAGCAGAATTAGAATCAAAATCCTTCAGATTTCAATATCTGTACAGAGAATAAAATGCACAATTTCCAGTAACAACAGTAGAAAAGTCATGTCTAATGCTCTTCTCACTGCCCTGAAGAGGATGGTTGTTTTGTTTTGGGGTTTGTTTGTTTTTTGCCTTCACTATTGCTTAATTTCAGGGGCGGGGGGCAGGGCTGGGCTGGGCTGGGCTGGAAGGGGGCTGCGAGTCAGAAGTGAGCACAGCTGGGTGGGAGCCCAAGGCTAGGCCAGCAGGGGGCTGCTCAGGTCAATCCCCGGAGTGAGGAAGGGGCTGGGGACAAGCACAGTAGGGTGTGTGTGGAGGGGTGTCAGTCCCCAGAGCGAGGCAGGGCTAGGGGCAAGTACAGTGGGGCAGTGAAGGTCCACGTCTGGAGCGAGGCAGGGGCAGGAGGAAGCACAGCAGGGCAGGGGGGGCATCAGTCTCTGGCTGGAGTGAGGCAGGGGCTGTTGGCAAGTACAGTGGCATTGTGGAGGGGGGTTGGTCCCTGGCCAGAGCAAGGCAGGGACTGGGTGCAAGAGCACTGTGGGGTGTTGGGGACAGATTCCCTCTGGGGTGGTGCAAAGCCAGTACCTACCTCTTTCTTCAGGAGCTAGGTCCTTGGGAGCCAGTTCTCTCTCTCTCCAGCTGAGCTGCAGCTGCTCATCCTGGCAGCGAGGCTGATTGTGGTTACTCCTGTTGAAAGCCGGACACCTGGCAACAGGGGTGCCAGCACAGGGGGAGGGCATGGCCCCATCACTTTTTTCCTGACTTAAAGGCGAGCAATGGGGGAAGGGGGCAAAGATGAATGAGTGGCAGCCTGGGGTGCCTCAGGGAAAGAGGCTGAGTGGGGGTGGGGTCTCAGGGGGAAGAGGCAGAGCAGGGGTTGAGGCCTTGTGTGGGAGGGGGAGAGGCTGAGCAGGGGCAGGGCCTCAGGGCAGAGTAGGGGACAAGGCCATGGTCTGGGCACCGACGTGGGCCCAGCACCACTGGCGTCATTGTAAACCCAGTACTCCCTCAAAAGTCACCAGGTCAGTCACAGGTGTTGACCCAGGAATAACTTGCCTCTTTATCAGCCTCTCAAATCCCCAACAACTCAGAGAAAACTTTAGGCCAATATAAATCACATACCTTGTTCTCTCTTTCACCTATTTTCCTGCTGAGTAGCTTGCAGAGAGCTCTGTCATCCATTCTCCTTCATGCCCAGAGAGACCATGTTTGGGCACAGCAATCAACTGTCCCAGTATTGCCAACACTCAAAAATCATGGGTCAGACTCAAAAAAAAAAAAAAGGTGTTTTTTTTATACTGTGGTTTTTGGTTTGTCTTTTGATTTTTGAACCCCCTCTGTTCAGCAACAGTGTGTGTGTGGGACAGTGTTGCCAGCTCTGCCAGCTTTATGTAGTAAGATGTTTTTGGCCCCACTGTAGGGACTCCCACTGGCTGCCTACAGCACAGGGCTTGCAGCTTCCCATCAAACCCAAATATTCTCAGTAATTAATTAGGTGCCCTTCCTAGCCTCATTTCTGCCCATCCCAGCTATAAACTAGCCAAATCCTGATTATAGTGACTTCAGCAGCAAAATTCAAATGGAACAAAAATTTGGCCTATTATAGGTGTAATTTGAGGGTTAAGCAAACATTTCCAAGATAGAAGGAAGTGAGGGTATGTATTTAAGGAGAATATTGATGGATGTACAGTTGGGGTATGAAGAAACATGAGTCACTCTGTAACTGACTGGCCAACATATCAGTGGCAGTCTTTCAATCCCTTTTCCTTCAGGGTGGGTTTGTTCCTCTCAAAACAAAACAGTTTAACTCCAGTGCCATATATAAACCTTTCCCCAACTGGCAGGGCTGGAGAGTGGGCACTGCAGGGGAATCCTTCAGGAGCCTACATCCTCCCCACAGCAAGATTGCTATACCCACCATCACACTCACTTTACCACATGAGGCAGCAAAGGAGAACTACAACCACTATTTCCAGTCCTCCACTGACTGAGTGGGGGGAACTGCCTTTATATTTCCAGAAGGCAGTCTTGTGACTCAGTCAGCTGGCCCCATTCCCAGCTAGGTGTGGTGATCCTACCAGTCCCAAACATATGTTCTTAAAGGGGCCATCCCTTGGAACAGAGCTATCTGGC
Source organism: Chelonoidis abingdonii (assembly GCF_003597395.2). NCBI lineage: Eukaryota > Metazoa > Chordata > Testudines > Testudinidae > Chelonoidis > Chelonoidis abingdonii. The sequence goes on along the minus strand of NC_133772.1, from coordinate 121,573,006 downwards.
CCAAAGCCCCTACTGTCCCTGAAAGGGGATGACTGCCCTGTTATAGACTGCAAACTGCTATCTGTAAAGGAGTGTGTTCTGTGCTGTGTATGCGCATGTGCATTAGTAAAACAAAGTGTAACCCACAGACCTCTTGGGTGTGGTGTTCTGTCCCCTCTAGTGGCACTGAAACCACTTTGAGAGAGAGATTAATGAGTTTGCTCTACAGACTTAGCTAACAGCCACGTGGCTTTTAGCTCATGGGATTTGGTGCCAAAGGTCCCATCTTTTGTAACAACAACAGACCCCCCGTTGTCAGCAGACAGGATTGAACCTGAGACCTCAGAAGCTAAATGAATAGCCTCTACTACATGAGCTAAAAGCCCTATAGCTGTAAGCTAAGGTTGTCGAGCAGGCTCATTAATCTCTCTCTAAGTAGTCTCAGTGCTACTAGATGGGACAGAACACCACACCCAGGAGGTGTGTGGGTTAAAAAAGCAAATTGCTTGGGCTGGATTATGTAATAAAAGGGGGGGGGGAAATCATCATATATATGATATCATCACTGTCTTTTATTGAATAGAAAAATAGCGTCAGTATATGAACTTTTTAAATAACTTACAAACCATGTTTAGCCAAGAAAATAAATGGATTGCATGCTATCAAATACTTTCAACAGCTTCTAACATTCAGAAGATAGACTCTGAAGCTTTATAATCCAGGCTCTTTCAGAGAGACAGGTTTTACGTTATCTTATTGCTTATCAACATACTACAAACATCCTTCTCATATCTGGTCAATGAGTAAACATCATCAGGACACCTCACTGAGAAAATGTCATTAACAATGGTACAAAATTATTCCAAAAGATTTGAATTTGACAAAATCTGAGTCTTAGGCTATGTCTATTTTTATAAACCTTATGCACCTGTCCTTACCATTAACTTAAAGTTCTAGATTAAGCTTTTGTGCCTGGTCTCAATCACTGCAAGAAGTAAATAGCCATTAAGAGTAGAATTTGACAGCTGCACACAATTTCTAATGATCCAGTCAAAAAGATTCATGATGGGATATGTATTAATTTGTACACACTTATTTATTTCCATATTGGACCCTTAGGATAAATGAGGCCTTGGTACTGAAGATGTAGCATTGTTATTTTAATACTTAATTGCTGGTATAGTGAGAAATATGGGAACCCCAGAAATCTTAAAGAAAATCAATATAATAATCTTATAAGAAAGTGCTGGCCTAATGTACTAGTTCTTGGTGGCTAATGCTTAAAAGGACAGATTTTCATCTGGTGTAAATCTATGTACATAGAGTTATGCCAATTTACACCAGCTGAGGATGTAGTCCCATAACCACAGCCATTTTAAACATTTTATAAGATTCACCCCCAGATAAGAGGACAATTCCAATATTTTATATAGCATTAGAACAAGCTTGAATTCTTAATAAGTAACCTTGAGCACAGTAGAAACTCTTTTGATGAATGATATAGCTGTTGTACACACAATTATACTATTTTGCTATTTTCATAAAGATTTTACTCTGATATTGAATATATATTGATTTTGCCAGAAATATATTTTAGTGGATTTGTTTCTTTGAAAGGTCCTTTTGTGGTTTATTGTGCAGTGTAGAAACACAGGAAATACCCTACAGGATGTCAATAGAGGTCTGTCTAGTCTGGTATCCAGCCTCCAGTGCCAGATGCTTCAGAGGAAAGTGCACTTAATTGTGCAATAAGCAGAGGTGGCTATATCTTCCTGACCCAAGCTGATTATCATCTTATGCCCTGAAGCATGAGAATTTAAAGCCCTTAAAATTTTATCCCATCTAACCTAACTATTATTTATGTAAATATCTAATATTTTTTAATCTTACTAAATTATTTGCCTGGATAATATGTGAGAGAGAGTTCTCTGGCTTACCTACACATTATGTAAGAAACATGCTATTTCCTTCTATTTGTTTTCAGTTTATGCCTTTTAATTTCAAGGAGTGCTCTCTTGTTCTTCTCGTATGGGAATTTGCACGATGGGGTCTTCTACAATATTTTCTCCATTAATTTACAGACCTCTCTGATATCCCTTTTTACTATTCTCCTGTCCAAACTGTGGTCCTGAGGCCCTGCACTTCTTATATAAACAAAACTCACACTGATTCAGTTAGTGGGATCTGTAAATAGTCCTACTGTTTTTAATCTCTCCTTGAATGTACCTCTTTGTCCTGAAGTCTATATAATTTTCATTGTCCTTCTTTGTCTCTGGACTTTTTGATTTCTACAATGCACTTTTTGAGATGTGGTGACAAAAATATAACTGAGTAACCACAGTGTGGTGGTATCACCGATCTATGTAATGCAGTAACAATAATTTCTGTATTAACACTCAGAGTCTTCTTCATGTAGTCTAGCATCTTAAACGTTCTTTTGACATATGTAGAATATTGAGCAGATATCTTCATTCACCTGCCACAATGACACCCACCATAGAGCTGTTTCTTGACTGTTTACATACAATTCAGAATTTATTCTGGGCAGTTTAATGTTTTCTCTTTAATGTGAAGTACGCTGCACTTGTCTCTGGTGCATTATATCTTCTACCATATTTCCTAATAACCCAGTGCTTCTGGAGAACCTCAAAATCCTCCAAGAGCCACACGGTGGCGGGTCGCAGAGATGTGCAAGGGGAACAGGAAGGGCAAAATGAGCCTCCCCATTCTGTCAAGGGCTGTCATGAAGTGAGCCAGAACTGCAGTCCTTGTGCTCAGTGAGTGCACAGACGGCAGGGGATTAGCACACCTGAAGTTGCTAGTCATCCCAAAAGTAGTACAGAGGATCATGGCCCCATTTCCCACACTGTATCTGGTCAAGAATGGTGTACATGGCACCCCTAAGGTGGTGTGGTAACAGGCTGGCCCCCCCACAAAAGCCATGTACTCCCAAGAAGCATTCACTAGGATATGGTCCAAAATATATGGTTGTAATAGTTTGAAATGAGGTGATTTCTGCTGTTAATAAATAAATAAATAAATAAATAAATAAATAATAAATTGCTAAGTGAGTCTGGGGCTAGTGAAAAAGTGCCAGGCTGACACCTAAGGAGGAGCTGTGTTTGTCCATCCACAGAAGAGGCCCTGCTTGGGCAGCACATGAACTCTTTCACATTTTCTCACCAGTCTGCGCCAGCCCTCTTTTGGAGGAATAATCTCTATTGTGGAGAGAAGAATTTAAACTCACAGGCCAAAGTCAGACCTGGTGCAAGCAGAGCAAATTCAGCCGCTCTGAATTTGGTGCCATGCCTATTGAATACTTGGCCTCTCTGCTGAGACTGGTGACAGAGTGAGAGTAATGTTGATGGCTGTGTAACACAAGCACCTATTTTACTGGAAACTGGACGGACATCATCAGCTCATGTCACATAAGCCACCAACACACAGAAGATGGCAGTGGCTTTTTTATTATGGGATGTTATGAGACGAGTTAGAACCAGTGACCTAGATAAGGGTATGGTCCCAATCCTCGGAGAAGGTGACTGCCCACAGCTCTCACTGCATTCAGTGCAAATTTAGCATGCTCTGCTCCACACAGGACGGGCACTGAGGACCTTGCAGAAATGTGCCCTTCCTCTTTAACCAGCATTACCAGTGTATTTTTATATAGTATGATTTGGCCCAAGGCATGCTTACTCCTTAAAGCAGTGTTTCTCAAACTGGGGTCCACAGACTCCTGGGGGGGCCACAAGGGTATTCCAGGGGGTCCGTAGGCCCACTGATCAACTCCTCCCTTTCCCTCCCTCAGGAGGGGTAGGGATGGAGCTGAGTTGGGGCCTGGGACTGAGCGGGGGGCTTTGGGTCCGCAAAAATTTTTTAAATCAAAATAGCGGTTCTTGGATTGCTAAAGTTTGAGAATTGGTGCCTTAATTGAAAACTGCAGAGTATTTCAATGAATTACAAAATGGCATGCAAACTCCATGGGCTTGTTTGTGAACCTACTGAAGTTAATGTTAAAACTGTCATTTATTTTCAGTGGAAGTTACAGTGAGTCCTGAGGCCCTAATTCAGCAAAGCAATGAAGCGCACACTTAAAGTGTAGCATGTACCTGAGTACTTTGCTGAATTGGGACCTCAGTTCTTAATTATAATTAGAAGCCCAGAATAATTAACAATCCAGAAGAGACTGCCATCTTAACTGCAGTCATTGTAGCCCCTTCAGTATGGATGAGAAAGAACAGTCCTCAAGGGTCACTATCAACTACACTCAATTATTTTTATGGTGGTTTTAGAGCTACTTTATTAGCAGAACAAGGATAATGGATCTTACCTCTCCACAACTGCAAGGGCAAGATTCTCTAACTGCCTCCCCAAAACAAAACCATCTGAGAGTTGGTGACCTAGCATATGTGCATACCTGGTTGATGATCTATCTCCTCAGGGTTAAGAGAGGAGGAAATATAATAGGAGTTGAAAACACTTGCCAGCTACAAGGGAAAGGGCTGCCTACAACTACCAGGTACAAAATGGCCACCTTTGGTGTGGAGCTGCAAGTCACTCCCTGCTAACTAACAAGAGCGTGACTTACACAACTGGAGAGATCAGGGGTGACTAGGTTAATACAGAGGAAAGAATTCCTGGGGAAGTGTCTGCATTCCTATCTATCTGTGGGGAAGGGATATGAGGTTTATGGATGTCATTGTCAAAAGCACGTAGGCAATTCAGGAGGTTAAGTCTCATTTTCAAAAGTGACTGAGGCACTTCAGAGCTTAAGTGCCATTAACTTTCAATGAGACTTAGGCTCCTCAGCAACTTAGGTGCTTTGGAAGTTTTACCTTGCAGTTGGAGCTTGTATGTTTGAGACAGTCCTTTGCTTTGATGTTAGGTTTCCACAATAAAAATTCAAATGCTTTTTGGACACCAACTGCTCAGAGTGTTTAAAGTTCACAGCCCAGCAGGATTACCAGCTCTGTGTATACAAGGGGGACTTTTGCTGGCACATTTGGGGAAGGCACTTGAAAATGCAGCCCTGGAAACCTCCAGGTTTGCCTTGCATTCAAATGGAGAACCGCAATTCTCTGGGCTAAATGTGCCCTAATTTACACCCTGTGCAACCCCATTGACTGTAATGGGGTGAGAGGAGTGTTCACTGGGATGCCACAGATGTAACTAAGAGTGAGCCTTGGCTCACTGGGTCCTAATCTTCCTTGCATTAGCTATTATTAATAACTATTTGTATTATAGTAGTATGTAGACCCCCCCCCATTTAGGACTGGGGCCTCCTTAAGCTAGGTGCTGTTTACATCCAGTACAAATATATTCACATTCACGGAGACCGAGGGACAGACACCTCCAGTACATTGAAATAGTATCATGAAAATGCCTTTAATACATTAAATAAATATTTAACTCTCTCAGGTAATGTGACTAATCAAGGGAGTTTACCATTAACAGGTATTGGTTGAACTTTCCTTCGGATGTGTATTTAGTAGGGAATCAAAGGGCATTTTTATCCCCATTTCTTTTTCCCATGAGCCATGTGACCTCCTGTATAACACACGCCATAGCACGTCCCCAAAATAATGCCTAGGGTGTAGCTTTTAAAAAAATCCAAACTTGATTTAAAAATTGTCTGTGATGGAAAATCCTCCATGACTCTTAGTAAATTGTTCCAATGGTTAATTACTCTCACTGTTAAAAACGTATTTTTTATGTTCAGTCTGAATTTGTCTAGCTTCAACTTCTAGCCATTGGATCATTTTATATCTTTTCTCATCCCCCACACAGATCCATAGTTCAAAAAAAAAATCAACAGTCTGAAGCCTCAAGACCACTTACAGGCAAAGAGCTTATTGAAAAAGCTTTTAGTCACAAAGGGACATAGCTTTTCTCTACTGCAGTGCCCTTTCCAATCAGGTTAAAGAGTAGGGAGAGATAATTACTCTTAAAATTACACTCAACAGGCAAAGTTAAATTAAACATAAACATATTGTTGATGGAGAGTGACATTCTGCTCTGCTCTCAGATGACTTGTTTTTAGGGCTTTATCTTTGGAACAGAAATTGTTGGTGTGAAGAAACATCCATGTATCTTCCAGATACAGAAATCTCCTATTTGACTTTTCCACTAAGTTCACCCTCCTTTCCAGCATTTAATATGCAGTTATTTAAAAAAAAAGTGACTCTATAAAATGGCATTATGGAGTTCCATGTTTGGGTCTCAGTGAATCTAGTTCACATTTGCTGGATTTACAAGCACAAACTGCAAACTCACTCCAGAGAGTTGAAAGTCTGGCTGAGCGTTTCTGGCACATGCATCAGCACCAGCAAGCCAGGAGAAATTTTTTCAATACATCATTTTTTAATGAAAAATTCATTTTTGGGATCCTATTCATAAAATACATTGAAAAATTTGATTAATAGTTTTGGTTAAAAAAATTTTTTTTAAAGAGTCTAAATGTTTCATTTTGACCATTTCAAAACATTTTGTTTCAACATTTTGATTTGAAACAGCATTTCAATTTAAAATTTGGCCAGTTAAAAAACAAAACAACAAAACCCCCCTCATCCTCAAACAATGAAAAGATTAAAAAAAAAATCACCTGAAAGAGCTGAATTGAAAAGAAGAACTTGGGGGAAAAAACGTTTTGAGTCGACCAAAACATTTCAGTCTACTGGAATCAAAATTTTTGCAAGTTTTTGTATTTGACAGAAAAAGAAAATTGGTTCGGTTCAAATAAAACCAGATTTCCCTCCCAGATTATTTGGTTCAGCCCTCAAACTGAAAACTCCATTATTTGCTCAGCTCTAATCACCAGTAATAAAGATTTTACAATTGGAACTTATTAACTAGTCTGTTGATGCACAAGCTAGAACAGAATCTAGCACATTCTTGTAGCAGTAGCCATTGGTCAGTGGATACTGACATCTGTCACGTTACACCCTTATTTACATGGTGTCAAAATTAAACCAGAGCTTTTGCAAATATGGTGATTTATTTCAGCTATTCTCTTGAATAGGTAAGTTTAAGTACCCCCACCTCAAGCCTGGTACAGCCAAATAAGGGAATGGAGATTCCAGTGCAAATAGCAAAAAAGTTGATTGGAATAATAATAAAACCCTGCCAGATGAAAGGGATCCTAATTTAACAATGTCAGACTATTGCAACAGTCCTCACCCTGCTTTACAAGGATTACCAGTTCTGTGACGTATGGGTAGAAGGACAAAAATTTTAGTGTCAATGTGGAACAAATTCTTGATCCAAAGACAATCATGGGTAGTTACAAAATCACTACATACCAGCAGACCTACCAAGGTAAGAAAAAAAAAGCACAGTAAGAATGCCATATTGTTGTTGTCATTACAAATGGGAAAGAATATTCAATTTCAAATAGACAATGGCTGAAAAACTGCTACAGGAACAGCTATACCATCTACATCAGAGACACCCCTTTCATATAATCACTTTTTTGACCACAACTATACTTTACTGGGAGAAGTGCACCACTGTTAAAACCAGCCAGGCCTATGCTGCTGTTAACAATACCTGCATTATATAAGCCATTTTGTTCCATTCTTTCAAGGATAATAAACTACTCGCCATAGCACTATGAGGCTAGGAAAAAGCCTTAATTTGTCAAAATTGTTGAAACTTACCAAATTATTGGCCACAAAATCCTTTTTTCTCGTGATGATAATAGTTTAGAAGACCCAGGTGCTACGAAAGAACCAGCTTTAATTTAAAAGATGGGTTTTTCCCAGAACTAAGCCCTACTATTTTGTAGCCCCGACTTAGATCTCAGGGCATTTATGCTCAGGCAAAGCTCATCAACACGGAGTGAGCAGGGTCTATTCAGCATCTGAACAGCTGCCAGTGAGGGCAAAACACAATGGTCAGTACAGTTCTTTGCTTCTGCGGATTATTTTAAAGTGAATTTAGTTCTTGTGAAAGGTGCTGGAGGAAGAGCCCAACAAGAAAGCTCCCATTGGTTTCAGTGGGAGCAAAATTAGTCCCCAGGCTATTCTGAACCCAAAACTCCAGTACACACATGCAGACCCAGTGCAGGATTCTGCAGCTTGCCTGCCAAAGTGCCTAAACCCCATTCTGCAGGGAACACCTGTAGGGGCAAGAGGGGGAATTTAGGCTGACTGACCTTTTCAGTCCTTGCCTTCTCTAATAAAACTGCCAACAAAGATGCTAATGAAGGACAGGGACACCTGTCTGCTAAGCACTAGACTGAAAACAAGCCTTCTCATTTTCTACAGACACCTCTATCTTAGAATTGCACTGGTGTCCAAATGTGAAGGACAAAGGGAAAATCCTGTTCTCTCCTCTGTGGTGTCATAGTATGGCCAGGATTTCAGCGTGGGGAGAGAATGCATAGGTGCCACGCATCCCCTAGCACTGGATTCCCAGCTCTAAGGGAGCTTCCTGCATAGCTGCATATCAAGCAGTTTGGGGGTGAGGTGGGCAGGGACTGGTGGATCTTCTGGATGTGCCGTGCCCCCCCTCCCTATGCAGTGTGGGTGCAGGGAGCCTGGGGATGGCAGCCACAGGGCTGCTATAACGACCAGAGTGGTTTCATGTACTACATAGACTGGGAGAGGATAAGCCCTATTCTCAATAGCCCCACCCTTCTCAAAGTTCACTAGTAACAGCTTGTCATAAACAGATAGCTAAGGGTTAATGTTTCTTTTGCCTGTAAAGGGTTAACAAAGGGAACCAAACACCTGACCAGAGGACCCAGGGTGGGAAAATCTGGGGAGGTAAAAAGGGGGAAGGGAAGTGGGTTAATTCCCTTTGTTGTGAGACTCAGGCATCTGAGTCTTGACCCAGGGTGGGAAAATCTGGGGAGGTAAAAAGGGGGAAGGGAAGTGGGTTAATTCCCTTTGTTGTGAGACTCAGGCATCTGAGTCTTG
>NC_133772.1:121437780-121564084 GCF_003597395.2 Chelonoidis abingdonii | reverse complement strand
AATCTTTTGAGAGGGAAGTTCCACTTCAGGCGCAAAAGGTTCTGGGAGACTTTTACGCAGGATGCGCCTTTAGAGAAACTGTATAACATCTGGAACTGATGCAGCGGGCTAGGTCCAGATCTTTAAGTCTAGGATGAAAAAGTTAAGAACTTTGAGTTGGAAAAGATATTTATATTCTAGGTCGGAACAAGTTGCCAACATTTTTGGATGCTAAGGTTTCAGAATTGGGAATTATGCGTTAATATAAGTATATGGATACTAGATACATAAACATCTATTGAAAACTCCAATGCCAGAGAATTAGATCTGTGGCTAACTAATTGGGTTATTAACTGGGCCTCTTTTTTTGTAATCCTTGACTGAGGGCCCTTGGTATAGATTACTCAAATGGCCGCCACAGCTGCACTAATGTTAGCGCTTTGTGAAGATTATCTACCTACTGTGCAGAGTGTTCTCCTGTCGGCCATAGTGCCCAACCTACCCTAAGAGTGGGTAGCTGATTGTAGATGCTGTCCGGTTGCCATAGCCCTGTCTACACCTGGATTTGTGCTCAGTATAACTGTGTTTGCCAGTGGTGTGGGTTTTTCCACAACTCCTAGCAACACATGTTATACTGAAAGTAAGTTTTTATTGTGATAGACTAGGTTAGAAGCATGGGGTCCTTCCACAACCTTTCAGAAAGTGATGTGCGAAGTCTTCATTCATTCACTTAATTTTAAAGGTTTACGTCCCATTGTTATACATTTTTAACGATGTTTTATGAGAAGGTCTTTTTCTATAGTCTATATTATATAAACTAAACCTATTGTTGTATGTAAAAAGTAATTATAATGGGGTTTGTTCAATGTTTAAGAAGCTTCATTTTAATAATTGTAATTAAAATGCAGAGCCCCTAGACCAGTGGCCAGAACCCGGACACTGTGAGTGGCTGCGTAAAATCACCTCGTGTGCTGCCTTCGGCCTCGTGCCCATAGATGCCTACCCCTGGGTTAGAGAAAAAGCCTGTTAATGGGAGTTTGCTTTGGAGGTCCAGGATGCAGTAAATCAGGTCCTTTTATCTACTTTATTATCTTGGTTTCAGGCACACTTTTATGGATTTTTAATTTGCATCAACAGGGCTTCCTCCTTTCTTCTCCGATATAAAAATTGTTGGCACTCCATTAATTCTTTTGTAAAATGTGTTATGAGGAGTGGGGTGTTTATCGCAGTTTTACAGACTAAGTTTTTTACCAATTCATAGTGTTGGAAACTTTTTATAGATTCACTGTAAAATAAAGTCAATGAAAAATCACCTCAACCCAATGACTTCTTATTGTTTAATATCACTTAATAACGATGAACATACAAAGGGTAAAAAAACCAAATTCCTCAATAGTTCTGGTCTTACATTTTTTGGGGAGGCAGTTCCTTGAATTCCCTGATGTAAAACTTCTCATGTTTTTGCAATTTACGCAAGCTTTGTAATGAATTCTAAGAGGTTTATAAACCTTGATTTATTTTTTTGTGAATGAATATTTCAATTATATGATTAGGTTACAGACAACAAGAATCTGGAGACATGTGAATTATGCTCCTCTCTGCTGGGACATTGTCATAGTTACAAGGATAAGCTATTCCATAGTTGCTTTGTTTGGATACAATTGTTATTTCCACCCTGCAATAAGGTGAAGGAGGTTTAAGATTTTATCTAGGTTTTTAGGTGTAGCTCAAATCCGTTTCACATATATGTAACATTCGACATTGGATTCCAGCATAAGCAACATATTATGTGCATGTTTTAGGATGCAAAAAATAACTCCAGGGAATTCACAGTTTGCCACAGTAAGGGGAGATTTTAGTGATGAACTATTTTTCACAACCTTTTTTAAATTCTTATTGCTGTGGTGTCTGTCTTGAGCGCTCCTCTGTGCATGATGTGAAGAATTGTATTTTTTCATGGTGATGAATCTTAGTGTCAGATAATGGTTGGGGTGGAATAGTCCTATTTGAGAATTTCTTTTCAACTTGGTGAAAAGGTAAACCCCTCAAGAAAAAAAAAAAAACAATTGTAAGGATTATCCAAAAGAAACTTTGGGAAATCAAAGACAATGTCAGCGCCTTCGTTATTTATTATTCTATCCCTTCGGTAATAGTAAGAATGGGGTCTACAATGTATCTCAGGGACCTCTTCGGCTTTCAACTTGCGAATATCTTAGGTCCTCCGGGGCTTTGTAGGTTTCTGTGCCATTTCTGCCTCATGGCCTGCAGAACCTAATTAGGCCTCAATTCTTTCTGATTAATTAGTGGTGGAGTCCAATTTTTGTTTTTGGGCATGTGTCTCATGCTCAGGGTGTTCTTAGAGGCCTACCCACTTCCTTTGACACTGGTACTCTAGGGTCTCCTCAATGGAGTTAGGGATGCATAGATTAAAGAATATTGTTTATCACAATTCCCTGTCACCCCACTCTCTCTAACTGTGAACCCCACTATCACACTGGCTCAGGACTTATCATCCTTGAAATCCTGGAAAAAGGCATCCTTAGGAGTGAGTGGCTGAGAAGGAGAGGGAACCCATGATTCCACCTCAGACGTGGCCACTGGTTGCTGTCAAGCCTAAATCCTGAAAACAGATACCTGGGATTGTGGGAAGTCTTTTGGGTTCCTGCTGTCTCCCCGACCCAGTGTCCCGTTTCCCCACCCACATCTTGGTTTCTTCTTTCCCTATTTTCTCCTTTTATCCTTCTGTTTCGTAAGAGTCTGGATTAACTGGCTAAAACTATCTTTTGCAACACTGCTCGTTGAGCCAACGGTTCAGCGAGGCAGCTAAAAGAGCAACATACTAAGAGCCCAATGCTGGCAACATTTGGTCTACGTCTTGGACTGGCTGAATAAGACTACATTGTGCCAAAAATTTCTCTTAGCTGCTAGGTTGCAAGTAAGAATCAGCACAGAGAACAGAAAGCTGTATTTTCCTAATTTGGCTATTTTTTTTCTTGTCTCCTCTTGTAGGTTTTTGTCTCGATTTTTGGGTCTTTAGTAGCATACTTTACTAGTTCAGCAACAGCTCCAGACCATCGTCGAATCTCACGTTCCGTCCCAGCACAAAATATCCCTACCCCAAAACAAACTAAATTATGCATCTGAAGAGACTTCAAAGAGAGAAAGGGGAAGAAATTCTAGAACTTTCTAGTTAGCGAAAAAGAAGAATAAAGGACTGTTTAAAATGAAAAGGCTTAATAGTTTTTTGAATTTCAAAATGCTTTAACTGTTTTTTCCTTTGTTCTCTATTCTTTATTACCCATTTTTAGACAGGTATTTTTATGTACGGCTAGGGGGTTACAGCTGGGTTACCAGCAACATTAAATTCAGAGAAAACTGATGATGGTTCATAAATTCAACACATTTTTAAACAAGGAATTTACATTAACATCTTTATTCTCTCGGTTGGGCTTGAAGGACATCGTGTAGACGCTGGCCTGTTACTTCAGACAGGAAAAGGATAAACACCACACCCAGAGTTTGATCAGGTTCCTTCCTTAGGGCATATTTTAGTTGGTTGCCACCACAACCTTCAGAAACATCAGAAATAAGAGTTTTTCTGTGGTAAATCCAAACATAATATCTCTGCCTGACTCAAAGGGCTTTTCTGAACAGTTTTTCCTCATCATTCCAGAGGATTTTATCTACCTAAAGAGCTCCCCTGCCCACAGGCCTAATCTTACCTTCCCATGGTTGCTCTTTACTGCTTGCCCTCTCCCTAAATGAGCTCTTTTCAGCCTTTTAGAATCAGTGCCTATGAAGGCATCACCTGACCGCTCCCCAGTTAGTTCTGATCATTTCCCTGTACCAAACCCAAACCACCTGTTCTTAACAGGGCTTTTACCTCAGAATTGGGCTTTGTACTGGTGCCAAGGCTCACCTTAAAAACGACACACTTACCTTATTGATTCACCCCTTTTTCAACATAACATGTGTTCCCAGCTTCTAACCATGCAGTTTCATGGCTTGACTGACCATGGAGGAGAAAGTACAAACACTGCCCTTTCATTTCAGGGGCCTAGCAAAAGCCTGAACATTCTCGTTCCATGAAAGATGGAAGAAGGTTTTCTGGGTTAGATTCATGGAAGGAGGACTTGTGATGTTTGCAACTGCTCAGCTATTAGGGGCACTAGAATATACCACAGGAACAATCCACTGCAATGTAATCCACAAAGCCAGTTTGGTGCCTAGGATCTCTATAACAAGGACTGGGGAGAAACATTGGCACTCGTTAAGATTTTGCAACTCAAATGTCCAGGTTATGGTAGGCAGGAAAGCTGCCTAAAGCTAGCCCCTGTGGTAGGCCTATTACAGAATGTGTCCTAAACCCCACTCTTTCACAGAAGACAGGTGCCCTAAAGTCTAGCTGGAGGGAAGTGGCCTGTCTCTGCTTGTGTCTCAGCTGTGAACCCTCCTCCGGAGTTAGGGATTACGCTAAGTCTTTTCCTCAGGCTTCTCCCTGCTGAAAAAGCTGTTTCACAGTATGGGGTAAATGATTAAAGTGTCATTGAAAGGGGTCCCCCAGGGAAGATTTTGGGGAGACCAGAGTGAGACAGGCACTGTAATTCCTGTCTGGTGGCAGCGCTATCAGATCTAAGCTGGTAATTAAGCTTAGAGGATTTATGCTAGGCACCCACATTTTGGACGCTAAGGTTCAGAATTGGGATTTATGCTTATGAAACAGCTCCACTACTCAGGCAGTGAACTGATTCCTGGAATTTGGGCCTAAATGTGCAAATTTAAGTATTCTGGTTCTTTATTTTTAACTGGAATTGACCATTCAGAAAACCTTTCCCTATCAGCCAGCAGAAGGAGAACCCCGTTGCTGAATTCTTCATGTTAGAAAAAGGGAGAGCAATTTAGCAGCACAAAATAGAAACATTTTTCTAAGAATGTCGTTTTTGTTTTATTTTCTCCACGTGCATAATTTTCATTTCAGTGTAACAGAGAAATGTTAAGTATCTCCAGTGCAGACTACAAACAGAAACCCTGTGTCTTGTCTGATTGCTTAAAAGACTATGAAAGAGAGATGCACTTTTATCAAGGCATTTCAAAGATAAAGTTTGAAAACTGCGCCACTTTGAGTCTGTTTCTCTTACAACCTCTGCTCAGACATACAAGCAGACTTACTAAGAAAGCCCTGGTGAATCTAAATAATGGCACATATCTGATATAAAAGGTGAGGCTGTCTATTCTGCTCTTATGAAATTTTCTCTTTATAAAAATCTAGGAAGACCATGGAAGAAACAAAAAGATTTTATTTTAAACAAGTACCACTGGTATGTCATTCAAATCCTTGTAAGCACATTTATCCTGCAAATTTATTGCAAATAATTCCAGCTGAACAGAACTTTGTTAAAATATTATAACAGAATGACAGAAAGCCCAAATCAAAAATGGCTTATCTATTCCATTCCCTATATTTCCTGATGCTTTATATTGATTAGTTTAAAATGTCTGAAATGACAAGACTTTTATCTTCTATTTGGTCTATAGACTGCAAGTGGGCCTACAGACATTACTCTCTGCTTTGCTGCAGTGGGAAACTTCTGATTACATGGATCTACAGCATCCTGGGCTTGATGCTGCAAATTCTTACTCCCTCACGCCTGATCCTCTTCCTGTTGAAGCAAATAGCGATTTTGCCATCAGCTTCACTAGGAACAGGATCAGGCCCTTAAGACAGTGGGTCTACCCATGTGAGTAATGGCTTTACAGGAATGGGACCTTTGCTCTTCGGATTAAATGTAATCTTTCAGGCGGTAAGCATGAAGTAGGTGAGGCAAAAGAATGCAATTGAATATAAAGGCAATGCTACCAAGAAAGAGCTGGAAAAAGGAGTCAGGGGTGCATTCCGATTGTGCAGTGCAGGCAATGCACCATAGTGGATCCCTCAAACAGACAGTATACAGATACAGTTTAACAGTATTTGCTGCCAAAATGAAAAGCCTCAGGTTAATGATGCTTCATAGCTTCAAATATAACTGCACAAATGAATTTTCACTCCTTGGAGAAGCCTGGGAATCTGTGGGGAACACAGCACTTCCTTGGACTATAATTATGCTGACAAGAGATGAGAACTAAGGTCACTTTAACCTCTATGTTGCTATATCAACAAAGACAGTGATGTTTGCAGACTGTATTTCCCTTTGTACAGGCAGTGAAGGTGAATGAGACCAACAAATGCAATATCCTCCACCTTGAAATGAGCTTTCAAAGGGAATGTAATCAGCCTGCCTGAAAGCTCTCACCCCATACTGTAATCTGCTTCTCCCAACGAATTAAATATGAGAAATAAAACCATCCTGCTCCTGATGGCCAGGGCCCCACCTTCTGCTTGCTATTCAATTTCTAGATATCTCAAATGCAATTAAAATTGGAGGAGGGCAAGATTAACTGAATGAAACAGTAACTCATGCTATTTTGGTCCAGGTGAAACCTTCACTACAATAGGCTTTTAAATAAATGACTCCAGCACTGCAACACTTGAAAGCGTTGGTCCAAATAGTCAGGGGCACTGCCAGATCAAGTTAGACTTAAAATTTAAGTTTTGGCTGGAATTTTTGAAAGTGCCTAAGAGAATTAGAGGTCCAGCTCCCACTGAAAGTCAATGAGATTTACTCAGCTAATTGATTTAGTAGGAGTTAGATGCCTTTGAAAATCCAAATCCCACCCTTTGTAAATACAGGGTGAGATCCTCCTCTGGTGTAAACTAATAGAACTCCACTGATACCTACTTACGTCAGCAGAGGATCCAGGCCACAAAGTTTTACAAAACCCCAAATCAATCAAAAAATGTCAAAGAACTATTGTTTGGTTAATTCTAGTGATAACTAGTTTTTGTCTGGCATTCAATGTGTATAACCCTAACACTGCAGCACTATGCTAGAGCACAAGAACCAAAGAGTGAAAATGGCTAGATATTAGCTAGTGTTGTTTTCACTTCCCAAGCTGAGTGAACTGCAAAAAACTAAACTACCAGAATAATAATGAAAAGGAAATTAGATTGTTAAATCTCTTCCAGTTTTAGGCTCTGATCCTGCAGTTCACTGTGTAATCCATTGCCCTTAGTCATACTATATATGGGTTCAAGCCCTGACAATTGCAGGGTCAGAGCCTCACTTTTGTAATGTTCTCTTAAGTAGCACATGTATTTTTTAAAATGTATGATCCAAATCCTGTTCTCACCAGTGCAAATCCCTGCAGCAATGGCGAAGCACCAGTGTAAACGAGAGCAGAATTTTGACCTAAGGGCTGAGACATACAAAGCTATCTAAGCAATTTAGAGGCCCCGCTCCCATTAAAATTAAAAGGAATTAGGCATCCAAATCTCCGATGTGGCTTTGAAAATCTCAGCCCTGATTTTTAACCTGAGAGTGTCCTTTTAATTCTCCATTGCTATTTTAAAATGGCATTTACCTCAAAACACTCTGTGGTAGCCTAGAAACGATTTGGCTCACAAGAGAGGCATTTGGCACCTCTATGCTAAGTTCCGGGCTTTGGCACATTGATGCTGATGTTTGCAAGCAGTTCTAAGCCCTCACCAGTACTATTGATGAACTGTAAATATGCCCTGTTGTAGCTGAGGGTTTCTCTGTCCAGTGCTATTAGTGTAACAACTATTGTAGTATCATTGAAAAGGGGACTGAGTTTTTTCTTTTCAATTCCTTGAATTTCATCTGTCTACAGATGTTTTCTCTAACAATCCATCTCTTCTTAGAATCAGACATGCCAAAAGTCATTGTTTAGCAAGACTTCTAAAGCTTAGGAAACAGCGTAAATTGGCAGAGGCAGTAAATGCACTAGCCCTTCATCTCTGGGATCTGGATTCAAATCTGGACTGGGGTGACTAGATAAAATGAGTGTGATAGTCCCATCTTAATACATAATGGGCATTTGATCAGATCAAAAAACTACTATATATATGTATACCCAAATTAAAAACCATAGTGAGAGAACTAAAAAAGAGCCACTGTGGCTAAACAACAAAGTAAAAGAGACAAAAATGCATCCTTTAAAAAGTGGAAGTTAAGTCCTAAAGAGGAAAATAGAAAGCAGCATAAGCTCTGGCAAATCAAGTGCAAAAATATAATTAGGAAGGCCAAAAAAGAATTTGAAGAACAACTAGCCAAAGACTCAAAAAGTAATAGCGACAACATCAGAAGCAGGAAGCCTACTAACAACCAGTGGGGCCACTGGACAATTGAGACACTCAAGGACGATAAGGCCATTGTGGAGAAACTAAATGAATTCTTTGCATCAGTCTTCATGGTTGAGAATGTGAGGGAGATTCCCAAACCTGAGCCATTCTTTTTAGTTGACAAATCTGAGGAACTGTCCCAGATTGAGGTGTCATTAGAGGAGGTTTTAGAACAAATTGGTAAACTAAACAGTAATAAGTCACCAGGACCAGATGGTAATCACCCAAGAGTTCTGAACCAGTATCAGAGGGGTAGCCGTGTTAGTCTGGATCTGTAAAAGCAGCAAAGAGTCCTGTGGGACCTTATAGACTAACAGACGTATTGGAGCATGAGCTTTCTGTGGAGTGAAATACCCACTTTGTCAGTGCATGTTAGTGGAAATTTCCAGGGCAGGTATATATATGCAAGCAAGAAGCAGGCTAGAGATAATGAGGTTAGTTCAATCAGGTAGGATGAGGCCCTCTTCTAGCAGTTGAGGCTGTGAAAACCAAGGGACGAGAAACTGCTTTGTAGTTGACTAGCCAGTCACAGTCTTTGTTTAATCCTGAGCTGATGATTCAAATTTGCAGATGAACTGAAGCTCAACAGTTTTCTCTTTGAAGTCTAGTCCTGAAGGTTTTTTGCTGCAGGATGGCTACCTGCATTGTGTGTCCAGGGAGACTGAATGTTCTCCTACAGGTTTTTTGTATATTGCATCCTAATGTCTGAGTTCTGAAGGAACTCAAATGTGAAATTGCAGGACAGCTAACAGCTTCTGTAACAAAAATGACTGGAGGATAGCTAATGCAACAGCAATTTTTAAAAAGGGCTCCAGAAGTAACCTGGAAATACAGCTGGTAAGCCAACTTCAGTACCAAGGAAAACTGGTTGAAATTATAGTAAAGAACAAAATTGTCAGACATATAGATGAACATAAATTCTTGGGGAAGAGTCAACATTGTTTTTGTAAAGGGGAAATCATGCCTCACCAATCTTACTAGAATTCCTTGAGGGGTCAACAAACATGCACACAAGGGGGATATAGTGTATTTAGATTTTCAAAAACCCTTTGACAAGGCCCTCACTAAAGGCTCTTAAGCAAAGTGAGCAGTCATGGGATAAGAGGGAAGGTTCTCTCATGGATGATTAAAAGACAAGAAACAAACAGTAGGAATAAATGGTCAGTTTTCACAATGGAGAGAGGTAAATAGTGATGTCCCCAGGATTTGTACGGGGACCAGCGTTGTTCAAACATATTCATAAATGATCTGGAAAAATGGGGTAAACAGTGAGATGGAAATTTGCAGATGAAACAAAATTACTCAAGATAGTAAAGTCAAGCAGACTGCAAAAAGTTACAAAAGGATCTCGTACGACTGGGTGACTGGGCAGCAAAATTGCAGATGAAATTCAATGTTGATAAAGCAACGTAAGCACATTGGAAAACATAATCCAGCCTATACATACAAAATGATGGATCTAAATTAGCTGTTACACTCAATAAAGAGATCTGAGTCATTGTGGATAGTTCTCTGAAAAATCCACTCAATGTGCAGTGGACAGTCAATAAGTTAACAAAACGTTAGGAACTATTAGAAGATGGATAATAAATAAAACAAGAAAAATATAATAATGCCACTACATAAATTTCTTGACATGCCCACACTTTGAATACTTAATGCAGTTCTGGTTGCCCCATCTCAAAAAAAGATAGATTAGAACTGGAAAAGGTACAGAGCAAGACAACAAAAATGATCAGGGGTATGGAACAGCTTCCATATGAGACGATTTTAAAAGCTTTTCAGCTTGGCAAAGAGGTGACTAAGGGGGGATATGATAGTAGTCTATAAAATAATGAATGGTGTGGAGAAAAAGTATTCTTTGCTCCTTCATGTAACACAAGAACCAGGGGTCACCCAATGAAAGTAATAGGCACCAGGTTTAAAACAAACAAGAGGAAGTAGTTCTTCTCACAACACACAGTCAACCTGTGGAACTTGTACTATAACAGGGTTTGAAAAAGAATTACATAGCTTCATGGAGGATAGGTCCATCAATGACTGTTAGCCAAGATGGTCAGGGATACTACATCATGCTCTGAGTGTTCCTACCCTCTAACTGCCAGAAACTGGGAGTGGACGATAAAGGATGGATCACTCAATGATTGCCTGTTCTGTTTATTCCCTCCGGAGCACCTGGCATTGGCCACTGTCGGAAGACAGGATACTGGGCAAGATGGACCATTTATCTGACCCAGTATGGGCATGCCTTTCTTTCATGACCATGATATTTTCTCATCGTTTTTAAGGGTTGTAAAGATTCCTTTCTGAGAATGAATAACTGGGGCTAAGTATCACAGAATAAGATTCCTTAGCTAAAGAGAAACACAGCAATTTTCACATACTTGGGGAACATTGGAAACAATCCAATGGCCAGTTTAGTGATCTGCCACTTGGATACACTATATTCTATGAGCTAAACAACCACTGCCATACTCTTATTCAACTCTACAGATTGTAATACTTTACCAGCCTCCTCTACCATACAACTCTCATATTCTTTTTCTGTTTCCTTTCCCATCACAGCTGTCTAAGACGTGTATGTCTATAAACAGAAGCTATTTCTTTTCTAATTTAGATATCACATTATGTCTAAACTATCTTGTCTGTGTTTCATTTAGATTGTTAGCTCCTTGAGGCAGAGATCTGGCCTTCCTCTAGGTTTACATAACACTGACCAGCGAATGGACTAATGGCATTCAATAAATAATAAATTGTTTGCCTATATATTTACAGCCACATTGTGCCTTTGTTTTTACTCGGTTGAGAAAGTGAATAAGTGGACTAACGTCTCCCCTCTTCCCCATCTTGCTCAGCAGAGTAAAACCTACCTGGCTCTTGGGTCTGGCTCTTGTGTCATGCAAGACCCATGATCTCCAGATGGTCTGACCTATGAGCAAGTGGGTGGGGAGGGGATGGAGAAGATAGGGAGTTGCAAGAGCTTTCCCTGCCCCACTCACTGGCAAGAATAGCTGGCCAGGCACAAGGGGAGAAGCAAGCTGCACCCTTTCAAGGGCTACACTTACTTTACCTCTTCTGAGGGCTGCACCTGAAGGCCTGAACTGGCCCTAAACTGTTTCTGATCATTTACAACATCAGAATTGCTTCCACGATGGTGAATTCCATGAAGAGAGGCACTGAACAGAGGCATCAGTGCAAGAATCCAGAGAGCGGCAGCCTACATAGAACTATTTTCTTTACCAAGTATCTTAACATGCAGTAATAATCAGAAGAGGAAATTCAGAAAATAACGCATGGCAATGTAATGGAGCTGGGTATTATCTTCTAAAATGCATCAATGGCAACTCATTGTTGTTTTTAAGAACCTAGAAGTCAAATCCTGCTTGCCTTACTCACACAAGTGGGACCGCTGGTCCTGATTCTGATCTCACTTATGTTTATGCAAATAAGGAGTGATTCCATTGTAACCAATGGAGATGCCATCTGTAAAAAATGGAGTGAGATCAGAATCATGCTCACCAACTTCAAACAGAGCTACTACTTGTGTAAGGAAGATGAGCAGGATTTGCCCTTGGATTTGGATTCTTTAGCTGTGGAATCCTACAAACAGCTTACTATTCTTTACAACGTAGTTGTTAAATAAACAGTGCTGATGTGCAATAGCGTAGGACCAACATGTTGGTTTTGTTTTTAAAGTGTTGAATTACAAAACCCCATATGAGATGTCATAATAATATTTTTAAATTCAGTTTATATTTAAAGTATGTAAGTATTCCCCAGCAGTGTTATGAATCCAGACATAAGAGCAATTGGCGAGGGAGAAGAACCAGAGCATGAAAGGGATTCCTAACACAAATGAAGCAGACCAGTCCACCTACATTGTTCCACATAAATGAAATGAAAAAAAGAAATTGCATAAATGGTGAAAAGTATATTAGATATTTAAAAAGTCTTTAAATTGTAATAATCTAAATGGTATTATGGGTACTGCAAGTAAGACTTTGTTTAACTCTATGAGCCTATATCCAATTCCCTTGACTTCAATAAACACTAGAACAGGCCCTATGTCACCAAATTCTGCTCATTTACTTCCACATACCCTCACTGACTTTAACAGCATGGATGTAAAGGAAGCAGAATTTGGCTTAGAATTTTTACTTAGCAGTCTCCTTTAAATTTAATCCTTTATTTCTACTGTTACCTAATGCAAAATGCCACCCTATATCCATTAACTTATCTAATTTCCTGTTTCCATGTTTTTCTGACCATTAATACAGTTCTCATTTAGGTCTTCAGCCAGTTCATAATGAGCACTCAGATCCTTTCATTTAGCAAAATGGTGAGTTATAAATTTTCCATTTTCTTAATCAAAACCCTATCATTATCATCACCAGAAAACAGGAAGAGTATGATACTTACACAAATGTTAAAAAAGGACACTGTCAAAAGTGTTTTTCATGATTTCTTACATTTCTTGTGCTAATGGTTACTTGGAATAATGCCTTGGAATGTTGAAGTTGCAATCTGTTTCTGCAGTGAAACCTGTTCATTGTGTAAACATTCT
This sequence comes from Chelonoidis abingdonii, assembly GCF_003597395.2. NCBI lineage: Eukaryota > Metazoa > Chordata > Testudines > Testudinidae > Chelonoidis > Chelonoidis abingdonii. The sequence goes on along the minus strand of NC_133772.1, from coordinate 121,551,302 downwards.
TATTAAATGTTCATGTTATGTCAGTGCTCACTGACTGCAGTCAGGAGGGGGAACTGTTCACACAGTGTTAGAAACAGTCCCTGTTTGTTACTGTAGGGTTGTTCATGAGAGCTGTCTATCCATATTTCATATTTTTTCCAAAGAAAATTTCATTGATTCAATTTTGAGAGGAAAAGTTAACTTAGCAAGTATTAAATGTACTTTGCAAATGCACATAAGAAAGCAAAAGTAGGTCTAATTTTGACTCTACCATTTTTGGCAATGTCCCTCTAAGCGGAAGACTAAATTACATTCTCAGGACCAACTTCTGCTCTTACTTACACCAGTGTAACAGCAGAGTAATTCTACTGACTTTGATGAAATTACTCCAGATTTATACCACTGCATCTGACAGCAGAATTTGGCTTTACTGAAATAGCTGTTTTGAAAATCTGGAATCTGTTTGAGAAGTTAGATTTAGAGAGAAATTTGATTTTCACTCACTTAAATCAGGAGTGAAAGAGTATAGATGGTGCAGAGAAAGGCTTATAATGGTTCCTCTTTTGGTTTCAGACAGGCTACATTCAGAAACCAGGTCTAAAAAGAATGGTACAAAAAACAAACAAACAAAAACCCCAATACCAACTTTAAACTAAATATCAGTTCAATACAAATTTCAGTCCAGTGTTGTGAAAGGTGATTTTTCCCAAGGCCATCAATTCCTTATTCCTGAAACTGAACTTAACATAAATACAGGAACAATAGGCCATAAAAAATTGGTGTTGGGGCTACATTATATTTAGTTTGAAATTTATGCTTCAGTGACCTGTTTAGGGATCAAATGGAAGGGAAGAAAGGAAGATAGAGATCTGAGTAGTGCAAAGAACAACAGATATTAACTGACAGCCCCTCTCCCAAAAGTGAGAGACCTTCTAACAAAAGGAGTTCTGCTCATTTAGCTCTGCTTCTCTGATGACATTCATTCCCTAAAAGCAGCAGAGAATCCTGTGGCACCTTATAGACATTCATTCCCTAGTTACTTCTATACTTGTTGATGCATTTCCCATCTTCTAATTTTTTTTACCTATCCACGCTTGTCTCTGCCAGCCTGTTATTCATGATCGCTAGGGCTCCTACCCCGCCAGAGAATCCATTATGTTTAGAACTAGAGTTCAACTGCCTTGGGTAGCCATTGGCAGTTTCTGACAGCTGTTTCTGCATGATGGCCAGTGACACTTTGTTGGAGGCTAAGAAATCTTTCATGGAGATCATCTCGCCAGACAGTCGGCGTCCATCTGTGTCGCTCTCATTGACGCCATCAGTCTCAATGGAGATGTTCCGCCGGCTCCGCACGTTCCCTGGCATCACAACATTCCTCCGTGACCTAAAGAATTTTCTTTGGCATCTGGGGCAGCACCTGCAATCCAGCTTCTTTAATATCCAGTTTATGGACTGTTTGATAACAATTGAAATCACATTAAATAAGGAATAGATACAGCAAACCCCCATGAGTATGAAGACAAAGTTGCCAAATCGGTAAAGGCCTTGGCTTTCATACTGGGCATTTTGGCTACTGACCAGGTCACCAAAACCAATAGTGCTGAAGGCCACGAAGCAAAAGTAAAGTGAGTCAAAGTAACTCCACCCTTCAATCGGTGTGTACATTGCAGAGGCACAACAGGAAATGATGAGTGATGCTACACATAAAATGAGCATGACATAGTACACGGATGGCTTCCACCCTGCCAAGCTGTCCACGTCAGAGTTCCCTGAGCCTCGCCAGCTGTCATGAGGGAGGACCCCTTTTCTCCTCAGCTGTCTCTCATGGCAGGATTTCATGATGTAGGCTATGACCGTGATCAAGCGCTCCAAGAACAGGTTAAAGAATAAAATGGTCCCTGCACATCCTATAAGGCCATAAAATATCAGAAAAATTTTTCCTCCAACGGTGGCTGGGGTGGTCATGCCGAACCCTGGAAGACAAAACAGAAGAGTTGAGTGAAAATAACCTCTTAGCTACAGCATCAAGGGTTTTGCCACATGCAAGCCGAAACAACCGGCAGGAAATCACTATGGCTTCTATAAGCTTTGAAAGAGTAGCTGGGAATTCTCTCCAAGTTCTACATGCTTATGACCCACATTATTCCAGTGCTAAAAGTAAGCAGAGATCACAAAAGTAGAGTGGGCGCACTTCCCCCTAATTAGAAATGAAATGAAATAAATGAAAGCAAATAAATTTGAAGAAAGAGCTGTTTAACTGAGGATCTGAGCTGCTGTCTGCTTCAGAGCTCACTTTACCACAACCCTGTTTCAGAGCTAATCTTCTGAATTTCTACACTGACCTCTTCTCCCACTCTGTTCTGCTTCATTGGCCTGAAGTCTATCAAAAGTCCAGTGAAGTCTATAAAAAAATTCCCATTTACTTCAATAGTCAATGAATGGATTAATCCTCATGGTCATACCTACTTTGATGCATTACCAGATTTTCCCGTCTTTCCCACTTGCCCAAGCTCTGCTCCACAGTTCAGATCTGTGCTGGAGCATTACAGAGCGGCCCTGTTTTCCTGTCCTCCGCTGTGTTGCTTTCCAACTCAGATATGTTTTGCAACTTTGCAAATATTCCCACATGGATTTTTTTTCTTTCCAGTCTGCAAATACCATTTTTGCTTGGGGTTAATATTTATTGAAAAGACAAAATTGCTGTAAATGGGATGTTTATAAAGAATCAAAATGAATAAATTTGTCTTAAATATGATGGGCATATTAGAGGTAATATACATGTTGAATATGTTTGCTGTAGTTTGAACAGGGTCTAGAGAAGCTGAACAAATGATTAATTAACTGTCCAATTACGTTAAAACAGTCTTGCTGAGAGAACAAAAAAATAGCACATTGAATATGACAAACATCTGCATTTGTTCTCCTCTGTCTGTAAATGCAGGATATTAACTGCATGAAATAAAGGAACTAGAGAACTGGATATAAGGGAAATGTATTCAGTATTTCGAAGTGCATTGCTTTTGTGCCGGGAGAGACAAATACAGGATGGGGAGCTGGGAACATCCATGTTTTTACATCGACAGCAGGCTGGAAGGGATGGGGATCATCTGTAGATACACAGCAGACCAAATCGCAAGTGGAGAGGAAGAGGGTTAGGGTTAGGGTGCCCAGGGTAATTCCCATAGGGTACAGCAAAACCTGTGGCTGGCCCTAGGTAGTTAAGGCAGATTATTCTAAATTGTGTCAACGTTAGTGATGCAGCGTAACATCTGCTACAGGCTTGATCCCATACCCATTGAAAACAGTGTGAATTTTGCCATTGATTTAGTGGCTGGAGCCTGAGCCCAAACCCATAAAATTCATATCCATTGTCATTTAAAATTCCTATCTGAGTCCACATTTCCATAGGTGGAAGCCTAGCAGTCAAGGTTCTACAAAGACACCCAAACAGTCAAGACAGGAAACCCATTATGAATTGTAAATAATGGAAAACACAGGACATTAAATCAGAAAGCCAGTGAGCCCAGCCTCTATTCCTTGTCCTTTTTTCTTTCCCAGTGGGGGCTCAATTTTGACTTTTTGGAGAAAGAAAATGCTTTTTTTTCTTTCTATTTATAAATCTCAAAATATGTTAATCGAAACTAATGATAATTTCTTGTAGTGCTAGATTGGAAAACCTAAAAGCACTGTACAGTACAGATATTAATCTAAACCTAACAATATTGTCTTTTGGGGGTTGTGGAAAAAATAAACTGTAGGCTGCTAGCTGCACTGCTGAATCAGTATACGAAATGGCTTGTATATCCATTCATGAAGAAATATTTTGGGCCAAACTGATCCCTGGTGTCACTCTATGGACTTCAGTGCATGATTCTATTTAAAGATGCTGTCATGCAAACAGCCTAGTTGGTCACTGCAAATACTCTATGATGGGAAATTGCTTCCTTTTTCTCTCTTATTTTTTCTCTAGTGTGACATCAGGGGTAGTGTAGATCATTCAGTGACTAAAGAGCAAATCAATAGAACTTATGTCTAGGTAAAAGTACCCATGCTTGTATATTCTGCTAACACAGCAGCTCTTTGCCAAAAATCAATCTCTTTGCTAGACCTGAAAAAGCTCTAAAATCAAAACTTCCTCTTCCAATCAAACAGCAACAAAACAGCATTGCTGCCTGTTGTCTGCTTTCATATACATTCTCCCTAAAACTTCAGAGTGTCTAGGTGGGGAACCTATTGTACCTGTGAACAAAATAAAAAAGACCATCTAGTGTCTACCCTCCCTTTGCTAAGCAAGCAAACTGAGAACCTAGCAACAGCAACCTATGTCACCAACTGTCAGCTTCAGGTATCCTGGATGGAACTGATTGGAAAATGTTTTTTTTCCTCCTGCAGCAGAAAATTTCTACTTTTAGGCAAAAAAATAAATATATATATTTTTCAGCTGCCAACTGAAATACTGCTGCAATGCCTCATGCTCCCAAGTCTCCTATATGGGCTGGGCTCCCTTGTTGGACTACATCTCCCATGATGCACCTCACGCTCCCTTTTTGGGGAGGGAAGGCAGCACATCTTAGGAGATAGTGTCCTACCAGGGAGCCTGGCACACAGAGCAGAATGGGAGCATGAGGCACCCGAACTACAACTCTCATGAGGCACTATGACAGCATTTCTGAATCAAAATATTTCCGTTTATAGCATAAATATGTTGATTTTCAGGTTAAACTTGTCAGTTCTGGGGCAGTTTTTTGATGAAAAATGAAAATTCTGTGGAAAGCACACACTTTTTGTGAAAAAAAAATTGTTTCTTCAAAAACCTAATTTTCTCTTGAAAAATTTTGGAATTTTGGAATTTTTTTGACCAGCCCTACCAGTGGATCCCTCCCAGCCAGGCTTCAGGCCATAACATGGTATAGAAACACTTGTTGCTCTCATGGTTAACTTCCTTCTTTCCATAGACCAGTGAAGGGGATCCATATTCATCCTTCCGGACCTCTCTGTGGCATTAGATATCATAGATCATCCTCATACAGCAAGGATGCTTCAAGCTTGGGACCAGCTCTGGCAATACTGGAGCAGTCCCACTTTAGAAAGACTCTGCATTTTCTCCTCCTCTCAGACACAAGCTGGCCCTTTATATTTGTACCATGAAAACCACACTTTTTAGAAGTAGAGAAGAAAGTCATTGCAGCAGTCATGATCATATAATGTATCAGTGCTGAAGACTGGAGTATACACGTGTATCACTGAAGAATGGAATAATCTATGTGTTTGAAAGGCTTATACTTTAATATGAAGGAAATTTAGAAACAGCAGTGAAAACATTTTCTAAATATGTTCACAACCAGATAGTGGTGTCTCCTTTAGTTGTTGATTTCTTAAGCCATGGAGAGCACAGCCATAAAAATAGACGGCTTTCAATTATTCCTATTTCCTTGAACATGCAAATCCCTGGATCTGATACAAAAAGAGTTTGAGGTCTTACTCCCTTGAAGAATCACTTCAGCCTTTAAGTAGCTGGCCATGCTACACAGACCTTCCCGTTATTTTTGCTGTCTTCTTGGGGTGCAAATACAGATCTGGACTAAGTACCTAATCATTCACACATTGTTCCTACATGTTTTTTGGCAGGTACAACTCAGGTACATATATCAGAAAACGTATCTCAAAATGTTGTTATTGGTCAATGTGGCGCACAAATATGCATTCTCATTTTGTGAATAGACTTCTGCCTACTTGCTTGAAAAATGTGCAGGGGTAAAAGTAACTTAAAGGACTTCCCGGTACGCCGGAGTCCTGAGCGTGGGCATGACCTCAACCAGAAGAGGCGTGGCCTTTCAAGATTTAAAGGCCCTGGGGCTCCGGTTGTGGCTGGGAGCCCCAGGGCCTTTAAATCACCCCGGAGCTCCAAGCTGCAGAGGTGGCTGGGAGCCCCGGGGCTCAGGGGTGAATTAAAGGACCCAGAGCTCCAGCCACCGCGGAGGTCTGGGCCCTTTAAATCTTCGCGGAAGCCCTGCTGTCGCTACCCTGGGGCAGAAGGGGTAGTGGTGTCAGGGCTTCAGTGGTGACTTAAAGGGCCCAGGGCTCCAGCCGCTGCCGGGAACCCTTGGCCCTTCAAATCCCCACCCGAGCCCAGCTGCAGGAGCCCCGGGGCTCTGGCAGCGATTTAAAGGGCGAGAGGCTCGGCCGCTGTGGGAGCCCCAGTCCCTTTAAAGCGCCACCGGAGCTCTGACAGTGGGGTTCGGGTGGCGCTTTAAAAGGCTTGGGGCTCCCTGCAGGGGCCGGAGCTCCAGGCCCTTTAAATCTCCACCCTAGCCCGGCTGCCAGAGCTTCAGTGGTGATTTAAAGGGCCCAGGGCTCCCCACAGCGACTGGAGCCCGGGCCATTTAAATCACCACCAGATAAGCTGGTCTAGTCCGGCATGGCGGTACGCCATACAGGACCGTACTGGCTTACTTTCACCTCTGAAAATGTGGTCCTAGAAGTTACATGACTAGATACAATTACCATTCTCCTGTTCCTCACCTTGGAGTAGTTAATAGCATGGACACAAAAGTGAACATTAGAGATCTGTTGGATTGAGAGTGGGAACTTTGGCTGGAGCCTGCGTGAACAGGACTGGGATCTATTTCAGGTGGAAAAGAGACACCAAGCAGTCCAAATTTAAACTGAAAAGGGTGATTCAACAGGAGAAGGGAAACAGCTACATGAATAACTAGAACAGCAGGCTGGAGTGGTAGCGAAAGAGCAAGAAGCAAAGCTTCAGATTGAGAAAGGAATGAAGATAATGATACTGTATGAGGAAATAAAAACAGTGGGCAATACATGAAAAAAATATATTTATGTGAGTCAGAAATAAAAGGAAGAGAATTTCAGAATAAAAAAAGCACTGCAAGTAATAATGGATGAAGATATTTATGATATAAGTAGAGGATGTTGAGATCCGAATGATTAATACATTTTACTTTGAAAGTTGCTTTGTGACAGATGTCTTGAAACCCACTTATTGATGGACAAAATACACAGAAAGGCTACAGAAGACAGAATTATGTGTAATCAAGTGGAAATCAGTTGGGTTGGGGGTGGGAGAATTACATGTTTTTAAGATACTGAAGAATATTCTATTCCCTCAATCCACAGTTGCCTAGATATGGCTAAGTATTGTTGATATTGCTAGAAATGCATGACACAAAGGTTTCCAGTGAGAGTGAAGAAAGATTGTAGTATCAACGAGTTTTCTCACTTTAACTCAATTTCTGTTTGTACATGTCATAAACAGATAGCTAAGGGTTAATGTTTCTTTTACCTGTAAAGGATTAACAAAGGGAACCAAACACCTGACCAGAGGACCAATCAGGAAACCGGATTCTTCAAAGCTCAGGGGAGGGAATTTTTTGGGTCTGTGTCTTTGTCTGGCTCTCAGCTATGAGAGGGGATCTTTTCTATCTGTAAGCTTCTAATCTTCAGTTTCAAAGTTGTAAGTACAAAGGTAGAAAAAACAATAGGCTAGAGAGGATAAGGGAAGGGAAATTCTCTTTGTGTTAAGATCTTCGAGGGTAAGCTCTCAGCACCAGGAATTGTGGGAGGGGGAAGAGAGACGAGAATGCATTTCTGTTCCTTTGTATTTGGTTGTCTCTTGTGAAGAAAAAAGACATGCTTCTTGGTATTTGTGATGTAAGAGGTTGCAATCAGTAATTCAGGTAGCCAGAGAGGAGATTCGGGTGGGAGAAAAGAGGGGGCGGGAAGTGGGTTTATTTCCTTTGTGGTAAGACTCAGGGATTCTGAGTCTTGGGGGTTCCCCAGGGAAGGGTTTGGGGAGACCAGAGGGAGCCAAAACCCTGGAATTTTTGGCTGGTGGCAGCAAGATCAAATCTAAGCTGGTAATTAAGCTTAGAGGGGTTCATGCTAACTTCTCAGGTTATGAACGCTAAGGTTCAAATCTGAGTAAGAAGTTATGATAGTACAAAAGCAAGGTTTGGAAATGACTCTCATGAGCTGAGAGTTCACACAGAGTAAGCGTCTGTGATCTGACAATATTGTAAGTATCTTTTGAAAAAGGATCTGCCATATGTGGAAGGAAGTATCAATCTGCTGATAGAGAAAATCTGTGTCTTCCACAGGCTTGTGACCTTTCTGTGGAGTCTGTTTTCTCTTGGGACAGAGATTTACTTTTACATCAATGAAGTCTCTGGCCTATTTGGTGTAGAAATAGATTTCTCTGTGTAAATCAATACACTACTCTGCTGTTAAATCTGCATCTAAAACAACTGAAAAATTAGTATAAACAGAAGTGAAAGTATTTCCATTCATCTTCTTCAAAACCTTTCTGAGGCCAGTTAAATGCACAGGTCATTAAACAAAGCCATACACAAATACCCAGTTTTAGTAATTAGAACACAAGTGTAAATAGTACTGTATAACATCAAAAGCAGGTAACTACGGAGGGGTTTGGTTATGAAAAGGAAAAGAAAATCAACATTAAGCCAGACCTGTTGTTTTCTCTTCACAGATTTAAGCAGATAGTTTTGTATATTGAACCGCTACTTCCAATCTTCCATTTGGATGTAACAAGTCCTTGTTACAGCCTCACAATCTCTACTTCAGGATGTAGTTATTACAGTGCCATCAAGTATCCCTGTCCTGGGCACAAGCTCAGTGTGCAAAGCCATCATCTCATCTCTCCCTCTTGGAAGTTAGATACAGGAAGAATCAGGTGTGAAATATGGTGTGAAATTCTTGCCCCATTGAATTCATCAATAGGACCAAGATTTCACCTATGGTTCTCGTTCCATGAAGTGTAGACCATTTCCCATCTGTTTTTCTTTTGACACAGCTGATCCCTTTTTGTTCTTAACAGTCTAGAATGGTACTTCTCAAAGTCGGGACACCGCTTGTTCAGGAAAAGCCCCTGGCAGGCTGGTTTGTTTACCTGCTGCGTCCACAGGTTTGGCCGATAGCGGGAAGCGGTGCGGGCTGAGACATGTGCTGGCTGCCCTTCCTGCAGCCTCCATTGGCCTGGAGCGGTGGACCGCAGCCAGTAGGAGCCGTGATCGGCCGAACCTGTGGACGTGGCAGGTAAACAAAATGGCGCAGACTGCCAGGGGCTTTCCCTGAACAAGCGGCGAACCAGCTTTGAGAAGCACTGGTCTAGAGGATATTCTTCACCTTGGCTTTCTGTCTTACCCATCTGCTTCCTATCCTTTTAGTCATCTGATATCAAGGTTTGCTATCTAGCTTATAGATAGAGCTGGTCTGGAATTTTCCAGTGGAATTGATTTTTTGCTGGAAAATACAGCTTCTGCAAAATTGAAATTTTAAATTTTGCTGAAAAAAATTGATTTTCTGTCAGGAAAATGTAAATGAAATTTCATCTCAGGTTGGTTAGACCTGAATTGGAATATTTTGGGGTTTTGAACTGACCAAAAAATGAATTTCAAATTAGTCAACAAAAACTTAAAATACATATCCCTACCAGCACATTGTCTTATGGGAGTTGTTCTTTGGGCCCTCATTCTCTCATATGGGCCAGGCTCCCTAGAGACTACAGCTCCCATACTACAAAGTGAATTTCCCTCTGACGGAGCTGCATAAGGTATCATGGGAGTCACATGACTCTGGCTGCATTATGGGTGATGTAGTTTGACCAGGGAGCCTGGCTAATAGGGACAAAGAATCATAGAATCTTAGAACATCAGGGTTGGAAGGGACCTCAGGAGGTCATCTAGTCCAACCCCCTGCTCAAAGCAGAACCAGTCCCCAACTAAATCATCCCACCCAGGGCTTTGTCAAGCCTGACCTTAAAAACCTCTAAGGAAGGAGATTCCACAACCTCCCCAGGTAACCCATTCCAGTGCTTCACCAGCCTCCTAGTGAAAAAGTTTTTCCTAATATCCAACCTAAACCTCCCCCACTGAAACTTGAGACCATTACGCCTTGTTCTGTCATCTGGTACTACTAAGAACAGTCTAGATCCATCCTCTTTGGAACCCCCTTTCAGGTAGTTGAAAGCAGCTATCAAATCCCCGCTCAATCTCTTCTCTCTCAGACTAAACAATCAGTTCCTGACTCTCCCTCATAGTATGTGCTCCCGCCCTTGTTGCCCTTCCTGGACTCTTCCATTTTTCCTTCATCCTTTTCTTGTAAGTGTGGGGCCAAAAACTGAACACAGTACTACCAGATGAGGCCTCCCCAATACAATAGAGGGGAAATGATCAATGTCCTCATCTGCGTGGCAAGACCCTACTTATACAGCCCAATGCCATTAGCCTTCTGGCAAAAGGGCAACACTGCGAGCTCCATATCCAGCCTTGTCAATGTAGCCTAGGTCCTTTTCCTGCAGAACTGCTGCGCAGCCATTCGGTCCCTAGTTTTCTGTAGCAGGGCTGGGATTCTCCGTCCAGAATTCAGGACTCTGCACTTTCCTTGTTGAAACTCAAAGATTTCGTTTGGTCCCACTCCTCTAATTTGTTCTAGGTCCTCTGTATGCTATCCCTTCCTAGGATATCTACCATCCTCCCAGTTAGCGTGTGTTGCATCCTTGGGGCCAGCTGGTTAGGCAGAATCACTCTAGGCCATGAGAGGAGAGAGCTAACAAAGCACATTATTTTACAAACACGGAGCTCACCTCATGGCCGAAGCTGGCTGGGCTTTTCATAATAATCTACTAGTTGCCATAGGAAACAAAACCATGAAACAACCAAATACACAACATACTTCCTCCAACCTAATAAAAACATCCCCTAAATAAAACACACACTCAGACTAGAGAAGGAGGGTAGACTGCTCCTTCCTGCTAAACCCTGGGGACATTTTGCCCCATAACCGTGTCGCCCTACTAAAGATCAGCGATGAGGAGCCTTCTGTCTCTAGGTGGATTATGCCGAACTGCTGGTGTTGTGCCCCGAAAGACCATGGGGTTGTAGGGTCCGCATGCACTGAACAGCGTGAGGAGGTGGTATCAACCTGGATGCTGGGGCAAAGGGGTATCGTTCAGCCACCGGCGTAAGATGGAGAGACAGCAGTTGAAACAGGTTGATTCTGTTATCGTGTCTCAACCAGAAGAGATTGCAAGTCGACCACCTCAACTGCGATGTGTGCCTGAGGACTGGCATGAACCTGGCAACAGCTGATCTACATGTTGGCCGCCAGGTAAGATTCTCTGCAGTCCGGACTGTGTAGGAAACAGGTCCCTGTCTTGAGTGATGGTCGTGGCAGGGGACACCATTTAGCTTGGAAGTATAATCCGAGCCCAATACTGGCTTGTACCGAGCTAAGGTTCTTCTTTGCTCTGGGCCCATGCTGATGCTTATAATGCTGCTGGACATTGCACAATTGTCGGGGTTTCAGAGGTGTTCAGCAGAGCAAAGAAGTGCGCAGCGTCTGGCTCATCATAGAAAAGCCGGGGATGCCTTGGGTCGTAGCATTGAAAGTGTTCTGTAGGAAAGTACAGAAGGATCAGACGCTTTTGAATGGAGTTGTTGTCCCTTGCTGATGTCAAAATGTGTTTTGTTGTCTGCACAATGCTTCAGTTTTCTCATCCATTGTGGATGGATGAATGGTGGCTGAGTGCTGTGGTCTACCCATTTGCTCATAAATTTATTGAATACGCTGATAGGACTAGAAAACTGTCGGTCCGTTGTCCGCGCTCCACAAGTTGTTTTCTGAGCAGACGAAATGAACTAAAGAGTCCATAGTTTTTGATAGTCACTCTCTGCAGTAGTGGAACCTGCATATAGAGACTTCTGCCATTTAGAATGGGACATCTACTGGCCACCTAAGAACATACCTTCCAAAGAGAGGTCGGCGGCGAAGTCACACGTGAAATTGTTGCCACAGGTTTCGGCAGTCCCAGCAAACCAAAATAGCTTTGTGCAATTTCCTTGCATACGCACTATTAACAGTGGACTGAATGTAGTGTTTCTAACCTCTGTGATCTCCAGTGGAGTGGAATAATGTACGAAAGTTCTCCCCAAACAATCAACCAGATTGGAGACTGATACTGCTGTCCTGCTGCGACAGGTAGCGTAACAAGGTCAGACTAGAGACCGGAAGAGCGTAGTTCGTCGATTCGGCAAGTCTTCTTCGAACCACGCATTTGTTGGAGACCAAGGTCATACTGGTGATTGGGGAAGCGGTACACAACGCGCAGTTGCCTTCTTATCTCCCTGAGTAGCCATCCAGTGTACCATGCAGGTAATGGTAACTCTAACCGCTGTTTCAAAGTAGCATCAACTCTGGGGGCGACACTATCTTTGTATCTTGGATGTCACGACTGGCAAAGCACATCTTGAGATGGCTACATGCATGTCCGAGACGTCGGCAGGCAGTCTGGACGTTCCGATACTTGTTGGATCGATAGGTATGATGCTGGAACATAATCTAATTCCAACGATTGGCCATAGCGAGACCTAGACAGCATCAATGAGGATACGCCTGTTAGGGTCCAAAATATGCAACAGAGTCGATTGTCGTGAGAAGAGTAAACTCTGCCCAACAGGTACTGATGAAGCGTTCGATGTTCCAAAAACAATTCTACGCCTCACCTTCAACTTGGCTCAGTTAGTTTCTCTTTTGTTAGAGGACATGAAGCAAAAGCAATAAGATTTCTCTTCTCCCCGAAGGCATAATGTGGACACGAACTGCTCCCATCCATAAGGGGGAGGCATGCAGGCCAATTGTCAGGGTAAGGAATGGATCAAAAGTGCATTTAAGAACTTCGACTAGCAATGCAGCCTTACTTGTTACAGTGCAATACACAGGCTTCAGTCCATGTCCAGGCCTTGTTCTGCCCAAGGAGTTCGTGAGTGGTGTTTACAGTGTGCTAACGTGAGATGAACTGTCCATAAAGTTCAGTAGTCCTAGAACGAGCGCAGCTGCTTACCTTCGAGGGGTGGAGCCTCCACATTATGCTTAACTTGCAGGCTTATGGAGCTGCACCATGCAATGATGTGTCCCAATAATCAACAGAGGGCCAGAAGAATTCACACTTGTCTTCGGAACTCGTAGGCCATACTCTTCCAGTCTTTGTAGGGCTAGCGCTTAAATCTTCAAAGTGTTCCCGCTCTCATGTCCATCCAGTGGACCAGGAATTCATCCAGATAGCACTACTCCTGACACTACCACAAAAGTTGGTCCAGCTAGCCCTTTGGAACAGGGGCAACAAAGCAGACGTTATTCCGAAGCAGATTAGATTGACAGTAACAATAAAGCCCCTTAATGAGTCACAATGTCATACACATCTTGGACTTTCATCGACGTACAATCGTAAATATTGCTGTGACTCAGATCAATTTAATTAACTTCTCCCCCAGCCAGGCTTGCAAATAGGTTCATCGATACGGGGAAGCGGTATTGCTGCTGACACAACACTGGTTGACAGTGACTTTAAAAATCACCGCAAGATCCAGAGAAGCAGGTTTCCTCACATGGAACGATAGTATGATGGCCCATGGCTATGGGTAACTGCTATTAGGCCCCATTGGTGAGCAGGCGCTCCAGGCTGCTTCAACTTGGCTGATGGCATATGGCACAGTTCGGGCTTTCAGATATTTTGGTGACTGCAGTAATAATGTTCAATTGTCACAGTGATTCCCTCATACTCTCCCAGATCCTCTCAAAACAGCAGCATGTTTCTAGATATAGGGATAGACTAGTTCTCCTTAGTCTACCGGTGCACTCTGCCCAGATTCAGCTGAATCTTCCAAGCCAAGACCTAACGCAATTAAGACTGGGTAATTATCTCTCCAACAAATACGTGACATTTAGCCCAGCCTGTCCATTGAGCTACCACTTACATCAGTAGTGCCTGCAAGATCGGGACAGCTTTTCCTCCATTAGCATCTCACGACATCTTTTCGCCTTGCCTCTAACGGAAGATGTGCTAGTTTTCTTTATACACACATCGGAGACAGACACCAAGAATGCGCTCACGGCTGGTCCAGTCCATGCATAAGGTTGCATTCCCAACAACGGGGTTACTCATGAATCTCATCGGTGAGCCCACTGCAAAGACAAAATCCAGGGCACTTCTCTCTTGTGATAGAGGTGTCACCCTTGATCATCCTGGTCGCTCTAGGGTAATGCACGGGTCCTCTTTTTCGGGCCAGCCAAGGCCTTTTTTCTTTGTTTACAGGCACAACAATGTGCCCTTTTTGCCACAGTGTCAACACACCAGGTTCCTTAACACCAGCATTTCTGATGCCTGTGACCTGGCTCCAACCAGTGGTAAAAAACTTCCAGATCTCTCAACAGTTTGTGGAGTTCTGTCGTAACACTTTCTTGCACCCTAGGCGGATGCAACTGATAGATTGCGCCTCCTTGTATAGCCAGTACATGGAGACCAGTAATATCAACCAGCTTGCTTAAGGTACAGCTGAAGCCCTCTTCAGTATGGGGTGCTCTCATAAGCTCAGCTGTACACGGCCAGCACACTACCGTGTCACGCCAGGGCTCAATATTAACACTCTCCTTAATATCACAGTATCTGCTGTTTTTTAAAATTGCTACAAATGTCAGCTACCTGTTTTCATCTTCTTGTTTGGGTCTCTTTTGTGGACGCATATCTTTCAGCAAATTAGCAGTGGTTTTGGGGAAAAATGGGACCCCGAGATTTTCCACAATGTCATGCGTAATTAGCCCAGGCCTTAACAGGTGTAGTAGCTGCGTAGCAGGGAAGTAGGTTTTAGGCCCCTGCAAACACTTTTAAGAATTATTGGCAGCCTTCTTCTCTTCTGTAAAATGTTATTTGCAATAACAAAAAGCTCAAAACGCTCAGTATACACATGCCATTGCACTATATTCTCATCAAAAGGTTCTAGTGGCCCAGTCAGAGTAGTCATGATTTTTAGTTTCACTTTCCCAGCCAGTGCAAACAAGCAGTTTTTGTTTGTTTATTTGTTCTTTACCTTGACTACTTCTTCCTTCTGTTGCTGGGGCAGCACCGAGATCCCACCCTTGTAGCCACTTGTTGTATCCTTGGGGGCAGCTGGTTTAGGAAGAAATCACTTGAGGCCAGAGAGCAGACAGCTAACAAACCTACCATTTATTTACAGACACGGAGCTCACCTAACCGGCTGAAGTTGGCTGGGCTATCCCCTAATAATCTAACTCAGTTGCCATAGGAAGAAAAACCATGACAACCGAATACACAACAAGTGTCATGTGCAAACCTTGCAGAGGGTGCAGTCCACGCCATCCTCCAGATCATTAAAGAAGATATTGAACAAACAGGACCGACCCTTGGGGCACTCTGCTTGATATTGGATGCCAACTGGACATGGAGCCATTGATCACTACCCATTGAGCCCGACGATCTAGCCAGCTTTCTATCCACCTTATAGTCTATTCATCCAGCCCATACTTCTAAGCTCCTGAACTACAACTCCTATGAGGCAAATATACCACTCTGGGAAAATGTAGTTTAAGATTGAACTGACTCAAAATGAAGCATTCCAGGTCCATTCAAGAAACTAAATGAAACATTTTGATTTCTGGAATCTTGAATTGTTTAGCTCAATCAAAAATGTCAATATGAAACATTTCAACATTTCCAAACTGAATTTTTTGTAATTTCTGTTCTATGAAAAAATTCAAAAAATGTCAACTTTTCATCGTGATTTGAGATAAAACAAATGCTGAAATGCAGGAATTTCCAGTAGGGTGGGAATTCTGCATGTCACTCTGCTCTATACTTTGCTTCTAGGGATTGCTATCTAGCTTTTTAGATGTTTTCGTGGCAAGTGCTCATGTTTCTAGTTCATGTCCTGGGTAGCAGCCTAAACGTTTTAGAACCTTTTTTACTTAGAAAAGGAATGGTCTTATAATAAAACTGCTCAGCCTCCAAACACTGTTGATATCCAGATTTGATTTCTCTCTTCAGCTCATCATTCTGTTGTGAAATAGCAGATTGCTGCGAAAGGAAGCAGTTGAAAATACTTTGTATGTCATCAAGTCCATTTCCTTGCCAGTGTGACACAAGGTCTAATCCAAAGTCAGTGAAAAGATTCCTCTTTACTTCAAGAAGCTTTGGATCAGAACCACAGTCCACTGACTGAACATGTATCTGATATTACACTTCACTTTATCCAGGTGGACTAAGTAGACATGCTCCTTAATAGCTTCAGTTTTTCCAATGTGATGTTGTAGTGAGGCTGGGTGGGAGAGCGAGGGAGGATTACATGCACCTTGGAGGGCAGAGCCTATATCACCCCACCCCTCTCGCTGGAAGTACCGGGGCATGGCCAGAAGTATAACAGGCCAGCCCTGCAGCACAGTTAGGGGACAGCCTGCAATGAAGGAAGACGCTCGGCCTGTTCTCCAGAGACCGCAAGAGGAGCCAGCGCCTGGCTGTTCCCGATCCCCAGACATGGATGACGACTGGCCTGGAGTACCCGCTGTAGTTTTCCCTGAAGAGCTGGAAGAGGCCTGGAGACCTCAGGTACCAAACCCCAGGGAGGCAGGAAATAGCCCAGGGGCAGCCACGGAAGAGCTGGCTGCAGAGTCCAGCGTGACTCAGTTGGCGTGTTGTGGCTGGATCCCCGCTGACACAGGCCCTGGGCTGGGACGTGGTGGAGTAAGGTGGGCCCGCATCCCCCTGCCACCCCACCCTGGGTGGTGACCCCCTACACAGTGCAAGGAGGCTCTAGCCTAGGACAGGAGCTCCCTCACCACTCACTTTTGGAGACTGTTTGTTGGCTGCCTGAGCTCCGCCCCGGCCAAAGCCAGCCTCAAAAGATTGTTTGTTTGCTGGCACCCTGAGCCTACACAAGCCCAGGCCCAGCTCACCTGGAGACTGTTTTGTTTACTGGCTGCCTGAGCTCCACCCAGGCCATAGCCAGCCCTGATAGACTGTGTTTGCTGGCTGCCTGAGCTCCACTCAGGCCAAAGCCAGCCCTGAAAGACTGTTTGCTTGCTGGCACCCTGAGCCTACACAAGTCCAGGCCGCAGCTCCACCCTGGCCCCAAAAAAGCCCAAGCCCCCCTGAAAAAAATAAGAAAAACGTGTGTTGGCGGCTGCCTGAGCTCGCACTCAGGCCCAAAGCCAACCCATGAAAGACTGTTTGCGTGCTGGCACCTGAGGCCTACACAAGGTCCAGGCCCAGCTCCCACCCAGGCCATAGCCAGCCCGATAGACGTTTTGCTGGGCTGGCCTGAGCTCCACTCAGGCAAAGCAGCCCGAAAGACTGGTTGCTTGCTGCAACCCTGAGCCTAACACAATCCAACGCCCAGCTCCCTGGAGACTGTTTTTGTTACTGGCTGCTGAGCTCCCACCACAGGCCATAGCCAAGCCCTGAAGACTGTGTTTGCTGGCTGCCTGAGGCTCTCACCAGGCCAAGCCAGCCCTGTAGACTGTAGTTTAAGGGCTGACTACCTGAGTCGCTACCAGTCCAGGCTAAAACCGGTATTGACTATTACCGCAAAGGCTCCTATTGGGGGCTTTTTGCCTGTCTTAGACAGACTCTGGTTCCGACCCGGACCAGGACTAGCCTGAGTGCCTCCCTCTCTGATCAGAGAGTGGAGAGCATACAGATGTTTCTCTTTGCACTCTTAAGTAAATCATTTGAATATGGTTTCTGAAATAACATCCTATTTAATGATTTCACTCTCTAGGCTAATTTTTCAAAGGGAGCTGCAATGCAGGTTGACCTCATTATTAAGTCAACGAGAAGTTTACTAGACACACAACAAACTCTACAAAAGTCCATTCTGGATGGCGCCTTCAGGGAGAGGCTAGCTTCTGGTTTAAGAGCCAATATTCAGATTTTACGTTAGAAGTAAGTGCAAGGAAAACAGCACTAATTAAAGAGCAGAAGTGAAATATTTAGTAAACCACAGTGTCCTCTCTTTCTACAAATTCTATAGAAAAATCAAGCAGTGCATACATTCAATAAATGAGGAAACACCCAGAAATTATAGGCCATTTCACTTCTAAAGTGGAAATTCTAATGCATCCATTCACATAAGTTATGTGGGCCACCATAAAGGTCAAGGGAATAGTATGTGATGCAAAATCGTGGCATTTGGTCAGATGGTAATCCTCTTACAGTCCCCCAGAAGGAGCGATTTTAATATCAGTGCTTGAAACCACGCCTAGGGAGACTGTCTTGACAATCACACAGGGCCCTAGAGTAGAATTATTATGTAAAGTTGGGTTGGCTGAACAAGGGGTCCCATATTTACACCCGCACTCCCACGGTATGAACTTTCTTTAAATTTTCAAAATGCTGGCGCAAAAATCATGTGCAGAATGAGATTATTCCCCAGAAAAGACTCTCTCCATTCCCCTTGCTGCTTCTAGCATGCAAATGTGCATCAAGGTACGCGAACCTCCTTCCCTCTCCATTGCCCCTCCAAGCCCTACTGGAGGACTCCTGGTGCCATTTCTGCAGCTAAGTCTCGCTCAATAGAACATGAGCAGCAGCATTAATCCTTCAGATGATACCAGAAACGGTGGGGTACGGCACAGTTGGGATACCAGGAAGAAAACGTCAGACGAAGTGCTACTACTGCATTTAGGGTAGGCGTTAGTGAAAACCAGCCGGCTATGCTGGCGTTATATCGAGCATTTATACAGCCTGCACAGAACGCTCAGAAGTTGCCAATGTTATCATTCCTTGAATCCTGTGTGCCAAAGAAGTCCCTCTGAAGCATCGGCCTGCACTTACTTCTGCCTGTATTGTATTGTTATGCTATGGCACGCAGACGTGCTACAGAGTCCCCAAGAGCAAGAAATAGACTATCATGGCACCTCTGCGTGCACAGCCGACTAATCTGGGGCATAGAAATGGGATGTTCACAATCCTGTTGGATGCAAATGAAACCTCTCCTCTTGTTTCAGTGTGAGTGGGGGAAACCTGCTGGCAAGTAATCCCTGTGCCAGTTATAATTGGAGCAGAGCGTGGGAGTGGCTTGCAAGAATGAATGAAAGAATAAGTTGGTGCAACAACAAACACACATAAAATGGATTAACTTTTCTTAGGGCTTGTCTACACTACAGGTTATGTCAAGTATAAACTTATGCGCTCAGTGATATGAGCAGAGGGCTTGCTACGCCAGAAACTCGAAATGGCTGCCATGGGAGCGCTCCTGCAAGCAGCACTTGAAGTGTGATGTGGTCATAGGCACTGTGGCACTCGGCGAGAGCTCTCCCAGCGCTGCACATACGCCCCCCCGAGGGGATTAGGCTTGCAGTCCTGGAAGCCGCGCTCTCAGCGCTGGGGCACTGTTTACATTGGCGCTGTACAGTGCTGTAACTGTGCTGCGGCTCAGAAGGTGAGTGGTTTTTCAACACTTACCGCTGAGCGAGAAACGTACAGGGCGTGTAAAGCCCAGTGTAGCCAATGGCCTAAAGCCACCACCCCAAATGACGTAAATTACACTGACCTCCGAGCATCGGCATGGACGTGCTATGTTGGCGGAAGAACTACGACTCTTGTGAGGTGGCTTTATTAATCTGACGGAAAGTGCTCTTGCCATCAGGTCATACAGTGTCATGCAGAAGACATGCACAGACAGGTTGTGCCACGTAGTGCTTCTAGTAATAGGACTAGCCCTTGGTCAATCGAAGCGGCACTCACATGTCTGGATATTAATAGAGCCTGGTTTTAATATCAGAGGGTAGCCGTGTTAAGTCTGATCTGTAAAAAGCAGCAGAGAAATCCTGTGGTCACCTTAGAACTAACAGACGTTTGGAGCGTGAGCTTTCGTGGGGACATACCCACTTCGTCAGACGCAGGTAGTGGAAATTTCAGGCGAATAATATAATATGCTAGAGCAAAGCTAGAGAAACGAGGTTAGTCAATCAGGGAGGGTTGAGGCCCTGTTCTAGCAGTAATGAGGTGTGAAACAAGGGAGGAGAAAGGTTCTGTAATTGGCAAGCGATTCAGTCTATGTTAGTCCAGAGCTGATGGTCAAATTGGCAGATGAACTGAGCTCAAGCAGTTTCTCTGAAGTCTGGTCCGTAAGTTTTTATGTTGGCAAAGGAATGGCCACCTTAAGGTCTGCAAGTGTGCCTTACTATAGCAGAACTTAAGGTGGCCATCCTGCAACAAAAAAACCTTCAAGACCAGACTTCAAAGAGAACGCTGAGCTTCATCATCTGGCAAATTTGAACACCATTCAGCTCTGGACTAAACAAAGACTGTGAATGGCTTGCCAATTACTAAGAACCAACTTTCCTCCTTGGTTTTCCACACCTCTACTGCTAGAACAGGCCTCACCCCTCCTGATTGAACTAACCCGTTATCTCTAGCTCTGCTAGGCATATATATTACCGCCCCTGGAAATTCCAACACCGTGGCGTCGACGAAGTGGGTATTCACCCACGAAAGCTCACGCTCCAAAACGTCTGTTAGTCTATAAGGTGCCACAGGATTCTCTGCTGGTTTTAATGTACATTCTACATCCCCTGTGGCTCTTGGAAGCTGCAGGGGGCATTGTTAGGCTGTAGGGCAGGGCTGGTATGTATTTTAACTTTGTATTTTCTGATTTCCACTTTGTTATACCGTAACTCTTTATTTCCTGGCTTTCAGAAGATAAAGTATAAGCCACTCAATATCCTGGAGGGATACAAGGCACGGCTGGTTAACTTCAACTCTGCATTAGTGACTTTTGAGGCATTGAATTTATGTGAGTGGAGGGGCAGGGGAGAGATTATGATATATTTTTCAATTCATTTTATATCTTGAATGCAGTGTTTTTTTCATAATGGTGCAAAGTTTCTTTCTTGTTACTGCTCTAGGAGCTTCATTTCCTTTTTGAATATGTGTGTGTTTGCTATCCATGTTATAATTAGATACTCTAGTCCTTTCCCAGAAAAAGGAAGTGGACGGAAAGAGGGGCTAACACTATAGCAACAGCAATGAGTCACTATGATGCTGCTAATATTGAAATGGCTTTGCAATTTAACCTACAATCAGAGCTCGTTGATTGTCTGTGATGATGTGCTTATACTTATAATGCCTTTTCAGCCAATGAGTTTAATTGTTTTCCTTAGTTTTATGTATCAGTTCAATTTCTTATTGTATTTCTGATGTGATTAAAAATCCCTTGGCCTGGCAGCCTTATTTTGCCATCTATGGGATCCTATTACTTTCCCAGGATGCATTGCCTGTTGTACCCAATTCTTTAGAGTGCAATGATGGCTTTGTAGTCAGGCACCTGGAGGCATGTGACACCTGGAGGTATCCAGCATGCAGGGGAACACACTGCTATTACACCCCTAAGAGCAATTAACAGTGTTGGGGATAGGGAGTGTCATCTAACTTGTTCCATCATTGTTCCAGGTCCCTTTTGGGGAGGCTGGCTCCCACAAGAAGTGGGATTATGTCTGGCCCCTGTTCAGAGGAGGAGAGGAGACAGATTTGATGTTTACTCCCTCCCTCATTCCCTGCCCAGGGGGAGCCACAATCTGGGCCTGCATTAGCAATCAGCACACCAGTCACAATGTTTGTGTCTTATAAAGCAGTGGTGGACTCATTCTGTAATCCTTACTCACGTGAATAGCCCTGTTGAAGCCAGTGAGAGTGGATAAGGAAAACAATAAAACCCTTAGACTGAATAGGTCTTATAAATAAAGGCACATCTCATAAACACACTCAAAGGGCTCCCTCCCTGAGCTAAGTTTGCCTGGGAACCCTCCAAGAGGAGCTAAGGTGAGTGCTGCATTAGGGGGGCTGTGTTGTGAGCTGCTGGGGTGACTATTTGAGTGTCTGTCTCATTTGTTTAACCGTGTGCTTGTTTATTTGAATAGTGTGACTGTTTGACGGTGTGGGTGTTTGATTGAAAAGTGTGAATTGGGAGTGCTTTGTTCCAGGTGGGCCTTGAGACTTATAAAAAGGCAGCCAGTTGCAAACCGAGTGAGCAGCAAATAGAGAACAGGCAAACAGAGGGAGTTTGCCTAGGAGTTCGCTTGGGAGGAGTTTGCATAGAGTGTTTTTGCCTTTCAGGCTCCTGTGAGCAATACATACAACTGAGGAGCCTCTTAGAAGGAAGACATGGATAGTGAGCGATCAGCTGTTGTGACCTGCTCAGACTGTGCCATGTTTGTCTTTCTCCCAGAGGACAGATGTGACTTCATCTGTATGAAGTGCAAGCTGGTCTGCATAATGGAAGAGAAGGTTAAAAGACTAGAGGACCAAGTATCAACCTTGCGTTGCATCAGAGAAAAATGAAGATTTTCTGGACAGAAGTCAGTGTTTGGTTTTGGAAGCACAACATACTGAAGAATCAGAGAGTGCAGTGTGGAACGGGGAAGAATATTGGCAGCATGTGACCTCCAGAAGAAGAAAGAGGAGAACCTATATACCCCCAATGCAAATAGAGATTTTCAGGCTCGCTCTCTGCACAGGTACTACTGCGGAGAAGGATTTGGAAGAGCCCTCTGAAGGAAGGGATCAGAAGGAGACTCCATCAGCCGGAAGGCAAGAGAATCATTTTCCTAGGGATGGGGGTTCCATGACCACCACTCCTAAGAGGAGGAGATGGGTGGTGGTGGTCGAGGACTCCCTCTTAAGGGGGACAGAGTCATCCATCTGCTGACCAGACCAGGAGACTCGAGAAGTGTGCCGCTTGCCTGGAGCTAGAATCCAGGATGTGATGGAGTGTTTGCTGAGACTGATCAAGACCTCGGACCGCTACCCCTTCCTACTTCTTCATGTGGGCACCAATGATACTGCTAAGAATGACCTTGAGCAGATCACTGCAGACCACGTAGCTCTGGGATGAAGGCTAAAGGAGTCTGAGGTGCAAGTCATGTTCTCATGCATCCTCCCTGTTGAAGAAAAAGGCTCAGTTAGGGACTGTTGAATTGTGGAGGTGAATACATGGTTATTGTAGAGAGGGCTTTGGATTCTTCGACCATGGGATGTTGTTCCAGGAAGAAGGATTGCTAGGGAGAGATGGGATCCACCTAACGAAGAGTGGGAAAAGCATCTTCGCAGGCAGGCTTGCTATCCTAGTGAGGAGGGCTTTAAACTAGGTTCACCAGGGGATGGTGACCTAAACCCAGAGGTAAGTGGGATACTGGGAGGAAGGTACAAGACGGGAAGCCTCCTGATTCATACTTAGAAAGTAGGGCAATCAGCTCATTATCTTAGGTGCATGTACACAAATGCAAGAAGCCTGGGAAACGAGCTGAAAGAATTGGAAGTCCTGGCATAGTCATGGAACTGTGGAATAACAAACTTGGTGGGGAAGTTCACATGACTGGAGCACTGTCATGGATAGGTACAAACTGTTCAGGAAGGACAGATGCAGGAGGAAAGGTGGAGGAGTTACATTGTATGTAAGAGAGTGGTATAATTGCTGAGAGCTCCAGTATGAAACTGGAGAAAAGCCTGTTGAGAGTCTCTGGATTAAGCTTAGAGATGAGAGCAACAAGGGTGATATTGTGGTGGGCGTGTGCTATAGACCAGAAGGATGAGGTAAATGAGGATTTTTTCTAATGGAAGTTTCACAGATCACGGCTCCCTGTTCTAGCAATGGGGGACTTCAAACACCCTTACATCTGGTGATGGAGAGCTCAGTTCCACTACAGTCACATCGCAGACAATCCAGTCAAGATCTTTGTGAGAGAGATGTATTAGGGTCGACAACTTGATCCTAGCAACACAGTGCGGAGGAACCCGACCTACAGAGGCAGCTGCGCTCCTTCTGAGTCTAGCCTGTCTCACAACAGGGACGAATTGGGCTCGTATTAAATATCCCCAGAGTGGAATAAGTAGAAGTAGTGTCCGACCACATCATTGCGTAGGCAACAATTGACCGAGATGGTGCTGAGTCATGGATCCCGGACACAAAGAATAACGGAGAGTAGCAAAATCACAGACCCTGGAGTCAGAAAAGCAGACATAGACTTTAATCCTATCTGAAACCCTGATGGCTAGTAGCGCCCTTGTGGTCAGTCATTTATCACTGAGGGGTAAGAAGTCCTATGGAGAGCCTCAAGGCCTCGTATTTATAAGACCAAGCCTTACATCTGAGGGCCACTAGGAAAAACCCAGCCTATCGTTTGCATGCGTAGACAGAAAGCCATTTAATACGGCTAGTTAATTTTTTCGTAAGACAGCTCTGGCCCATTATACAGTGAACTTTTCGTGTGAGCTTAAATCAAATGAACACCTTATCAAATACACGTGGAAATTTTAGAAGGCAGACAAATAAGACTATGTATCATCGCGCCAGCGTCTTATTAAAAATATTGCTTGGCTTGTAGGGGTAAATTAGAACGCCAAGGCACACTGGATTATGTGCAGACTAGCAACATGGTATGCGTGAAGTGTAGTGCTAAACGTCACAAGAGTATAGTCCGCCTGTTCGCTCTACAGCGTATTTAACAAGAGAAGAAGGTCCAGGAGTGAAGTGTGGACCCTTATAGGAATGCGTAGAGGCAACCTATGACAGATGATGTGAAAAAGCCTGAAGTACTCAATGCTTTGGTTTGCCTGTCTTCCGACAAGGTCAGCTCCCAAGACTGCTGCACTGGGCTACACGTATGGGGAGCAGGGGAGCAGCCCTCAAAGGTGAAAGAACAGATTAGGACTATTTAGAAAAGCGGGGACAAGTCCATGGGCCCAGATCTAACGCATCCGAGGGTGACGAGGGAGTTGGCTATATAATCCAGAGCACTGGCCATTATGCTTCTGAAAATTCATGGCATTGGAGGAGGTCTGGGAGCTCAATTTAGAAAATCAAGTCCATAAGTATAGTGCCGTACAACTCACTTAAGACAAACTGAACCAAGACGTACCGGATTGACACTGTCCTGGTCATGCCTGCTTTACGTTCATGGAACAAACTTCGAGGAGTACATGGGTGCAATATCAAGGAAGCGCAGTCCATGCTAGAGACAACAGTGGAGGAGAGGGAGGTAGATCAGCCGAACAGCGTCAACAATGGGATTCACGAAGGGCATCATGCTTGGTACTAATGTGACCTCTAATGATAAATAAAGCAGGCGCTTTGTGGAGAATAGTGGTGGAAGAAGTGGTTATGGATATATCGTAGACTTCACGAAGAAAGTTAATATGATCAGTCCCCATCAGATAATTACTGGTGCTCAGGCAGTGTCTCAAGAAGTACTGATGATTAATTTTGACACAACGGGTGCGACGTAAAGAAATGCGTGGAGTAAATATTCAGAGGACCGAATGGTAGTGGCTCAGCGACCGCAACGATGTGCTAGTTAGTCCAGACCGGATGTATCAAGCGAGGTGCCCTGGGCCGATCCCTGGGGCCAATTTTCCTTCAACAATCTCATAACTCATCTAGGATGATGGAGGAATGGAAGTTGCACCCTGAGCGATATGTGCGCCAGGATGACACTACACTGTGGTGAGGAGTGAATAGCTGGAAGTTAGGGATATACGGATCAGTGGTGCACTTAGCCAAATTCGACTTTGGCCAAAAAAATCTGGATGAAGTGTCATCACTAAGAGAAACGACGGTGCAGAGATTCTAAGCTATCTAGAATAGAAAATCCCGTGTACTGGCATACAGGCTGGGACAGTGAATCTGGAGCTAGTCCATCGTTCTGCACCCGACCAAGAGACGCAAGCGACCTTTTGACACGTGGGAGTGGAGTGGCTATGACTACAGCAGTGTGCTCTGGTGGCCCCACCGGAAGCGAAATAGGCAAATTGAGCTGGTATTATAGAAGCATTGACAGCAGATCGACGAAGGGAATAATTCCCGTCAGATGTTGCCTGGCTGAGGACACCTTGAGTATTGGTCAATTTTTTGTCCCCCACTACATCAGAGAAGGGATGATGCATAAATTGGAGAACGTGTGTCAGCAGTGGGCAGAGTAAATGATTGGGGCCTGTGTAACGAGGAGGAACACAAGGAAATCGTTCACGAGAGAGAACATGAGACGAAACTGGCTACGTTAGTCTGCAGAAGAGGAAGAGTGGGTGGAGATTGCATTACATGCTTCCAGCTACACTAAGGAAATGAGCCTTGGCTGTTCATAGATGAGCCAGAACAAGGAGCAATGGTCTCAAGTTGCAGTGGGAGAGGTCTAGGTTGGAGATTAGGAAACACTATTTCACTAAGAAGGTGGTGAAGCACTGGAATGGGTTACAGGGAGGTGGTAGAATCTTCATCCTTAGAGGTTTTTATGGCCCGGCTTGACAAAGCCCTGGCTAGGATGATTTAGTTGGTGCTGGTCCTGCGTTGAGCAGGGGGTTGGACTAGATGAAGTTGTGAAAGTGACTGAGCATTCTACTCCTTTAATGCATAGCACTTAAGGAGCCAGTCACAATGGTGGCAGACTCTAGTGGTTTAGAGTTACTGAGGGAGGGAAGGCACAAAATCAAGACTAACTTTTTAGTTTTAAAACTATAATCATAATTCGTTATTCCTGATCTGCTTTAAAAGGTGGCTACAAAGCTCCATATAATTATAATTGCCATAAATTGCCTCTTGAGTTCTAACTGCGTGAAATATTCAGCTTTGCTATGCTATCTTCTACCTGCCAGGCTAAACTGTTATGCTGCAGCTTATCACTTAATCAGAAGGAAACTTATAAAGCATTCACATCGTCCTCATGTTAGAAATAACCAGATCAGCCAGATAAAGAATGTCATGGCTTGTTGGGTAAATCTATATCTTATCCAATGATACAACAACATGAAAATAGCTGAGTTGTGGGCAGGGCCGGCTCTAATGTTTTTGCCGCCCCAAGCGGCGCAAAAAAAAAAAAAGTCGCGATAGGCAGCACTTCGGTGGCAGCTCTACCGCCGCCGCATCATTCTTTGGTGGCAACTCAGTGGCAGGTCCTTCCCTCCGAGAGGAACTGAGGGACTTGCCGCCAAATTGCCGCCAAAGAGCCGGATGTGCCTCCCCTGTCCGTTAGCCACCCGAAGCACCGGCTTGCTGTGCTGGTGCCTGGAGCTGGCCCTTGGTGTGGGGGACCAGGAATAAACATCCACAAGACTTTACACTGCATCAAAGGGGTATCAACACAGTAGTAAAACATCAGGGGAAACATTTTCCTCTTATCTCCCAGTGGTTGCAGCTATGGTTGTGTATATTTAAATGGACTGTTACTCTACTTTCCTCTCTCCAGTCCTACTATAGAGGAGTAGAGCGGACATTCTGTGTTGTAATATCAGGCAATAAGAATGCCTGGGAAACTGGTGTACTCTTAATTTTTGCTGGCATGACTGTCTGGAGTGTTAAAAAAATCACTCTCCTGGCATAGCTATATCAGCAAAAGCCCTGGAGGAGAAGTACTTATACCAGCAAAAAATGTCCTTTTGCCAGAATAGTTTATTTTGTTTGGGGAACTGCTATAAATCTTACCAGCAAAAGATATTCTCTGACCTCGACAGGGCTCTGTTGTACTCTTTTTCTGGTATAGCTGAGCTACACTACAACTGCGTTGCTAGTACAGCTCTACTGGTATAACTACTAGAAAAGCATTCCTAGGGAGCTAGACACACCCCTGATAGATGTTGTTACTCTGACCTATGCCCTGATATAGACACTATTTTAGACTTCCGTCAACCTAGCTACCACCTCTTGAGGGGGTGGATTTAATACAGTTATGGAAAAACTCCTTTCATTGTTGTAGCAAGTGTCTACACTGCAGCTCTAAAGCAGCATAGCTGCAGAACCACAGCTGTACTGTTGTAGTGCTTGTAGTGTAGACTTACCTCCAGTGTTGGTGTGTCTATACCAGCAAAACTCTCTATACCAGAAAAACTCCAGACTGCCCAAGCCAAATACATAATACTGTACTAGCAAAAACTCAGGGGCTTTAGCTGGCAGAGCTGTTGGTCTCAAATCACACCCTGACTGACATAGCTATGCCAACAAAAGTTCGTTGTGTAGACCTGGTTTAAGAAGGGAAAAGATTAATGTTGCAAATGCCAGTAAGTCCACTTACAACAGAAAGAAGAGACAAATCTTTGCTGAAAGATTTAGAGTTTAGGATGTCGAGATGTCCCAGACAACAGCAGAATGGGATGTGTACAACTGACAAAGCAAAAAATTGCCTATCAGAATTCATTGTGCTCACACATTATTTGAATGGAGTTGGGACCCTACTTCTGAACTCAGTCATTGTTTGGTGAGATCCCCACCCCTACCCCCAGAGTTTCCAGTCCTCTTCCTTGACTACATGGTGGAAGAATCATTTACTGTAACAAACATTTGACAAAACGCGTTTTAAAACAAAATTGGACTGCCTGGTGTGCAATGACATTTAATTCATTGATGGTCCTCCCTGCTGTCTCGTGCATAGGGCATCTTAGTGGACTGCTGCAGAGAAGGATGTTCAGAGTGCTCTGGGAAGCAGCTGGCATGCATAGCAGCACTCATTTTCCCTTTATTCTATTCCATCTGCAGATCTGCCTCACTGAGTGGACTATGCAGTTTACACCCTGGGATCCAGCTGTGTCCCTGCAGGGCTGTATAGATCTGTATGTAAATAATGGGAATTTCTCCAGAGGTACTGTGGCTGGGTCTAACTATAAATATGCTCCCACGCCAAGTGACCTGGCTCCTTGGTGAACTGTGACTCTGACCTAGATAGGGCTCTGTTGCTGTTTCATTCTGCATAATATCACATTTGTAATTTCATATCAATGGTTCAGACAAGCTTAGAGGGATTTTAACCCTCCATAAAGCTCCTACAGGGTCAATTCCATTCATAAAAGGCAATATTCAAGTTGAAGCTAATGCCAGAACATGTTTTGGTGACATAATAAAAAACTCCTTAGATCCACCCCTTTTCTTATGCTTAGAGATTTCTCTCTCTCTAATCTCACTGGCAGACAGCACTGTCTCTATTGCCTCCAACAATGTTATATTATTCCTAAAGAAAGTGGAGACCAAACCATAAAGTAGGTAGCACTTTCCCCCATAATTATTTTTAACCAAATGTTTAATTGGTGCTAGAACTGGTCTCATTCCAACCATTAAAAATGTCCTATTTCATTTAAGAACACAGGAACGGCCATACTGAGTCAGCCCAGTGCCCTGTCTACCAATAGTGACCAATGCCAGGTGCCCCAGAGCGACTGAACCTAACAGGCAATGATCAAATAATCTCTCTCCTGCCAGCCATCTCCATCCTCTGACGAACAGAGGCGAGAGACACCATTCCTTACCCATCCTGGCTAATAGCCATTAATGGACTTAACCTCTATGAATTTATCTAGTTCTCTTTTAAACCCTGTTATAGTCCTTGCCTTCACAGCCTCCTCAGGCAAGGAGTTCTACAGATTGATTTTGTGCTGTGTGAAGAATAACTTCATTTTATATGTTTTAAACCTGCTGCCCATTAATTTCATTTGGTGGCCTCTAGTTCTTATATTGTGGGAACAGGTAAATAACTTTTCCTTATTCACTTTCTCCACACCACTCATGATTTTATATACCTCTATCATATCCTCCCTTTATGTCTTCCTCTTTCCAGCTGAAAGTCCTAGCCTCTTTAATTCTCCTCATATGGGACATTCCAAACCCCTAATCATTTTGTTGCCTTTTCTGAACTTTTCTAATGCAGTATATCTTTTTGGATGAGGGCAACATCTGTAGGCAGTATTCAAGATGTGGGCATCCATGGATTTATGTAAAGCATAGGATTTCTCCATCTTATCTCTATCCCATTTTAATGATTCCTAACACCTCGTTTGCTTTTTGACTGCCGCTGCACACTGCGTGGACTCTTCAGAAACTTCCACGATGACCTCCAATATCTCTTTCTATTAGTGTAGCTAATTCGCCCCATCATATTGTATGTATAATTGGGTTATTTTTCAGTGTGCTTACTTTACATTATCTACATTAAATTTCATTCGCATTTTGTTGCCCAATCTCTTAGTTTGTGGACTTTTTGAAGTTCTTCACAGTCTCTTTGGTCTTAACTATCTTGAGAAGTTTTAGTATCATCTGCAAACTTTGCCACTTCACTGTTTACCCCTTTCTTCAGATCATTTATCATTTGCACAGCCTTGCCACATAAATATATAGTCGCAAACAATAATGGAAAACAACACCTGAAGGGAAGTATAATTCTGGAATCTCTTTTTGTGACCCCCATTACTGAGTTATCTGAACACCTCCCAACCTTTAATATCTTTATCCTTACACCATCCCTGTGAGGTAAGGAAGTGCTATTATTCCCATTTTAAAGATGGAACACAAAAAGCTAAGTAACTTGCTTACGGTCACGTGGGAATTCTAAGGTGGAGCAAAGAATTAAACCCAGGTCTCACAAGTCCTCAGCTCTAACCACTAGACAATGCCCCCTCTTGGTTCAATCTTTCCCTCTCTTTCATGGAAATGTAACCCTTCTGCCAGGCCAAGTTGACAGCAGCAAGGGCCAGGTTCAGTACATAGGGGTTTCCTTTCAACAATACAATGCAAAACCGGCTTGAGCCCCACCCAGTGACCTGGGAAAATTACATATACACCCCTGGGTGCCTCAAAGAGGCAATACTTCCCATCTTACAAGCACAGAGTCTAAGTGTAGCAAAATCTTTAATAACATGACGTAAACAACTCAGCATTAAATCAGGAAAACACAACTAGGGTTCATAAACATAAACCATGAGCCAGAAGACCCACCCCCAAGCAGACTGGGCTATGTCCTTTTCCTTTGTTTTTTGAGTCCAGCAACGCAAAAGTCACCCCACCCACAGCTTCTGTCCTTGGTCAGTGCAGCCCCAGAGTGGTTCTTGAGTCCAGCAACCCACAGTCACCCCTCCCACAGCTTCTGTTCCTGATCAGTTCAGCCCCCCTCCCCCCAAGTTCAGAAGTTAATCTGCAGAGTTTACCTCCCAGCCTGGGTGCAAGGGCGGGGAGGTTTGGGGGAACCTTATGTGCTCCGCTGCTCATGTCAATGGCCAATTGCCACGCTCTACATGGGGTTCTGCTGCAGTCTTCACCGTGAGCCACTCTTCTCTGCTAGCTGTCCTTCTAGCCGCTCACCAATATGTCTTCAACCCCCCAAACACTTAACACAGTTCTCATTGATTTCAGCTCTCAGTGAGGGGGCCTCAGTGCTGGTGCACCACTAGTCCAAAGTAGGTCTAATACTTAGACCTAGATATCAGTGATTTCAGCTCTGCAGCATGTAACAAGACTCTTAATGGAGTCAAAATTAGCTCTGTTATTACACCAGGGAGAGAGGAGGAGTAAAAGTGGCCGTGGCCTCTCTCTTAATTCTTAATTCTTAATTCTTAATTCTTAATTCTTAATTCTCCCTCAGCCTCTCTCTTAATTCTTGGGGTTTTGAAACCCATGTCTCTCACCTAGTTGGTTCTATTTAGTTGAGGGCAAGTCCCTCCATCATAAAATTCCAAGTATAATTCTACTGTCCTTGATTCACATAACCAGGATAACAACACTTTATTGCTCCTTGCCCAATAACAAAGAGACTGGGGATCCCACAGCAGCCAAAATGATCATTTGGGGAAGCAGTCCCATCATGCTAGGCAGGGTTGGTGTGCCCATGCAAACGAGATCAGCCCCTGAACTCCTTTTCCACAGCTCACCACCAGATGTCAGGGTAGAGCCCATTCTGACTCTGCTTACACTTATATTTGCATAAGTAATGATGCAAGATTTGGCCCACTGTCACTCAGCTTTAAGGAGTCTGAATAATTCAAGCTCAGGATTCATTCAGGTAGATTCTACTGAACAAACACTTTTCCACGTGAGTAGTCCTCTTACAGCAAGGGGACTACACACTGCAGCTGCAATTCTGAAAGCTGCCTAAATGATTTGATCATCCAGTTTCCATTCATTTCCATTCATTTTATCCAAATTCCTCAGATAGCTTTGAAAATCCCATCTGCTATTAATATTTTGCAGGATCAGGCCCTAAAAGAAACATAGATCCTAAATATACACTTGACAATATTTTCCCTCCATTTAACAAAAATATTGAATTGCTAGAGTGAATCTATTATTCCAGTACAATCCCTACTGGAGCCTGACAAATGGAACATAGGGTATGTCTATACTACAGGATTATTCCCATTTTACAGAAACCGGTTTTTGGAAACATTGTATAAAGTCGAGTGCCCGTGGCCACACTAAGGACATTAATGCGTCCGTGTACTAAGGCTAGCGTTGATTTCCGAAGCGTTGCACTGTGGGTAGCTATCCCATAGCTATCCCACAGTTCCCGCAGTCTCCCCCACCCATTGGAATTCTGGGTTGAGATCACAATGCATGATGGGGCAAAAACAGTGTAGCGGGTGATTCTGGGTAAATGTCGTCAGTCAATCCTTCCTCCATGAAAGCAATGACAGACAATCATTTCACGCCCTTTTCCCTGGATTGCCCTGGCAGACACCAAAGCACAGCAACCATGGAATGCATTTAGCCTTTTTTCACTGTCACCGTATGTCTACTGGATGCTGCTGACAGACATGGTACTGCAGCGCTACACAGCAGCATCCCCTTGCCTTTGCAAGTTAGCAGAGACGGTTACCAGTCATATTGTACCATCTGCTGCTGTCATGGGTGTTCCTGGCTGGCCTCGGTGAGGTCAGCCAGGGGCTCATGGACAAAAATGGGAATGACTCCCTAGGTTATTCTCTTCTTTAAAGTTTTGTCTAATGGAGAGTCAGTCCTGCCTAGAATATTAGGCAAGTCTACTAAAGAACCAGACAGGCAAACAGTCGCTCCAGGTCAGAGCCCCAGACATCCCGCAGAAATGATGAGCTGCATGCCATTCTAGGGGGTGCCCCTGCAACAACCCCATCCGTTGCTTCCCTCCTCTCCCACCCCTCTTGGGATACCATGGCAGTTATCCCCCCATTTGTGTGATGAAGTAATAAAGAATGCATGAATAAGAAACAACGCTGACTTTATTGCCTCTGCAAGCAGAGATAAAAGGGGAGGCGGGGAGGCAGCCTCCAGCTGCTATGATATTCGAGGCAGGACTGAATCTCCATTAGACATCAAAGGGGAGAGAGGAGGGCAGCCTCCAGCTGCTATGATATTTCAGGCAGGACTGAATCTCCATTAGGCAAAGCTTAAAGAAGGGAATGACCGGGAGTCATTCCCATTTTTGCCCAGGCACCCCTGGCCGACCTCACCGAGGCCAGCCAGGAGCACTCATGGGATGATGATGACAGATACCAGTCATATTGTACCATCTGCCATTGGGAAGGGAAGGGAATGCTGCTGTGTAGCGCTGCAGCACTGTGTCTGCCAGCAGCGTCTAGTAGACATATGATGACAATGAAAAAAGGCGAGAAATGATTTTTTTCCCTTTTCTTTCACGGGGGGGGGAGGGCTGACGACATATACCCTAAATCACCTGCGACAATGT
Organism: Chelonoidis abingdonii; assembly: GCF_003597395.2. Classification (NCBI taxonomy): domain Eukaryota; kingdom Metazoa; phylum Chordata; order Testudines; family Testudinidae; genus Chelonoidis; species Chelonoidis abingdonii. The sequence goes on along the minus strand of NC_133772.1, from coordinate 121,518,035 downwards.
TTTTGACCCTTCAGTCTTTGAGAGCTCAGCCAAGAATGCAAATGGTTTTCGGAGAGTGCGGGAATTGTAGGATAGCTAGAGTCCTCAGTCCCTTCTCCCTCCCTCCGAGAGCATCCATTTGATTCTTTGGCTTTCCATTACGCTTGTCTCAACTCCTTAAGTTTCATGCAGCACTGTGTTGAGTCCCTATTGTGGCCTCTGTCTATCATAACCTTGGAGATTTTTGCAAATGCTTTGGCATTTTGTCTTTTGGAACGGAGTTCTGATAGAACAGATTCATCTCCCCATACAGAGATCAGCTTCAGTATCTCCCGTATGGTCCATGCTGGAGCTCTTTTTTGATTCTGAGACTGCATGGTCACCTGTGCTGATTGGCGCTCCATGCTGGGCAAACAGGAAATGAAATTCAAAAGTTGGCGGGGCTTTTCCTGTCTACCTGGCCAGTGCATCCAAGTTCAGATTGCTGTTCAGAGCGGTCACAATGGTGCACTGTGGTATACCGCCCGGAGGACAATACCGTCTAATTGCAGCCACACTAACTGTAATCCAAAATGGCAATACCTATTTCAGCGCTACTCCCCTCTTCGGGGAGGAGTACAGATATTGATATTAAGAGCCCTTTATATCGATATAAAGGGCTTCGTTGTATGGACGGGTGCAGGGTTAATACGATTTAATGCTGCTAAATTCGATATAAACTCGTAGTATAGACCAGGCCCAAGAATACCATCCTTATTTCTGCCTTGTTCTTTTAAATAAAACCCCAACCTGAGCAAACTCTTGTTGACTTCTTCACCAAGTAATCTCATAGAACAGGAGAGGCAAAATTTGTAATTTTGAGATTTTTACATTCTCTTCCATAGTTTTTAAAAAATGCATTTCCTCTTCCTTTGTAAACCAGGCCTAATCCCTGTTCACTACATCTTATCTCAAAGAGTGTATTTAAAAAACAACAACAAAGAAACAAACAGAGGAATACAGTTGAACTCTTATCTGTGTTTTCAATGCTGTAGATAAAGTCACCCCTGAATAGTTCTTATGTTCTACATAAAGGAAAAATATGATAGGCACAGATTTCTCAGATATGAATTTAAAAGAAACATACATGCAATAAGAAAGTTAAGGGAATGAAACAGAAAGATGCAATATGGACCAGTACTGTGCCATTCATGTGCAAACCCATAAAGGTTAAAAACCTGTTACATCTTTAGACTTAAGAAGTCCTGTGGAAATTCAACCGTAAACATTTGTTTCATGCTAACTAACCAGAACAAGAAAGAGAATCCAGACATCTTAGAAGTTGTTCCCATTAAAATCAGCAATTACTTCATTATTGGAGCACTTACAATTTAACCCCCCAAAATGCTTCCTTGCTTGATGCTAATAAAAAAAAAATAGATTGTCCTCCTTATTTCACAATATGGCCATTTGTACCAACACCTTTCAGAATGATGAAAAACAGAGGGAATTGGAGCCAATAAAGTTCAGCTAATTAACTATGCTCCAGGTGGGTGTCATTTTTCCTAAAATCATGTTAAATGTTTGAATTTTGTAGCTAACTAGTTTCATTTCCAATGGGCAGAGTGTATATTCATGTATATATTCATGCAGAAGAATCCAGTTTTTCAAGCAGTTATTACATGGTGCTGATTTTAGTGTAGATGGATTTTCCTACCAGTACAACTGACAAAATCATTGGAAGCAGGAATATTCTAGGCCTAACTGCCAGTGCAATTTAAAGAAGCAACTATTAATGTGATGTGAGTGAGATCAGAATCTGGCCCATAATGGGGCTCCAATACTAACTCTAGGTGTCACAATAACAATAATCAGCGGCAGCTCCAGGCACCAGTGCTCCAAGCCATTGGGGGGGAGCACCCTGACGGTCCCTGCAAGGGCGGCAGTCGGGAAGCCTTCGGTGGTTTGCCTGTGGGATGTCCGCTGGTCCTGCGGATTCAGCTGCAATTCGGCGGCGGGTACGCCGAAGCTGCGGGACCGGCAGACCTCCCAAAGGCAAGCCACCAAAGGCAGCCTGCCTGGCATGCTTGGGGCGGCAAAAAAGCTAGAGCCTTCCTGACAATAATCATTGCCTAATGCTGACAAATGTAATTAATAAAATAATAATAATGTCATATTCTGAGGTGCAATTCAGACCAGTGAGGGGTTGTGTCACTACCTGTGCTGTAACCCTTATATGCCTTAAAAGCTTTGCTACTGTAACTCTCTACCTGGGATGTTCACAGCCAGCAATAAGCATGCAGGTCACACCCTTAGGCTGTGTCTACACTGCAAATAGACTCCCACAGCTGGCCCATGCCAGCTGACTCAAGCATGCAGAGCTTGATCTAATGGTCTGTTTAATTGCAGTGTAGACATTCGAACTTGGGCTGCAGCCCGAGTTCTGGGACCCTCCCACCTCCCAGGATCCTAGAGCCTGGGGTCCAGCCCAAGCCCAAATGTCTACACCACAATTAAACGGCTCCTTAGCCTGACCCCCATGACCCTGGTCACCTGGCATAAAGTAGCTGCAGGTTTTTATTGCTGTGTAGACATACCCTGAGTGTTTGTGTGCTTCACATCCTTGGATCAGCAACTCTGACCCTAGCATCCTGCCAGCAACACACCAGTCACACTCCCTGGATCCTACCTTGCCTCTCTAATATCCTGGGCCAAACATGGCTACAGCACTACAAACTATTATAATTGGTGAAATTCATCCATGTGCAAAGGCTCAGCACAAGGCCTATATGCCCATGTAAGCACTCAAAATATGTCACAGGCTTTGTGCTAGCACTCTGTGCAGAAATGGATTTCATCCTCTGGGTGCCACAGCTGGGATTATACCATGTGTTTCTGAAGAGCCTTTCTTTTCCATTTTTTATTCGTTTAGTGACTGATGGACATTGAAACATCAGGCAGGTCTTGACTAAATTTCCTCGTCAATACACTATGGAAGATATGGTTTCACACAGCAACGATGTGAGATGTGGAGCTGTGCATTACAATGAATGGATCTCTGCAATCAAAGCACACAAATATTAAATGATAAAAACAGAATGAGTAAACATGTCCTTTCTGCCAGCATCTTACTCTCTACAAGATGGATTCTTCATGCAGTTAGTGTTATGGAGTCCTTTGTGATTTATACGGCACCCATCACCTGGGTATCTCAGGACCTGATCATGCAACCATTAAAGTTAGTGGGAGTTTTGCTATTGATTTCAGTGGGAGCAGGACCAAACTAAGAAGAGCAAAGGAGTGGTGCAGCCTAGGGGTCATGTATTCTCTAAGTACTATTCACCTCTCTCACAGGTTCCATAGGTTTGCATAGCGTTGTCTGGGATCATACAGCAACACTGTATAGCTTGGCAGCTTTGCCTACAAAATGAATGAGCAAGCCACATGACCTTCTAATCAACACTACCTTGAAAGCGCAGAATTTTATTTACAGGAGATGAGAATTCACTTGCTGAAAGACCAGTTACTGTGCTGTTGAGACCACTTGGACACTGGATACAGCTCAAAAAATATTGGTATGAGACAGATATTGTCTGTGGAGCAAATCTTGAAATCATTATAAAGTCTTTAGGCAAGCACAATGCCCAGTGAATGAGTAACAACTTCAGGCCCTGGCCCTAAATATAAGGGGCTCTATTCATTCCCCAGGTTTTGGTGGCAGGAGCTGGTACATCCTAGGACCGGAGGCCCCATCATTGTAATTAATTACTCTTTGCCAGATGTGTATGGTACAATGCGTCTATGGGAGTCAGAGCAGTGCTAATTACTGAATGAATGATTCACAGTAATTAGAATATTTAGATCAGATCTCCCCCCAGCCCACTATGTGGCTCATTAGGGCTCCACAATCTTAGGTATGGGCGAGAGGATGAGGGAACAGGGAGGAGCTATACTCTTGGAATTCCTGTCCAAAAAGGTGGGGAGGAAGGGGACAGTCGGAATGGGGAGGAGAGCTGCCCCCCAACTTGGGCTGACTACCGGAGCTGGGTCAACATGATGGGTGTGGAGTATGCTATACCCGGGAAAGTGCTGTAGCAAATTCCTTCCCCACTTCAGGAGCAAGAGACGTCATAGTGAGTGAATCTAATTGCTCTGCCGGGGCTCTCATACTGAGGGCACTGAGCAAACCCAAGAGTTAATTTTGGGTCTGTAAATTGTCTCAGAGCAGATGGTGATTTTTTTCAAATTCACATTATTTGTGGAATGATTTCTGCAAACAATCCCTGGTCTGTAAATTCTTCCTGAACAGTTCAGTTCCAGTCCTTGGTATCATAGGTCAGGCTACGATTTTCTCATGGAGATCAAGGCAGTCACAGATGCCGTGACTTTGCCAGACCGCCTAAGGGTTCAGGAGAAGGAGACGGGGCTGTGTGTCCCTGCACTGCATCTAGTCAGGGCTGGCTCCAGGGGTTTTGCTGCCCCAAGCAGCCAAAAAAATAAAAATATAGCCACGGCCGCGATCGCAATCTACGGCAATTCAGCGGGAGGTCCTTCGCTCTGAGCGGGAGTGAGGGATCCTCCGCCAAATTGCCGCCGAATATCTGAAAGTGCTGCCCCGCTCCGGAGTTGCAGCCCCAAGCAACTGCTTGATAAGTTGGTGCCTGGAGTTGGCCCTGCATCTAGGGCTGCCTGGAATCAGGAACCTGCAGCCCCAGTCCTCCGGCTTCCTCTGGGGGCTGCAGCTGGGCTGGGAGCTTCACCCGGGGCCATGTGCCCGAGCCCTCCAGCATCCCAGGGTTGGCGGGAGATGCAGCTGGGGATGTGCGCCTCAGCCTCATGGCTTCCACCAGGGGCTGCAGCCAGGACCATGCACCCCAGCCCTGCAGCGTCCTGGGCTTGGCGGGGAGCTGAGCGTCCCAGCCCTGTGGCATCCCGGGGCTGCAGCCGGGGCCATGTTCCCCAGCCCTACAGTGTCCCTGGCTTGATGGGGGCCATGACCCCAGCCCCACTGTGTCCCAGACTGGTGTGTGTGTGGGGTGACCAGATGTCCCAATTTTATAGGGACAGTCTCAATTTTTGGGTCTTTTTCTTATATAGGCTCCTAATACCTCCCACCCTTGTCCTGATTTTTCACATTTGCTGTCTGGTCACCCTAGGTGGGGGCCACACACCCCAGCCCTGCAGCGTCCTGGGCCTGGTGTGGACAGCGTGCCCCAGCTCTGTGGCGTCCCGCGCTTGGCGGAGCTGCAGCTGGTTCCGTGCACCCCAGCCCCGTGGCTTTCACCGGAGGCTGCAGCTGGGGCTGTGTGCCCCCCTTGAGGCTTCCCAGGGCCGTGTGCCCCCACCCCTCCACTGTGGCCCAGGCTTGGTGGTGGCTGCAGTCGGGCCATACACCATCAGTGGCTGCAGTCGGGCCATACACCTTCTCTACAACAGAGGCTAGCCCAACTCCAAAGTAGAGGGGACGAGGGTGGGTAGTGGAGCACCCACAGGGATATTCGTCTCAAAGAATGTCAGTTACTGCACAGGTGAGTAACCTCCTCTTCTTCTTCGAGAGAGACATCCCTGTGGGTGCTCCATTCCAGGTAACTTAAAAACAGCGTATCTCAAGTGGGTAGGGACTTTGGATCTGGTAGGAATGCAGTAGATAATACAACTCTGCCTAATCATGTATTGAGTAAGGGCATAATGCTTAACAAATGTGTGTTCAGTAGTCCAAGTGGCCGCTTTACAGATGTCAGCCAAAGGAACTTTGCATAGAAAAGCTCCAGAGGTAGCCACAGATCTAGTGGAGTGAGTTCTGATGCTGGCTGGAGACGTAACTTTTTTTTATCTGATAGCACAGTCGGATACACTCAGAGATCCAGTTTGAAAGTCTCTGGTAGAAATAGGTGTCCCTTTTGAACACTCTGCAATGGAGACAAATTGTCTGGAAGAGTTCCTAAAGGGCCTGGTTCTATCCAAATAGAAGGACAGAACCCTGCATACATCTAACATATGCATTGTGGATTCAAAAGAGTTTGCATGTGGTTTAGGAAAGAAGGTTGGTAGGTGTATCGGCTCATTGATGTGGAATGACAAATGCACCTTTGGAAGAAATTTGGGGTGTAGTCGGAGGGTAACCTTGTCCTTAAAAAATAGTGTATATGGTGAGTCTGCCATGAGAGCTGCTATTTCTCCTGCCTGTCTGGTGGAGGTGATTGCCACTAAGAATGCTGTTTTCATAGAGAAGTGTAAGAGAGAGCAAGTGGCTAGGGGCTTGAATGGTTGTTGAGTTAAGCAGGTTAATACTAAGTGAAGGTCCCATGGAGTAGTAGGAGGTTTAATGTCCAGGTATAGGGAATGGAGCCCTTTGAGAAAACGCTCGGTGAGTGGATGAGTAAAAACAGAGGTATCATTGATCTTATCGTGAAAAATAATAGCAGTTAAGTGGACTTTGATGGAGTTGAAAGAAAGGCCAGATTGCTTAAGATCTAATAAGTAGTCAAGTATGAACAGAAGAGGTGCAGACATAGGAGGAATTTGTTTAGTTGAGCACCATCGTGTGAATTGTTTCGACTTTTGGAGATAGGTGATGTGAGTAGATTGTGTTCTGCTATGTAGGAGCACTCTTTGAACTTGCTCAGAGCATTCTAGTTTGTTTTGGGAGAACCATGTAGGAACCAAGCTTTGAGGTGAAGCATGGATAGGTTGGGGTGAAGAAATCGGCCAGGTTGCTGCAATAGAAGGTTTGGAGTGAGAGACAATGAAATTGGTGGGCAAATTGACATTCTGGTGAGGAACGGAAACCACCGTTGTCTGGGCCATGATGGGGCAATCAGAATTACCAAGCATGATCTGTTCGTATCTTTATCAGAACTCTGTGGAGAACTGGTATCAGGGGAAATGCATATAGTAAGTCCTGATCCCATGAGATCATGAATGCATCTCCTAGGGAATGTTTGCCCAGTCCTGATCTGGAGCAAAATTCAGGACATTTTGTGTTTTTTGCAGTTGCAAAAAGTTCTATGGTTGGGTAGCCCCAAATGTGTAATATGTTGTGAATGATCATCTTGTTTATCTCCCATTTGTGATCCCAGAGAAAGAGTCTGCTTAATTCAGCTGCTGTGGTATTCATAGCTCCAGGAAGATAGGCAGCTGATATCTGGATGTTGTTCGCAAGGCACCAATTCCAGAGCTTCATAGCTTCTGTGCAAAGCGAGTGCCTCCCTGACTGTTTACATAGAACATGCAAGTGAACTGTCCACCACAGGAGAGAGTCTTTGACTCTGAAAGATATGGATAGAAGCTTATTTAGCGCATGTACATTCAGTCTGTAAACTGTGGCCAACCAAGCTTGGAAGCACCTCATGTATAGTTGTGCGTTTTTTACCACAAAAGTGCACGAGACCATGTGACCTAATAGTTGTAGACAGTCTCGAGCAGTGACCTGAGGAATGTTGCGAAGTATCATGGCCAGTTTTATGGCGTTGAAGCGGTTGGGCAGGAGAGATGCTATTCCCGTCCGGGAATTGAGGTGTGCTCCTATGAACTCCAGGTGCTGGGTAGGAGATAATGTGGATTTGTTTTTGTTTATTTGTAGGCCGAGGGATAGGAAGCAAGTGACAGTGAACTGCGTGAATCAAAGAGCTTCATTGAGCGTTGAGGCTTTCAGGAGATAATCGTCGAGGTAAAGAAATATTATGAACTCTTGTTTCCTGAGGTAGGCAGTGACTACAACTAGGATAGGCGATGGATAGCACCCTGTATTAAAAGTGTGTTGAGCTGAGGGTAAAACGAAGGCAATGTCTATGGGCTGGATGTATAGTCACATGAAAATAGGCATCCTGTAGGTTGAGGGCTGAAAACCAATCTCCCTGCTCAAGCGCTGGTGGTGGTGAGGGTAACCATTTTGAACTTTTGCTTTTTGATAAATTTGTTGAGCCGCCTGAGGTCAAGGATTGGTCACCATCCCCCAGTTTTCTTTTCTGTTAAGAAATAATGGGAATGGAAACCCTTCCCTCTGTGTTATTTGGGGACGACTTCCACTTCTCCCAATTGAAGGAGATGTTGTACTTCTTGGAGGAGCAGTTGCTTGTGAGAGGGGTCCCTGAAGAGGGACAGGGAGGGTGGGTGGGAGGAGGCAAGGATAGGAAAGGGATGGAATAGCCAATTGTGATGACCTCTGTAACCCACTTGTCAGTGGTAATGTTCTGCCATTGATGGAAGAATGGCCGTAGGCGGTGTCCAAATATAGGGGCATGCGGTGTAAGCGCTGAAGTGGAAATGTTGTTTTCTATACCTTCAACCAAGTTTTCAAATCTGCTTATTAGCCGGAGAGGGCTGAGATACTGCCGAGGAATTGGGACGGCGGTGCTAGTATCTGGGTCTCTGGCATTGCTGTTGTCGTTGTTGCTCATGTGATCTATGGAATTGCTGGGTGTATACGGGGTAGTGTGGACGCTGGTAAGGTTGATATCTATATTGTCATCTTCTGGTTGTAGAGGTTTGAATTCCTAGGGACTGGAGAGTTGCCCGTGAATCTTTCATTGAATGAAGTATGTCGTTCATCATGGAGACAAAGAGTTTGTCACTGTTCAATGTAAAATCTTCAACAGTACTCTGGACCTCTCGAGGAAAGGAAAAGGAGGAGAGCCATGAACCTTGGTGCATCACCACTGCTGTATCAGTGGATCTTGCTGCAGTACTGGCTACATCAAGGGCCGCTTGAAGAACAGTATGTGAGATCATTTGTCCCTTGGAAACTAGAGCCGTAAATTGTTGTTTCTTTTCTTCTGGAATGTCATCAATAAAGTCCATGAATTTATTGTAATTTTTGTGGTCATATTTTGCCAGAATGGCAGTATAATTAGGAATGCAAAATTGTAACGTGGAAGATGCATATACTTTATGTCTGAGCAGATCTAATTGCTTACTGTCCTTGTTGGATGGGGTGGAGCGAGGAAACTGGTATTTGGTCTTTTGGTTGACTGCGTTTACTACCAGCGAGTTTGGCGCTGGATGAGTGAAAAAGAATTCAAAGCCCTTGGAAGGGATGAAGTACTTCCGGTCTGCTCACTTACAGGTAGGTAGACTCGCAGCGAGAGTCTGCCAGATGACCGTAGCAGGTTCCAAAAGGGCTGCGTTGATCGGTACTGCAATCCTAGAAGAAGAACAGGGCTGCAGGATGTCTGTTAACTCATGCTACTGCTCAGGAACCTCCTCCAAGCTAATTCTTAACTTACTGGCAACTCTTTTGAAAAGGTCTTGAAATTTTGAGAAGTCATCCGAAGATATCGGGGGAGGAGGAAGTAAGGCTTCATCAGGTGTAGCAACTGGTCTACTGGGTTGGAGGTAGGTCGTGATTGATCCTGCAGTTGTGATAGTGCTGCCTGCTGCCTTACGTCAGTGGCAGGTTCATCAACTGGCACGCCGGGCAAGTGTTGTGCCTGGCTGTGGTGGCATAGCGAGTGTGGTCTCGAGGATAAGATGCCCATGAAGCCCAATATTGCCACTGTGATGGGAAGGGCATGGGTGATGCCATCCAGGGGTTTACACACCACGGGGCAGGATCCTGAGACTAGGACCTGAAGTAATTTTTCTATGACCTCTGTTGATTGGGGTCTGAGGACGGGAGATTTGAAATGGTGAAAATTCCCCCTCTAGTCCAGATTCCTCATCACTGAAGGAAGGCTGTCCAGACCCTGACTGAGCATTTGGAGAGAAGTAGGTATTAAGTAGGGGTGACTGCAAGATAGGGGACACCAGCAGGTCCCTTGACTGCATAAATTGCAGTGCCAGAGCCCCTCTGTGAGGTGAGGGCTGTGCAAGAGGAATCTGGTATGAAGAAAGGTTCTTCTGCTCTGGTGTCTTGCACCTTGTTTCACTGCTGGCCAGCTCAGAAGGTGACGGTCCTGGGAGAGCAATAATAGCCTGCAGGGTGTCAGGCATGTCAACATATGTTGGCACCGCTTCTGTCGCAGTGCCGAACGGTGCTGTGAGAAAGGCAGGCAACTGGGAGCTTGAAGTCTCAGCACTGGAGCTCCATGCTATCGCCATAGCCACAGGTGGATTTCGTGTGGCACCGGAGGAGCTCAGCACATCAAAAGTGCTCAGCTGGAGAAGCACCAGGAGGGAGTTTGTAGACCTGTCCAGGGAAGTCTTCTCCCATAAAGTACCCTTTGAGGGTATCATAGCTTTCCTACTCATATCTGAACCTTAGAGTTCAGAAAATAAGATGCTAGCATGAAACCTCCAAGCTTAATTACCAGCTTAGATCTGATAGCGCTGCCACCAGCCAGATTCCAGTGTCTGGCACACTCTGGTCTCCCCAAAAACCTTTCCCCTGGGACCCCAAGACTCCAGGATGCCCTGAGTCTACAACAAAGGGAAATAACCCCCTCCCCTTGTTCCTCTATTCCTCCCAGGCTTCCCTCTCTGGATGGTCCCTGGACGAGTCCCCTATTTCATATTCCTTGAATTGCAAAACAGAGAGAATCAAGTTTTTTTCACCCTCAGTCAAAGTCCCTGCAAGGTAAGCTTTTGCAACTCTGACATAGAGATTTTCCTTCCCCCCTGTGTTCCTTTGCTCCCACCAATTCCTGGGCGAGTTTTAACTAGGAAAAAATCCAACAGGTTCTTAAAAAGAAAGCTTTATATAAAAAGAAAGAAAAAGACATCAAAATTATCTTTGTATCAGTTGACAATATACAGGTGTCATAAATAGATAGCTAAGGGTTAAGGTTTCTTATTCACACTTTTTTTGGTAAATGGGTTAACAAAGGTGAACCAAACACCTGACCACGGACCAATCAGGAAACTGGATTTTTTCAAACGTGAGGGAATGGGTTAATGGTTGGGTCTGAGTCTTTTTGTCTGTCTCTCGGCTAATGCGAGGTCTTCTTTCTATCTGCAGCGCTTCTAATCTTCAGTTTTTCAAAGTTGTGAGAGCAATAGGTAGGCCAAACATAAGGCTTATATGTTTTGTTTTGTATGTAACAGTGCTGTATTTTGTTTGTGCTTTGGTGAATGTTTAAGATTGTATCTCTTTTTGAAAAGTTGTTTATTCATATTTTTCTTACAGTAATGAGGCCCTGTGCATTGTCAACTTATGCACTGGTATGTTCATTTTTTTTTTCTTCTTTTTTTTCGAAGGTTTTCTTTTTAAAGAACGCTTTTGACTTGTTTGAGTTTCTCTCTGGGTTAGGCGTAAGGAACGAAGGGAAAGGGAATTCTCTTTGTGTTAGATCTACGGAGGGTGAAGCTCTGCAGCCCCAGAAATGGTGGGAGGGGGAAGAGAGATAGAATCATTTCTGTTTCCTTGTATTTGGCGGTTTGTCTCTTTGTGGAATAGAGGAGACATGCTTCTTGGTATTGTGATGTAAAGAGATTGGATCAGTAACTCTCAGGTTAGCCGCAGAGAGGAAAGTCTGGTGGAAGAGAGGGGGAAGGAAGCGGTTATTTCCCTTGTGATGAGACTCAGAGTCTCTGAGGTCTGGGGTCCCTCCAGGGAAGGTTTTGGGAGACCAGAGAGAGCCAAAACCCTGGAATTTTGGATGGTGGCAGCGAGATCAAAATCTGAGCTGGTAATTAAGCTTAGACGGGGTTCATGCTAGCTTCTCAGTTATGAACGCTAAGGTTCAAATCCGGAGTAGGAAAGCTACGACACGGGTATTTGGCGTAAAGCAAAAATGATAAACAAGCCTTATCCAAAAAGAAATGCAATTTAAAATATTCAGCAAACTACACAGATGTAAATACACAAAACAATACAAACCTATTGTCTTCTACCTTTGTACTTACACTTGGAAACAGAAGATTAGGAAAGCTTGGAGAGAGACAGTTCACTCTCAGAGCCGAGAGCAACAGAGAGACAAAGACACACACCCAGAAATTCCCTCCCTGAGCTTTGAAAAATCCGGTTTCCTGATTGGTCCTCTGGTCAGGTGTTTGGTTACCCCTTTGCAGGTGAAATAGACATTAACCCTTAGCTATCTGTTTATGACAGAGGGTGAGAGAGGGTGCCATTTTTTTAAGGTTTTCTTGTCTTTCTTTGACGCAAGAGTGCGGAAGGGCTGCAGCATGCAGTGGAATCGGCACCCGGGTCTGAAGCTGACCCTAAGGACTTCTGGAAGAGGAGCAGTTTTAATCTGAGTTCCCTGTCCTTATGTGCCCTGGATTTTAGCTTACTGCAGTGGGCACATTTTTTGGGAATGTGGGAGTCCCCCAAACATTTTATGCAGTTTGAATGGCCATCTGAGAGAGGGATGGCATCACTGCAGGTAGAGCAGCGCTTAAAGCCTGGGGAGCCAGGCATGTCGGAAGTGACTGCCACTGACAGGAATGAGAAGTGGTTTTTTTTTGTTTGTTAATTTTTTTAGAGAGAAGAAGATAGAAGAAGTGATATCTAAGTACTACTGGTAAAATACTAACTAACAAGGAAGGTATTTGAACAAAGGGAGAGAAAAGTCTCTAACGAGTCTGCTGCGCACACATACTATTAAGGTATACAGCATGGGGGGGCAGGCTCTGCACATGCACGACTGGTACGAGTACTGCTGTCAAAATCTCCGAGCGAAGGCACAGGGACGCAGCAACACCTGGATGGAGCACCCACAGGGACATCTCTCGAAGAACAATTCTGTGTCCCCTCTATAAGTCCAGTAAGATTCCCATCTAGCATTTAAAGGCATATTAACTGTCTCCATCACATGAGCTTTGAATCACAAATGGATCCTTCTCAGCTCTTCACACTTTTTGCTGTAGAGTTGCCACATTTATTTCTCTTCTAGATTTTCATTTGGACATGACATGACATGAGATTTCATTTGGATATAACAGAAATAATACTCAGCAAAATAATTTTTTTTAATATGAGAGTGAGTTTAATGATTGTAAAAGTGGGAGAAATGGCATTGGCCTGATCCAAGCATAAGGCACATAGGAGTATGAAAGCTTCCTATCCACAGCTCTGACAGTACACCATCTTCCTGACTTCAACATGTCTGCTGTTGCAGTTTGTGATCAGAGATCTAACTGAGCTGAATTGAGCCAAATGCTTGTGGAGGTTTTGCTATGTTAATAAACAGGACTAGTGTCATGTAGAGGATTAATGGGTACATACATGGTCGCATGTAGCTTAACTGGGTATTAGTGGGTGGGTGGGGAATACGAATAGTGAAGACAGAGGATGTAGGAGGCTAATGTTGAATACAAATGGCCTGAGGCAGAAAATTTAGATCTGGATCCAAACTTACCCCAAGTTTTGAGGTTGTTCAGATCAAGGGCTTTTGGGTCATGCAGCACGCATGGTAGGCTAAGGAACTCTCTCAATGCTGTAGCCCTTGTGGAAGCTCATTTACACCAGTGGCTCTCAACCTTTCCAGACTACTGTACCCCTTTCAGGTGTCTGATTTGTCTCGTGTATTGCCAAGTTTCACCTCACTTAAAAAGTATTTGCTTACAAAATCAAACATAAAAATACAAAAGTGACACTGCACACTATTACTGAAAAATCGCTTACTTTCTCATTTTTATCATATAACTATAAAATAAATCAATTGGAATATAAATGTTGTATTTACATTTCAGTGTATAGTATATAGAGCAGTATAAACAAGTCATTGTCTGTATGAAATTTTAGTTTGTACTGACTTTGCTACTGCTTTTTCCGTAGCCTTTTGTAAAACTATCCAAATATCTAGATGCATTGATGTACCCCCAGAAGACCTCTGTGTAGCCCCAGAGGTACACATACCCCTGGTTGAGAACCACTGATTTATACTGTTGGTCTGCTTTGTACTTTTCACCCAGGACACGATTTGAACCCAGAGCTGTAGCTACTAACTGCCACTCCCTACTGGCTTTGCTTTTCATACCCAGCCTGATTGGCCTTCCACGTTTGTGTCTCATACCCCTGCTAAATGGTCTTCCATGCTTGGTAAGAGTTTCTTTCCAAAGATATATGTCTTTTATGTCCCTACTCACAGGAAAGGTTGAGAAAGCAGATCTCTTTCTGCAGTTACTGCAGATACTGGCAGAGCTCCACTCTAGAGAAACCTGAAGTGGCATCACTAAATTTCCCCTCAACTGAGTGTTGCTATGGGAAACAATACACAGGAGAACGCATGCTAATGGCAGAGAAAGCCAGAGGAATGAAGGGAGAACAACAGCCCAGCAGGAGCAGCTCTCTCAAAGCTAGTATAATTGCTAGCTGGTCTAACATCAGTACAGGCAGACTAGCAGCTGTTGGAGTGAATTGCAGGCAGCACACCATGGCCTTGAAGTCACCACTCAGCCCTGGCAGAAGATTATGGCACTTGTACTTCCCAATTGCCTAAGCAAATGGGGTTGGTTATTTCTCTGAGGATGGAGACCAGATGACCCCTTCAGGCGGAAGGTAGTGTGGAGTGAAGGAACACATAAGCCAGCTCAGCATGTTCCTGTGCTGCTGCCTTTCCTCCTGTGCCTGAGTTTATCTGAGGCAGTGCTGCCTGTGGTGATGAAATGACTATTACCTCCTTCAAGTCTAGCAGAGCACAATTAAATTTGGTTCATTTTGTACCACCAGAGAGACTTGTTTTTTGTCTCCCAAGGCAATTGCAGAGCCTCTGACAGGCCTATACAGATGATGGGACAAACCAGATTAACATTAGCATTTTATCTTCTGGGAGAAAGGCTACGAATATGGAAAAGAATAAATAACCTTCTATTGATTAGAATCATTTGTGCTTTAATGTTGAAAAAATAAATACAAAACTGAGCTACGTTCATCCCTATGTGGACCAGTCTGTCAGCAATAGTCTACTCTGCATTTAGAGTTCTAAGATGCAAGTTGGAACCATGCAAGCTTACCTTCTCTCCTCAGTTCTGGGAACCATTCCTCATTCCTGTGCCCACAAGGCTCTGGAACTCCACTGGATGGATCTGTGAAACTGTGCTGCCTTTTGCTTTCTCTGTTCTGCTGGGGACAGTTTAGAGAATTTGCTTTCTCTCCTAAAGCCCCTCTTACGCCTCTTCCTCTGTCTTTGCCCCACCTATCTAACACAGTGGATGTGGGGACTTTATTCTCTTGCAGAGAGCATGAGCCAGCTGTGTGTAAGTTGGGGAATGGTCCTGCTATCGTGAGGAACTTTCCTGGCTGATATACTACCCCAGTGGAATTGGCTAGTGAAAAGATCTGAGTCCTCATTCCCACTCCCTTTACCCAGAGGCCTGCCTGACCTCGAGGACTCCCCTTCCACTCACCTGTGTGGCAGTCTGGTGGGAGTCGACCCCCAATCTTGTCACAGTTACTCAGGACAGGGACTAGGGTGTCCCGACTCTGGGGTGCTCTCTCCACATTGGATGTGTCCGTGACCCACTGGTCATTACATATAGTTCAAAGCAAATACAATTTATTAAACAGCAATCAATTAAAAACAAGGAAAAAATGTGAAAGATTAAAGGAAACAAGTAATCCCACTCTGTGGGCATGGGGGAAACCACAAACAGCTGTCTCTGGAATGTAAGGGAAGTTCACAGTCTGTTCCTCACACATCCCAGGCCTTCCTCCCAGGCCCTGGCTGTGCTTCAGGGATGCCACAAGTCAGACATTTGCTCTGGTGGTGGCTACATGCCTTCAGGCTCTAGGTGGCAGGACCCTTCTTCCCAGCGTTGACCCTCCTGTCGGGGTCATGATCCTGCTCCAAGTTCAGCCTGAAAGACTTCTTGGCTGGTAGCGTTTCCCTGCGCTGGGCCCTCTGCCCAGGGTCCCCTTCACTCTCCCCAGCTGCTCACCGCACTCAGGTCCAGACTGCTCCAGCTACAGCTCCACCTTGACTCAACTTTGCTGTTCCTGCTCTGCCTCCAGCTCAGTTCCCTGGGCTGCTCCTCTGGCCCTGGCTGCGGTGGCTCTGTTTCCAGCAGAGCTCTACTCTGTGGGCTGCTTCTCTGGCTCTCTCTAGCTCTGTCTGCTGCTCTCTCCTTAGTTCAGTCCCTCTGGCCAGGCAGCTCCAGATCACACGGAGGACCGGGCCCTGCACTCCTAACTGCCTGGTTGGCCTGTGTGCCTTGTCAATCTGTCTGACCTGGAGCACTGGACTCTCTCCATTAGCCCTGGGGACTGCCAGTCTTGATTTCTCATTGGCCCTTCCCCTTTCTTTTGGTACTGGGAGAGGACCAACCAAAAAAACACAGTGAGTTTCAGCCAGGGGCCAACAGTCCCTTTACATGTACATTGCCCTGAGATGGTGCATGAGTGATTTAAAGAGGGCTAAATAATCAGTCAGGACATTTCTATTTTTCTTAACATTATCTTCTTACGCACCTCACATGGCTGCTGCTGCCTCATTGCCCCTCTGAGGAAAAAAATTATGTTGTTTGTCTGTTCTAGTTCTCCTCAGAATCTCTGTTTCCTTCCTCCATTGGCTGGTACCCATTAACTCACTAGAGAAGGAGTAAACTTGGAACATTTTGAAATGAGACATGCAGACGTTATTCACATAATTTCCAAATGACTTCATTGGAGATTTTTGTAAATGAAGCCTGCATGGGGGCTGCTGTTAAAAATATTGCTAAACCTCCCTCTTCATACACAGTCTAACACGCAACAGCGTGGTTATCTGCAAACATCTTTCAGCTTAGATGTTGTTCTTCCTTATAAATGAAGTTCAAAAAGCCTAGTACTGGTGTAACCCACACACCTCCTGGATGTGGTGTTCTGTCCCATCTAGTAGCACCACTTAGAGAGAGAGAGAGAGAGATTAATGAACAACAAAGAGTCCTGTCCTAGCAGATATATTGGAGCATAAGCTTTTGTGGGTGAATACCCACTTCGTCAGATGCACGAAAGTTTATGCTCCAATACATCTGTTAGTCTATAAGGTGCTACAGGATTCTTTGTAGCTTTTTACAGATCCAGACTAACACAGCTACCCCTCTGATACCAGAGATTAATGAGTTTGTTCTACAGCCTTAGCTAACAGCCAGGTGGTTTTCAGCTCATGCTGTAGAGACTCATGCATTAAGCTCCACAAGTCCCAGGTTTAATCCCTCCCACCAACAACCAGGGTCTGTCGGCGTTACAAGTGGGGGCTCATCTGGGATTTCAACTGGGAAGTCTCTGAAGCTTGGGACGCACTTCCACAGCTAGGGGACGTATGTATCCCACACACCTCCTACATGTGGTGTTCTGTCCCATCTAGTGACACTGAGACCCCTCAGAGACAGAGATAAAATGAGTCCACTCTACAGCCTTAGCTAAGAGCCAGTTGGCTTTTAGCTCATGCAGTAGAGGCTTATGCACTAAGCTTCAGAGGTCCCCGGTTTGATCCTGCCTGCAGCGTTACACCAGTGAGATCTCAACTCATCTATGCCTGTAGGGTAGACGTGTGGCTAATGTGAAACATCGGTCACATCTTTGAGTCTCCAACAATCAGACGCATATGGATAGGAGTGGATTCATTCTCCAGAACATAGAATTGTACATACTGGATTCTACCCACCTGTCTGAGATATATTAAAGCAGTCTTGCCAAGTCAGTTTTCTTGCAAATACAGCAAATTCACTTTTTTGAACACTCATTCACATTAAACTAAAATCTACTAGGTTCTCATTCAGCCAGTCTCTGTTCATTCACAGTTTTGACATTCATGCTTTGTGACACTTCTTTTTAAGACAGGACATTGACTGAGAAAATGCAAGAATTTACCCTGAGGTTTCCAAGCAGCTTTTTAATGTACACCATTTGATTCTTTCCACACATTGTTAGGGGATATAGTGAAGCTCTCTCACAGGATGTGTCCCACTAGAATCTCCATTTTTTACCTGAGCTCAACTTTCAGAAATTCAAATGTCACATCAGCAACTTCGACATCTTCAAGTCTCCACTTATTCTCTTCCATCTTTAAACAGGGACCTAAAAAACTTGAAACCTCATGGAAAACTGAAATGTTCTCATTAGATATATTTCTGCCTACAGACAAAATTCAATTTCTTTTGGCTTTCCTCTTTCTTCACTTTCTTTTAACAGAAGCACATTTGTTTGAAAATAATCTAGTTTCCTAAATGCTCATCTATTCCTGTCACATGAAGTCATAAGCCTCTCTCTCTAGGGCAGGGATTGGCAACCTTTGGCACGGGGCCTGTCAGGGAAAGCCGCTGGCAGCCCGGGCAAGTTTGTTTACCTGCAGCGTCCGCAGGTTTGGCAAGTCATAGCTCCCACTGGCTGCGGTTCGCCATCTCAGGCCAATGGGGGCTGTGGGAAGTGGCACAGGCCGAGGGATGTGCTGACCATCGCTTCCCACAGCCCTCATTGACCTGGAGCTGTGAACCACAGCCAGTGGGAGCTGCGATCGGCTGAACCTGCAGATGCTGCAGGTAAACAAACCGCCCCGGCCCACCAGTGGATTTCCCTGATGGGCTGCATGCCAAAGGTTGCCAATCCCTGCTCTATGGCATCCCACCTAGGTGCATAGCAATTAACCATGATGTCACACATAGAGGATTATGACTTTAGTTGGGGAATATGAAGCAGGAGCAGATTAGTATTATTACTTTCTTAAGAGTTAACACTTTTGTTTTTAAAACTTCTCCTCACTAACATGCTAGAGATGCTATGGAACATAATAAAAATAAATTAAAAACATGCACATGAATAAGACTCTGCCCTTTTTATATTTTGAAAGAATTTGGTTTTGGCACATTGGCTATGATGTAGTCCTTGGGAGGGAGGAAGGGAAGGAATAATTAAGACAGAAAATTTCTGGTAAGGATGTCTAATGTCACATTTTAGTCCATGCAAGAAAATTACAGCAATACAACGTGGCCACTGAGAATTTAAACAGATGAGATTCAGAAAACTGGAACTTGCCTCCTTGTGCAAAGCAAACTTTTATTATTGTATATTCCTGACGCCTGAGAATTGTGACACTGATTGTTCTGCACTGCAGGGTGACTCCCAGGGTGGTTGTATTGAACTCCTGCCAAAAGATACCTCCTTCTGGCAGGACAGGAGGAATTATAACCCCGGCTGTGAAATGTGTGTCTTGATCTGCAGGTGTGCGGACCACAGGGTGAAAACCACTGGTCTGCACTGCAACTGGGAATGAGCCTCCCAGCCTTGGCAGTCAGGCACTTGTTAGAGTGCTAACAATAGCAGTGTGGGTGTTGCAGCTCTGGCAAAGACCTGGACTAGCCAGCTGAACTCAGACCCAGCGGGTCAGGTGGGCTTGAGAGACCAGGCTGCAATCTCCACGCTGCTATTTTTAGCATACCAGCTCAAGCCCCAATGCAAGTCCGTTTTGCGCTGGAAGGCTCGTTCCCATCTATAGTATAAACATACCCTTAGGGGTCAGCAACCCTGTGACAATGTGCAGGGGTACTAGGAGAATAAGAACTTTGACTTCACCTTTAAAAAAAAAAAAAGAATGGTAGTTGACTGCACATTCAGATAATCATTGACTTTGTGATCCAGATAAATGCATTGGATCCTCAGATACACAGGCACAACTTCCTCTTGGATGCAAGCTCAAAAGGTGAACGCTTGAGAATATTATGATTGCACTGAAAACAGAAGGGTAAATGAATGAAACTATTTTGTAAGCCTCACTATAATGAAAACTTAGTAGCAGCTGCTATAATTACAAAAACTGATTATAGCTTTTACATTTAGGTTGCTTAATAAAATAAGAATACTTCACATAAAGACACTAAAACAAATTTAACATAAAAAGGTCTTAATCCAGCAAAGATTTTCGTGTGTTTAATGTTTTGGACTAGGAATAGTCCAATTGTCTTCAGGTCAAGTCAAAGTTGAATGCCTGTGTAAGTCTTTGCAGGATGGGAGCCTGAATGATACACAGTTATTCAGTATCAGTAATTACTTTCAATACATTTAACTACAAGAGAATAGTCTGGCTTTTTAATTTTAATGGTGAAGCAATTTGACTGATTTTTTTTTTTAATGATGGGCTAAATTCATCCCTGGTGCAATTCCACTGAAGTCGTCATCAGTTACACCAGGGACAAATGTAACCCATTTAGCTTAAAATAAATGGTCATTTCAAAAGTCAGCTGTTTTAAAAACTTCCAGATTTCTATATCATTGCTACTAGTACAATATTAGATTATTACAATTGTGGCAAAAAAGCACAAACCTTTGTGCTTTTTGTATATTTTCTGCATTTCTGCTAACTTGCAATGAAAACAGGCATCAGTTTTGCTTTTACTTGTAGATAGGTTCTCATGTACCAACAAAATCCTGCAACATTTTGGTTACAAACACTGCAAATGAATACTCATTTAAAAAAAACAAAACAAAAAAACCCTGTTTCCATTAATCACTATGACTGCCACAATTTATTCATCAACATATGGAATCTTAGTTAAAAGGACCCTGAAGGAAGCATTATGCTGACTTCATTATTAGGATTTACAGTGTCCCTCGGGACAAATCTTCTATATAGCATATTTTCATACACTTTCATACCTAGAATGCAGAGAAGAGTCATACTTTTTTTCCTATATTACATCAAATTTGCCATGGTAAATAAACCATTGGAGGAAAAAGCTGTGAACTTTGTGAGATACCTCACTGCATACATCCTAAAGAGAATACGCAGACAAGGACATGAGCCCCTGTAGGAAACATAGGCCAGGTCTACACTAGAAACTTATATTGGTGTAACTACATCATTATGGGGTATGAAAAATCCACATCCCGAGCAATGCAGTTATACCGACCTATCCTCACTGTAGACAGTGATAAATTGATGGGAGAATTCTCCTGTTGACATAGCTACTGCCTCTCAGGGAGAAGAAGTACCTATGCAGATGGGAGAAGCCATCCTATCAGCACAGGTAACCTCTGCACAGAAGCGCTATAACAGTGCTGCTTCTGCAGTGTTTTAAGTGTAGATCTGCCCATATGCCTAATTGTTTAGCTTCGCCTGTTTCTATGTATTTGCTTGTAGCTAGTACTGCCCTATCATAGAACAGTAGTGGAACTTATATTGGCAGTTAGTTCTTGCAAGTCAGTATTGAAAAATCAAACTCTAAATGGAAGAATCCTTACTTATATATGCTGATGCCAAATTCTGACCCCCACTCTGACAACACAAAAGGACCATAAACTGACCCAGCTCCACAGCACACAATTCCCCTGGCTTGGTGCATCTCCATGTGGCCTAGATCCAGAACAGCTGGCTCTGCACATTTCTCTGCAGCTACTGAAGCAGTGTTTGTTAAGGACGTGAGCATGGCCAGGGAGCTGCTGTGCTCTGGCAATCTCTAGCTGCATAATGGCCCTGAAGGTGCTATAACCAATCCAAAGATTAGTTTTATTCAATTGTTTGTTTGTTTGTTTGTTTGTAGCCAGAATGGACCATTATAATAATTCAGTCTGACCTCCTGCATAACATATACAGGACCTCCTTGAATTAATTTCTGCTTCAAGTCCAAGAGCTGTAGTTGGATCTTTTTCTAAAAGATATTCTCTAATTCAGTCAAAGCAGCAAAGAATCCTGTGGCACCTTATAGACTAACAGACGTTTTGGAGCATGAGCTTTCGTGGGTGAATACTCACTTTGTCTCTTAGTCTATAAGGTGCCACAGGATTCTTTGCTGCTTTTACAGATCCAGACTAACATGGCTACCCCTCTGATACATCTAATTCAGTCTTGATTTAAAAAATTCCAGTAATGGAGAATCCACCACAACCCTTGGTAAATTATTCCAATAGTTAGTCAATCTTACTATTAAAACTGTGTGCCTTATTTCTAATCTTAATTTATCTAGTTTCAACCTTCAGCTATTAGCTCTTGTCATCTTTTAGTCTGCTAGATTGAAGAGCCTTCTTATCAAATTTTTCTTCCTCATGTAGTTAGTTATTTTGACTCTGTGAATTATGAGGGACTCTAGAAACTTTTGTTGATCTTTGGATGCCCCACATTTGTCATGGTGATGTCCATAGTGGTGGAAAATGGTGAGATATTGGACCTTTTTCCAGTCACCAATGCTACTAAATAAGGTTGTGTGCTGGCTCCGATGTTCTCTTCAATCCTTTTTTTAGCTATATTTATGGATGGATGCCAGGTATTGACAGGAGTATTTATCCAGTTCCACACTGACGGGAAGTTGTTCAATCTGCAATGTTTCTGTGTTCACACAAAATGGCAGATTTTCTCATTAAGGAGCTTTTAAATTTATTTACTGTTGAATGTGAACTGAATGTTCACTTGATTGACATTCAATTTATAACTGATCACTTTGCTCATGAAGTCAATTGTTTTGGTTTCACAATCAGCCTAAAGAAGACTGAAGGAGCGTAGCAACCTGTGTTGGGGGATGCTCATGTCTATCCAATTATGAAGATCATCAAAGCTGCTCAAGCCCATGGAGAAATTTTGTTACCTAGGGAGCGTTACAGAATACCCCAAGATTACCCATCGCATAGTTAAGGACAAATCTGCATTTGGAATGGTATCATTCCACCAATGGAATGATGGTGCATCAAAATAAGCACTAAGCTAATTATTTATCGGTCAGTCATGCTTACAATGCTTCTCTCTGGGACATGGACAACAAATCACCACCACATTAGGAAACTTGATCAGTTTCATACACTCTCTCTTCAGTGTCTTTGCAGGGTCAAAAGGTGGGACAAGACTTCCCAATACCAAAATCCTTAATCGTTGTTGGATGTTTGGCATTCAGAGCATGCTCACAAAAGCTCAGCTGTGTTGGTCTGGGCATCTCATTTGTATGGCCAACTCAAGAAGATTCAAGGCCCTATTTTATTATCAACTAAAGCACAGGATTTGTTCTCATGGTGGAGAGTAAAAACTATATAAAGACAGACTGAAGTCAAACTTGAAAGCATGTCAGATTGACCCCAGCAACTGGGAAGCAACAGCCCATAACATAGCAAAGTGGTGGCAGATTTGTCATGTTGCTCGCTTGTTAACCACTTTGAAGCAATGAGCATTAATACACGATGTAAAAAACATGAACAGTGCAAGGCAAGGATAGAACAGCCTGCAATGGTCATGAACAATCCCACATGAACTATCCTACTTGTAACCATGTTTGTAGTTCATGTTGTTTTGATCTCATGTACACGTGTTCACCTATAGCATTTGCTGAATCTTCGTACATCAATGTGAGACTCCTTCACTATAGACTATGACCAAATCACCTCTTAACTGTCTCTTTCATAAGCTAAAAAGATTGAGTTCCTTCAGTTTTTCACTATAGAGTATGTTTTCCAATCCTATTCTCATGTTTCCTCCCTGAACCGTCTCTAATTTTTCAACATCCTTCTGACCTGCAGACACCAAACCTGGACACTATTCCACTAGTGATGACACCAGTGCCAAATACAGAGAAAATAAAAGCTCCCTACTCCTATTTGATGCTCCCCTATTTATACATCCAAGAATTGCTTTTAACCAAAGCCTCACACTGGGAGGTCATGTTTAGCTCATTATACCATGGCCGCCACATATTTTTTTCCAGTCACTGCTTCACAGAAAAATGTCTGGCCTACATTCTTTGTTCCTAAACATATGACTACATTTGGCCATACTAAAACACAGTTTGCTTGCACTCAGCTCACCACATGATCCAGATCACATCGTGCCTGTCCTCTTCATTATTTATCTCTCCTCCAATCTTTGTGTCATCTGCAAGCTTTATCAGAAATGATTTTGTTTTCTTTCAGGTCATTGACAAAAGTATTAAATAGCATAAGGCTAAGAGCTTATCTCTGCAGGGACCCCACTAGAAACCACCAGCTTGATGATGATGCCCCACTTAATCAAGTTACATTTTGAAATTTATCAGATAGCAAACTTTAATCTGTTTAATATAGATCATGAAGATTTTGTAATGTTCTAGTTTCTTAATCAAAATTCATGTTGTATCAAGACACGTTATCCAAGAATCTAGTCTGACAAGATCTATTTTCCACAAAATAAGGGTAGTCCTTTGCCTCCTTCCTTTCCCATCAGGCGGTGCACTCAGCAGAGCTTGGTTGCACTTGAGGATCAAGATCCTGATTTTTTTATATATTAATAAAGTTATATTTATGGGAGAGCTGGAAGAATTAGTAATGGGAGGTAGAGCCTTTCACCTGTAGATCAGTGACTCAGATTCAAGCCAGTAACTAGCTATACTAACTACCCAGTCAGTAACAATAAAAAATTGCTATGTGTGTGCTGGGGGAGGGGGACTACAGACCCCACACTAAGGTTAAAGGAGTGGTGGAACAGTATTGGGCCAAGAAGGCCCCACCCCTCAGCAGCTGCCAGGCATGTTCTCGATGAAGGACCAGCTTAAAAGGAAGCTCTGGCAGTTGCGGGGGTGGGGATTGGGGGGAAGAGGGAGAGACTTGCTGCAGCAGAGCAATCTACAGGGGGAAGACCAGGACAGTGAGTAAGGC
This sequence comes from Chelonoidis abingdonii, assembly GCF_003597395.2. Classification (NCBI taxonomy): domain Eukaryota; kingdom Metazoa; phylum Chordata; order Testudines; family Testudinidae; genus Chelonoidis; species Chelonoidis abingdonii. The sequence continues at coordinate 121,493,680 of NC_133772.1, read as the reverse complement.
CTTGTCTACACTACAAAGTTTTGTCAACAAAAGCTGCCTTTTGCTGACAAAACAGGGGAGGTGTACACACCGCAAATCTACTTTTGGTGGCAAAACTCTGCTATTTTGCCAACAAAATAAAACCATGTCAATGAGAGGCATAAAGCTCTTTATGACAAAGTTAAAATGACAAAGTATCAGTGTAGACACTGCTGTTTGTTTTGTTGACATAACTGGCTTCCACCAGTATCCCACAATGCCTACCATGACTGCTGTGCTCACTGTTTTGATCTCTGCTGCCCTGCAGGCAGGCATGCACCCTTCCCCGTTCAAAGCTTGGGGATGTATCTGACAGCTGAGTGTGTTGCTCCATTTGGGGAACAAAGAGAAAATCGTTAAGGTGGAATGCTCTTGTTCTGCCCTGTACTAGTTACACAGCAGCAGGCAGACTGCTACTGCAGGGAGTGGGAGGCCTCAGCATGGAGAGCTCACAGATAGGGTGACCAGACAGCAAGTGTGAAAAATTGGGACAGGGGGTAGGGGGTAATAGGCGCCTATATAAGAAAAAGACCCCAAAATCGGGACTATCCCTATAAAATCAGGACATCTGGTCACCCTACTCACAGAGCTGCTCAAGATGCTGCTCCTGGCAGCTGAAAAGACTGTGGGAGAACTTGGAGGGAAACATAAAACCATAGGCAGGCAGGCAGAGTGGGCTGCTTTGGGAGAGACTAATGTGCCAAGGAGAGCTGGGGGCTGATGTGAGGGGCCCCCCTCCTCTTGCCTCAGGATAGGTCAGCCAGCCTGCTGTCTCCCCCATTCCAGACACACTTCAGTTGAAAAAGTGGCTGACAATCTACTAGGATGGCCCTGGAACAATGGGATTGAGAAACCTGTATCATGTGACACTGTACCTGCCCCGCGAGGCATTGCAAACCCTTCCCAAAGCACCCTGCAGCCAGCTGCACAATGGGAAAGCTACCACAGCACATTGCTCTATGTGTCGATGCAAGAGCTGCTAGCGTGTATGCATTCTGCCAACACAAGGAACTCGTGTGGACATGCAACAGCGGTTTTAATTAAAGTGCTTTAATTAAAGCAGCATAACTTTTGCTGACAAAACTTTGTAACGTGGATAAGGCCTAAGACTTCGCTAGGAGACTGGGGTCTGACCCCTTTCTCCCTGACAAGTGGGAACAACTAGACTCTGGGACTGAGCTGGGAAACCTCCCTTCTCCCCAGCTGTGTAAGAACCAAGGCTGGGGCCACACCCTAAACTGAAAAGAAAACAGGGAAGGTAGGAAGTGGCCCAGGAGAGACTGATCTGGAGTAGCAGCCAGTAGGGACTAATCCACTCCCAGCATCTCTCCCTTTGAGCTATGGAGAGGGAGGGCCCAGGTCCCCCTACATTCCCTCCTCCCCTGGCTGCCTGAGAGATCCAAGAGGACTTTGCGGGGTGGAGGGGGAGAGCATGATGAACTGTGCCTTGGTCACTGAGCCCTCTGGACTGCCCAGAAGAGCCATCCCAAGATTGGGAGACACTAGGCGTGCTGGCCTCAGGTGAAGCCTGTTGCAATATGATAGCTATTTGGTAACACATGCAATCGTGCGAGTAAAAATCACCCAAGACAACAAATCTCATTGGATGGGTGGCCATGTTAACAAAAAAAAAATGGGCACTAACTAGCATCCTGCTGGCAGTTTCAGTGGAGAGACCTAGAAGTGAATAGAAAATGGAAACGGAACTCATTGCGTCTCTGAAAATGGTGTCCCTATGTCTCAGTTTTGAGGCACAATAGATGGGCAATGCTGGGGGACCATGCACTGCTACTGTCTGAGTGTAACTGATTTATAAATGAACAGAGGACATCAGTCTCCAGGACTGTCAAGCATTACATTTACATCAATATTTTAAAGTTAAGTTCCAGCAGTATATACAGGAGGTGTGGTAATACACTCTTCATTTTCATATGAGGACAGCAGAGCTCAGTTTCCATGTTCTGTAACCAGAGGACAGCCTCTGTATCAAGGGAGGCAAGCCATTGTAAATCGCCCTCCTGATGTTGAACTGAGCACTCTTTCATCAGATGAGTTATTGTCTGCAACGCTGTCCTATGCTCACAGCCTGGAGAGGAAACCAGGACAGTCCGGTGCACAGTTTCAGCATATGTGGATGAGCAAGTATCCGTTAAGCGTGGTTCAGGATCTATGATCAAGTGGATAAGGAGGTAAGTGCAGTGATGGACTCCTGAATTTACTTAGTGTGTTAGATTCTTTCCACTCCAAGAACACAATTTTCAGCTCCTGGCGGTGCTGATCATCCACGCATGGCAACGGGCCAGTAACCCTCTTGTCCAGGAGTATGTGAGATGCCATGGCAAACGTGTCTTGACAGATCAGCCATGGTGTCAGACCTGGATCGATACAAGTGGGATCCACAGAAGCAGACCTTCAAGTTGGTGCTGTATGTTGTTTCCCGTCTGAAAATGGGGCATTAGTCGACTGGAGATGTAATAAATTGGTTTCATCTGTCTCAGCTCTTCAAGCAGACTTAACAGTAATTTCATCTTGTCAAAAGCTGAGTGGAGTTATACAAACTGGAGGTTTGTGTATAATTCAAGCAGCTACTAATAATATAAGTGAATGACTAGCCAATTTCTTGTCCATGCTGGGTGTGGCAACTGCGCCACCCGACCACAGAGTAATATTCAGCAGGTGCAAACACCAGGGCTGATACAGATGTACCAAGGACTGAAGGGCCTGCTCTAGAGAGTTTTCGCATCAAGGTGGTATGGGAAGAGATTTTCATTTTCAGGTGTTTCAGATGAGGCTGGTATGTCTGGCTATTGTCAAGTTTTACTCCCAAGTATGTGACAACTAGTAGCAATGGTAGTAATCATCTTTGTACATGCATCAATATGGGTTGATTGACAAGACAATTGTTTAGCTGGAAAGTAGTTGCTACTGTCTTGGTTTCACTAAGGATTAGTCTCCAGTGCTACAAATATGTGGTCACAGCATTAAGGTCTTGGCTGCGATTCCCTTCAATCCTACGGAAATCATTTCCAGTGTCGGCAATTCAGATATCAATTTACACATACTTTTCTGCCTGCATTTCAGGAGGTCATATGTGTATACACTGAACAAATGCCAAAATGTGTGGCAGGCTGTTGCAGAGACATTTAAGGAGACTAATTTTTCTCCCCAACTCACAGAATAAAATTTCAGTTAGTAATCATTTCTCAGATGACCTACACTATCGGCCTATGAGGAATAATGTGCAGTAGCTCGGCAGTCAGCCTGATGTGCCCCACTCCCGTAGGCTGCTGTCAGGTCAATAAGGACTGCAGCAACTTTCTCTACTGCCTCAAATGCATTTTCTATGTATTGAATCAGACAAAGTACCTGAACTTGGATGTATCTTCCCCTCTCGCATCCAGCCTGAATGCAAGGCAGCTGAGGATTGACTACCCCGTTATCTGCATCAGGATTAGTCTCTCAATCAGTTTATGGGTAACAGACTAGAAAGTGATCAGTAACTCTTTGGGTCAATCAGTGGTTTGCCTGGCTTGGGAACAGCTATAATTTTTGCTCTGTGCCAGATTTTTGGGATGTTACAATCCCTGGTACAACTATTCAGAAATTGAAGCAGAATAATATGGTACCGACCCCATGGTCAGAAAGTGAATGATAATGTGTGCTTTCAATGAGAGCACCCCACACAGCAGGGAGCCACTTTTTCCACCTAATTTTATAATTTCTCACATTTCCTCTGCTGTGGGCATAACTTGTTTTCCTTTCCCAATCAGTTTTTCTCCTGTTGTCAATATATATATTTTTAAAAACAAGAAACACATCACTGGCTTGCCAAGAGACAGAAACCCTGAGGAGGTTTTACTAATAAATCTCAGAAGGCTCATTTTTTAAAAACTGAGAAGGTTTGGAGTCAAGTTGTTGCAACAATTGGTGGCTACAAACTTAATAGTAATGATCATATAGACCTCATTATTGCTTGCTATCTACCAACACAGGTCACCAGGAATAGCTCAATAAACATAAACCTTGAAGTGATGAGCTAGGGAAAGAGCTGTCCTAGTGTAACCCACATCTCCTGGGTGTGGTGCTCTGTTCCATGTAGTGGCACTGAGAACGCTTAGAGATTAATGAGTCTGCTACAGCTTTAGCTAAGGGTCAGGTGGCTTTTAGCTCATGCAGTACAGGCTCATGCATTAAGCTCCAGAAGTCCCAGGTTTAATCCTGCCTGCTGACGACTAGGGTCTGTTGGTGTTACACTAGTATAGGGGTGGGCAAACTACGGCCAGGGGGCCGCATCCAGCCCCTCAGACCTTTTAATCTGGTCCTTGAGCTTCTGCCAGAGAGCAGGGTCCAGGGCTTGCCCCGCTTCGCACATGCTGTGGCTCCACATGGCTTCCAGAAACAGCGACATGTCCCCCCTCCGGCTCCTACACATGCTGACCCCCTCCCAAGCATGGCCCCCGCAGCTCCCATTGGTCAGGAACCATGGCCAATGGGAGCTGAAGGGGCGGCGCCTGCAGATGGGGCAACATGCAGAGCTGCCTAGCCAAACCTCCGTGTAGGAGCTGAAGGGTGGGGCATGCCATTGCTTCCGGGAGCTGCTTGAGGTAAGTGATGCCTGGACCCTGCACCCCTGCCACCCTCCCAGGCCCCTACCCCATCCCTGATCCCTCTCCTGCTCTCAAAATCCCTTGGTCCCAGCCCAGAGCATCCTTCTGCACCCAACCCCTCATCCCCAGCCTCACCCCAGAGCCCGCACCCTCAGCCAGAGCACTCACTCCCCTACCCTAACCCCCTTTCCCAGCCTGAAGCCCCCTCCTGCACCTTGAACTCATTTCTGGCTCCATCCCAGAGCCCACACCCCCAGCCAGAGCCCTCACCCCCTCCCACCCCGCATTTCATGAGCATTCATGGCCCGCCATACAATTTCCATACCCAGATGTGGCCCTCAGACCAAAATGTTTGCCCACCCCTGCACTAGCAGAATCTGGCAGGGTGCGGGGGGTAAAATCCTGACCCCAGTGAAGTCAATGGGAGCATAGGCGCTGACTCCAGGGGTGCTCTGGGGCTGGAGCACCCATGGAAAAAAATTGGTGGATGCTCAGCACCCATTAGCAGCTCCCCACCCCAACCCCACTGCTCCAGCTTACCTCCGCCTCCTCCGCAAGTGCGCTGCTGCATTCTCCTTTTCCCCGCTCCCTCCCAGCGCTTGCACCATAAAACAGCTGATTCACAGGGCAGGGAGAGGGCAGAAGGGGGAATGTGGCATGCTGGGGGAAGAGGCAGGGCGAGGGCTGGGATTTGGGGAAGGGATCCAGTGGGGCAGGGAGGGGGCAGAGTTAGGGTGGGGACTTTGGGGATGGGGTTGGAATGGGGATGGTAACAGGGGTGGGGGAAAGGGTGGAGTCAGAGCAGGGCCGGGGCAGGGGGCACTGGCATCCAGTGGTGCCAGAAAAAGTTGGTGCCTATAAATGGGAGTTTTACCATTGGGATCTTATTTTCCTTTCAGTTACAACAATTTTATACCAATCCCATTTACTTCAGTGGAGTCAGATCTTATTTAGGCCTTGAATCAGGAAAGCTGCTTAAAAACCAGTTTAACTTTAAGTATATGCTTAACTTTAAGTCCTATTGAAGTCAATGAGACTTAAGCACGTGCTTTCCTGAATCAGGCCCTTGATCTCGTAATCCTTCCATGCAGTAAAACCATACATTACACAAAAGACAGAATATTGTCTGTAATGGGGATCAGGCAGTCAAACTGCATGCAAAATTTGAAAGTTACTATGGGGGGAATATATATAGACAGAACTATAAATCTGAAGCTAGTAAGTTGTACATGTAAGATGTGCTATTAATAAAAGAAATATAGTATTGATGGCTGATAGTTAGGACCCTACCAAATTCATGGCCATGAAAAACGCGTCATGGACCGTGAAATCTGTCCCTCCATGAAATCTGGTCTTTTGTGTGCTTTTACCCGCTACCATACAGATTTCATGGAGGAGACAAGTGTTTCTCAAATTGGGGGTCGTGACCCAAAAGGGAGTTGCAGGGGGGTGGGGGCAGAGTCGCAAGGTTATTTTAGGCAGGTGGCAGCTAGAGAGTGGTGGCTGTTGGCTGAGCGCCCAGCTGTGCAGGCAGCAGCGCAGAAGTAAGGGTAGCAATACCATACCAGTCCATCCTTATTTCTGCGCTGCTGCTGGCGGTGGCTCTGCCTTCAGAGCTGGGCTCCCAGCCAGCAGCCACAGCTCTTCAGCTGCCCAGCTCTCAAGACAGTGCGGCCGTCAGCAGCAGCACAGAAGTAAGGGTAGCAGTACCACAACCCCCCCTACAATAACTTTGCAATTCCCACCACAACTCCTTGTTGGGTCAGGACCCTACAATTACAACACTGTGGAATTTCAGATTTAAATAGCAGAAATTATGAAATTTACAATTTTAAAAATCCTATGATGATGAAATTTACCAAAATGGACCTTGAATTTGGTAGGGCCCCACTGACAGTGTGGTATATTTCTGAGTTGCAGTTTTTGAAGTTGGATGGATGACAGGGGCTCTTAGACATAGCTTTTGGCAAGAATTTTCAGATAGTAGGCGGCTGCTTGGCTGGGGTCAAATTGTCCTAGATTAACAACCAGTCAATTAGATCTATAGACAGAATTTCACACATATAGGCACTAATTGTTATTTGACAATTGAAAATATACCCCATGCCATTGTACATCCACCTATCAATGTATATATTCTGTTTTATCCTAGTCAGTGAGTTTACTAGAGATAAGTCTCTTTAAAAAGGAAGGAAAATATGAAAAAACTAAACCATGGAAGAATATAAAAGCCCAGCTGTCAAATTAAAGCATTCGGCATCTCTTTTCATGTAAGAGCTGCCTTTGACAAGAAAAAGCTTGAGTTATGTCTGTCAGCCTGGATTAATGGCCAAGAAGCACCTCAGAATATATTTAAATTGTAAGATAAAGGGGCAGGGACCATCTTTTTGTTATGTTAGTGCAGCATCTGTGTGCTACAGCAATAGAAATAATAGATGATGATTTAGGAAGAAAGCAGACTTGGTCTTCATCTGTCCAAGAAGAATAAACCATTATCGGTAGCATGAGACGTTTAATTTTATTTCCACAGTTGAAAAATATAATCTTTATCTAATTTCATTTTAAAAAAATTCTTCCATGCTGGAACATTACATACCAACTCTCAGCTAGTGATGTGATTTTTACCAAGTTGGAAGCCCTTTAAAACTGAGGTTGCTAATGGAAATATGTAGCACTTATATGGGACTACTAGGGTTATATTTACTCGCACCCTGTCCCTTTAAGGATGGGAGCTCTGCTGAAGAAGTCAAAGGGCACAGTTCTGGGGAGCAGGGTGTGGTTGCCACAGGAGAGTTTAGTGCAATGTACTCCAATTCAGAAAGGACTCCTCAGCATTCAAGAGTGTGCAAGCTGTGTGTGTTGTTTTAGATACTACGTTTAATAAAACTCCAGTTTTAAAACTGACCCTGCTCTGGGAGTATAACAAAGGCTGATCAACAAATCTTTGGTATTTATTTCTACATTTCATCTTCCAAGATCTTAAATATTACATGACCTTACAGGCATAACTTAACCCTCATGGTACTCACATGAGGTAGTCAAGAGTTCTTGCAGATGGTTAAACTGAGGCACAGAGAACTTAGGGTATGTCTATATTGTATTGTAAACCCAGGTTGGTGGGCTCCAGGTTTATGGACCTAGTGTTTCCAAACAACATTTCAGTATCCACGTTGCATTGTAAGCCTGGGCTTACAATTGCTGGACCCGGGTCTCTCAGGTGAGCTATTGTCTGCACAGTGCCGTACAGACACCTTCTGACTTGTGTCTGCAGCTTGACCAATGTCCACACTGCAAAATGACACAGGTCTCATACTTGAATCACAGTGTAACTTGGGCTCTGACCTACTGCCCTAGCAGGGCCTGAGTTACTACATGTTACTCCATTTTTATGCCTTTGTAACTCCACTGCAATAACCATATTGACATAGATATAAAATCAAAATAATGCAGTGGTGAGGCACGCCCAAGGAAAGCAAATTCAGTGATACATACATGTGCTGTAAACAACAGATGTAAAACAAGTGACTCAGAACGTAATAAACAAAATAAATATTATCTGGTAGTGATGACTAACATTGAGGAAAAAACTGAAGTAGGTTTTTTAATTGCCTGTTTGAGGAGTAATTAGTTATGTTATACAATACCTCAGCTATGTGTATTCTGATTTTACATAGAACCACTGAAAAGTTTTTGCCTTCTGAAAACTAAATGTTGAGTATCACATTTGCATTAGAATCACATCACAGAATCTAGATTCAAAGGACCTATTATTCAGAGGACTTCTTTCCAAGTCTATTCCCCTGGAATTGTAGGAAGTTGACATATACCAAGTAATGGACTCACACCTCTTCTCATGAAGAACTCCTAAGGGGCTAATTAGAGGTGCTCATTTTTTCGTAATGTAGACCACAACTCATGGACACTTCTCCTCCCATTCATGATTGTGCAGATTAGTTCATCTCCCATTCACAAGCACAATACATCCTTTCACACAAACAGCTCTACTTTAAGGAGAAGCAAATGCCACCCCCATGACACCATTATCCTCTTCTGGGACTCAGTGTAGGGCTTATGAGGCAGGAAGGGTTACCACAAGGAACTGGCGGTGCTTCATTACCATCTCCCAAAGACATCACAAAGGATTTTATCGTGAGGGCTAATGTCACTTCTAGCAGCATCAATTCATACGTTTCCCTCGGTGGATTCTGCTTGAGAGGAACTAGGCTAACTGTAGCAAGGCTGCTAAGGTAGAGAGGGGTCAGCAAAGCTGCATGGAGGGAGGAGAGGTTCCTTCTCTGTGGTTCCTGTGGTTCCTAAGGACTGGGAAGCCTCTTCCTCCCCAGAGAACTCTATGGCCCTTTGACTCAGAGGGTTGGTTATAAGATAGCTGACTGAGCAGGAAACAAGTAGTATAGCACGTTTTCCTTGACATCTCTCTCAAAAGAATTTGCTGTAAAGATACAATATTGACTGTTTATAGTGTAGGTGGCTAGGGCAGGGGAAGGTAATTTTTTTCATACAGAAAATGCATGCAGAAGGGAGAAGTTTCTCAGAAGTGAGGACTGTTGGTTTTTTAAAACATGATTCATGCAAAGTTCATCTGAGTTCCTCACAAAGGTTTCAAAACAATTACATATATATATTTATAGGCAGGCTCTTGCTATCTGTATACTAATGTTGGCTTTCACTCTAACACTGGCCGCAAACTGCCTTTGGGATTCTGAAAGTGAAATAGGAAAGGAGTTTCGAAATTCACCTGTCTTCCAGGCTAACAAAAGAAATGGGAAATGACTGCCTAGGAAGGCGTACTGCAGAAAGGGAACTGGGGGGTCGTAGTGGATCACAAGCTCAATATGAGTCAGCAGTGTAACACTTTGCAAAAAAAAAAAGCAAACATCATTCTGGGATGTATTAGCAGTAGTGTTGTAAGCAAGACACAAAAAGTAATTAGTTTATTCTACTCCGCACTAATTAGGCCTCAGCTGGAGTATTGTGTCCAGTTCTGGGCGCCACATTACAGGAAAGATGTAGGATAAACTGGAGAAAGTCCAGAGAACAGTAACAAAAATGATTAAAGGTCTAGAAAATTTGATCTATGAGGGAAGATTGAAAAAATTAAGTTTGTTTAGTCTAGAGAAGAGAAGACTGAGAGGGGACATGATAACAGTTTTCAAGTAAATGAAAGATTGTTACAAGGAGGAGGGAGAAAAATGGTTCTCCTTAGCCTCTGATGATAGGACAAGAAGCAATGGGCTTAAATTGCAGCAAGGGTGGTTTAGAAAAGCCTTCCTAATGGGAGGTTAAGCACTGGAATAAATTGCATAGGGAGGTTGTGGAATCTTCATCGCTGGAGATTTTTAAGAACAAGTTAGACAAACACCTGTAAGGGATGGTCTAGATTATACTTAGTCCTGTGTTGAGTGCAGGGGACTGGACTAGATGATCTCTCGAGTTCCCTTCCTGTCCTATAATTCTATGAAATCATGTTCTGAACAGTCAAACCTTAGCAAACTCTTAAAGCAACTTTGAATAGCACTCGTCTTCAGTGGAAGGAGGTTCAGAAACGTATTGCCTTTCATACCAACTTATGTGCATGCAGTGCAACTATTGTTCAAGGCTAGTCTACCATACTTTATTGTATACCCTGGCCACGCACAAAGCATTTGTTTCAGTCTGCATGATAAAGGTTAACTGTAAGCAGATGATTAACACAATTAATATCAACAAGGAGGAAGGAACACAAGCCAGAATAGGGAAAGAACAGCTTAAAGAACATTTAGATAAGTTAGATATATTCAAGTAAGCAGGACATGATGAAATTCACCCTTGGATACTTAAGGAACTAGCATGAAGCAATCTTGGAACATTAGTAATTATTTTTGAGAAATCATGGAGGATGTGTGAGGTCCTGGAGGACTGGAGAAGGGCAAACATAGTACCTATCTTTAAAAAGGAGAACAAAAAGGACCCGGAGAATTATAGATGAGTCAGCCTAAATTTGATACCTGGAAATATACTCGGACAAACTGTTAATCAATCAATTTGTAAGCACCCATCATAGAGGATAAAAATAGAGTAATAAGTAACAGCCAGCATGGATTTGTCAAGAACAAACCATGCCAAACCAACCTAATTTCCTTCTTTGAAAAGGTTACTGGACTAGTACAAAAGGGGACGGGGGAGGGAAGCAGTAGATATGATATACCTTGATTTTAGTAGGGCTTTTGACACAGTCCCACATGACATTTTCATAAGCAAACTAGGTAAATGTGGTCTAGATGAAATTACTATAAGGTGAATGCACAACTGGTTGATGACCATATACAAAGAGTGGTTCGCTGTCAAACTGGGAGGGTGTTTCTGTGACAGCTATGGTAATTTCCGGCAATATCTTTGGAAGACCTGATTGTATTAAGGTTATGTATTATTGTGGGCCAGTAGTGTACTGAACATCTCTATGGGAGGGTGTGCCATTACTGACATGAACTGTGACCGTATAGTTCATTGTTGCAACCAAGGTCCTATAGTTGCACCAAGTCTTGTAAAAAGGAGGTCAAGTAAGGTGTCTACGATCAGGTTGTAATATGCTGGTTATGATTATGCTGTCTATATGTGTGTATCACTTTTGTATTTGAAGTTATGAATATTGGCTATGTACTTGTATCTCAATGTGTTTGATTCTAAGTTGCATTAGTAAAGCATTTGGTCAGCTTCTTGAGAAAGAATTCTTCAGATTAAGTGCCCAATCAAGAAACACTTAACTTACAATAGACCTTGGGAGACTCCAATCCACATACGAGGAGCCTTCCTGGGAATGTTCAAGGTAGCATGTGAGCAATGGCTGCTCCACCTGTAAAAAACTGAGTCATGCATGGACATGTGACTTGCCCATGTGACTCCAAACTTCATCTTGCTGCTGTGATTTTCCACAGTAAGAACAAAGGGGTGTCCTTCCACATGGCAGAGGATATAAAAGGCCCTGGAAACCCCTCTATTTTGTCTTCAGTCCTGCTTTTTACCTCTGGAGGAACTTTGCTACAAACTAAAGCTCTGAACAATGGACTGAATGACCCATCCAAATCTGTGAATATACTCCAGAGACTTGTTTTGAGCCTGGAGTTTATTCCATCACTGCTACAAGCTGGAACCAAGAACTTTGCCATTACTGTATGTAATTAATTCCATTTAACCAATTTTAACTCTCATTTATATTTCTTTCTTTTTATGAATAAAACTTTAGATTTTAGATTCTAAAGGATTGGCAACAGCGTGATTTGTGGGTAAGATCTGACTTGTATATTGATCTGGGTCTGGGGCTCGGTCCTTTGGGATCGAGAGAACCTTTTTCTTTTACTGGGGTGTTGGTTTTCATAACCATTCATTCCCATAAGGAGTGACTGCTGGTGGTGATACTGGGAAACCGGAGTGTCCAAGCGTATTGCTTGTATGACTTCTGGTTAGCCAATGGATTAAAACCGAAGTCCTCTTTGTTTGGCTGGTTTGGTGTACCTTAGCAGTGGAGGAACCCCAACCTTGGGCTATGACTGCCCTGCTCTAAGCAATTTGTCCTGAATTGGTACTCTCAGTAGTGTCCTGCCAAAGGTCGCGTTGTTACAGAGGGATATGACTAATGTGAGACCTGGGAGTTCAAAAGACTATACTGGAAATGTACCAGACAAGTACAATACCTAGGGGACTTTGGGACAATAAGTAGATTTCCTGGAGAATCCCTAGGAAGAGGTGAATGCAAATTAGCCAACTATCGTTATGGGAAAACCCAGCCTTTTGACGTTAAGCCCTGAAGAGAGCTTTGTCTGCTGACTACCTGTTGCAGAAGGCCAACATCAATAGCCGGAACTGTATAAAGAAACAGCTGATCTGCCCAGCCTTTGTTCTGGATCTAAGCTGGATATGAAGTGGTAACCACAGGAAAACCCCACTTGTGGGTTTTCATAGATTCATAGATTCATAGACTCTAGGACTGGAAGGGACCTCGAGAGGTCAACGAGTCCAGTCCCCTGCCCTCATTGCAGGACCAAATACTGTCTAGACCATCCCTGATAGACATTTATCTAACCTACTCTTAAATATCTCCAGAGATGGAGATTCCACAACCTCCCTAGGCAATTTATTCCAGTGTTTAACTACCCTGACAGTTAGGAACTTTTTCCTAATGTCCAACCTAAATCTCCCTTGCTGCAGTTTAAGCCCATTGCTTCTTGTTCTATCATTAGAGGCTAAGGTGAACAAGTTTTCTCCCTCCTCCTGATGACACCCTTTTAGATACCTGAAAACTGCTATCATGTCCCCTCTCAGTCTTCTCTTTTCCAAACTAAATAAACCCAATTCTTTCAGCCTTCCTTCATAGGTCATGTTCTCAAGACCTTTAATCATTCTTGTTGCTCTTCTCTGGACCCTCTCCAATTTCTCCACATCTTTCTTGAAATGCGGTGCCCAGAACTGGACACAATACTCCAGTTGAGGCCTAACCAGCGCAGAGTAGAGCGGAAGAATGACTTCTCGTGTCTTGTTTACAACACACCTGTTAATGCATCCCAGAATCACGTTTGCTTTTTTTGCAACAGTATCACACTGTTGACTCATATTTAGCTTGTGGTCCACTATGACCCCTAGATCTCTTTCTGCCATACTCCTTCCTAGACAGTCTCTTCCCATTCTGTATGTGTGAAACTGATTGTTCCTTCCTAAGTGGAGCACTTTGCATTTGTCTTTATTGAACTTCATCCGGTTTACCTCAGACCATTTCTCCAATTTGTCCAGATCATTTTGAATTTTGACCCTGTCCTCCAAAGCAGTTGCAATCCCTCCCAGTTTGGTATCGTCCGCAAACTTAATAAGCGTACTTTCTATGCCAACATCTAAGTCGTTGATGAAGATATTGAACAGAGCCGGTCCCAAAACAGACCCCTGCGGAACCCCACTTGTTATACTTTTCCAGCAGGATTGGGAGCCATTAATAACTACTCTCTGAGTATGGTTATCCAGCCAGTTATGCACCCACCTTATAGTAGCCCCATCTAAATTGTTTTGAAGGACTAAAACCTACCAGAGCCCCAGGATGGAGTTGGGAATGATCTCTGGTAAGCTTTTAGCATGCATGTAGGACCTTTCATTGTTTTTTATATATTTTTTCAGGATTGCTTTTATAATAGCCCCAGTATTGCTAAGCCCAGTGCTTGCTTAGAAGGAACTGTGTAGTAATTTATAATTGCCCTAGGAGAGAAAGCAAAGGGTAGGCACTGGCCTTTTTAGGCAGTCTGGCTTGCTGGGGATATCACACTGTAAATCAGGTTGCTGTGCAGCCTTAAAATGCCTGGTCAGAAGGAAGTGAAATGCAGGTCTCCACCCAGGAGAGGTGCCTTGTAGGAACTCAAAACCTTGTAATTGGTGCCCTTGATGGACCCATGGATGTAGAATACAGGTGCATTTGCCTTGAAACTGTGATGGTAACTTGTGGAGGTACTGTGGGGGTCAATCCTAGATCTGGTACTATTTAACATTTTCAGTTATGACTTGGATAATGGAGTGGAGAGTATGCTTATAAAATTTGTGGGAAGGGTTGCTAGCACTTTGGAGGGCAGAATCAGAATTCAAAACAGTCTACAAATTGGTCTAAAATAAACAAGATGAAATTCAATAAAGACAAGGGCAAAACCTATACGTAGGAAGGGGAAAAAATCAAATGCACAACTACAAAATGGGGAATAGCTGGCCAATCGGCAGTACTCCCGAAAAAGAGCTGCAGGGTTATAATGGATCAAAAATTGAATAGGCGTCAACAATGTGATGCAGGTTAATATTCTGGGATGTATTAAATGGAGTGTTATATATAAAACATAGGAGGTAATTGTCCCATTCTACTCGGCACTGGTAAGGCCTCAGCTGGAATAGTGTCCAGTGTACGGTGCAACACTTCAGGGAAGATGTGTACAAATTGGGGATAATCCAGAAGAGATCAACAAAAATGATAAAAGGTTTAGAAAAGCTAAGCTATGAGAAAAGGTTAAAAAAACTGGACAGGTTTAGTCCTAAGAAAAGAAAACTGCAGGAGGACCTGATAACAATCTTCAAACATGTTAAGGACTGTTATAAAGAGAACAGTGATAAATTCTTCTCCATGTCCATGGAAAGTAGAACAAGAAGTAATGGACTCAATCTGCAGCCAGGGAGATTCGTTAGATATTAGGAAAACATTGCTAAACATAAGGATAGTTAAGCAGTGGAATGGGCTTCCAAGAGAGGTTGAGGAATTCCTGTCATTTGAGGTCTTAAAGAACTGATTAGACAAAACAGCTGTTTGGAATGGTATAGGTCTATTTGATCCTGCCTCTGTGGTGGGTTGGACTAGATGACCTCTCAAGGTTACTTCCAGTTGTCCATTGCTATGATTCTGTGGTTCACTGTACTGAACCAGGAAAGAACCATAGCTAATGTTAAGAATAAAATATCCAAAAGCATACCAACATTGTGGCAATTTTACCACTTTCAATTAACAGTTATTACAGCAAGTGTGAAGAGCATTCACTTCATTTAAAGCTGAATTATGTCATACTGTAAGTACATACATTGCTATTCACATAGTTACAGTGTAAAATAAATCATTAAAAGCCCCCTTTTAAATATACAGATCACTTCCATATTCACCTCCAGCTTTCCCCTGTAAAATAAATGCTGATAAGCATATGTTCTTGCAGGCCAGCTGCAATTTGAGCCTTTCGTGACAACTCCTATACTGAATCTGGGTAGGAATCTCCTCTCATACTGATTTTACACTGGTGTAACTCCAACATACATTGGCCCTCCTCCAAATTTACATTGCAGTAAGTGAGATCACAATTAAGGTCTCTGATTTTCTACCTAGAAAGTAGTGATGTGTTCAAAAGAGAATCCCCAGAAGAAACAAAATATGTCAGCAGGCTGTGGAAAGATATAAGAAAATACACCAAACAGAAGATACAAAGCAAACTAATAGGATTGCAAGTTTTAATGAACAGGGATTTCCTGATACCAGCCTTGGGAGAGAATGTCAAGAGGGTCACAGCACTCTATAGCCACACACAGACAACCATAATAAACGGAGATTGGCTCATTGACCCATACAAAAAAGCATTTTATTGCCAATAAAAAAGAAGAGTAAAAATAATAATGTGTTAAAAGACTCAGTGTCAGTGTGGAGAACTCAATGAAAATCTCTGCTCAGAGCTCAACCAACAAAATGTTAAGATGTGTAAAGAATGGGATAGAAAATAATCCTGGAAATATTACCTTGCCAATGGGATTACACACATGCTTACAGTTAAACATGTGCGTAATGCTTTGCCAGATTTGGAGTCAGAGTAATTAGCAACTTCCAGGATGGCCCCCTAAATTGATAGCATACCCTCATGTGACATAGTGAGTTCAATGCCTGGCACACTACCTCTATCATATCCTCCCTTAGTCATCTCTCTTCTCAAATGAACAGTCCAAGTCTTTTTAATCTTTCCTCATATAGAAGCTGTTCCATACCCCTAATAATTTTCATTGCCTTCTCTGCACCTTTTCCAATTCTAATATATCTTTTTTGAGATAGGGTAACCAGAACTGCTTGCAGTATTCAAGGTGTGGCAGTACTATGAATTTATATAGCAGCATTATGATATCTTTTATTATCTATCCCTTTCCTAATGGTTCCTAACATTCTGTTAGCTTTTTTGACTGTTTCTGCACATTGAGCAGATGTTTTCATAGAACTATCCAGGATGACTCTAAGATCTCTTTCTTAAGTGGTGTAGTGAGGCAGAGTGGCCTCCCTCCAAGCCGGAGGGAGAGGGACCACTCTCAGTGCCTGGGTGGATGGAGCCAGGCCAGGCCCAGCCCTCACGCCAGAAGTTGAGAGATGGGACAGGAAGCGTAAGAGGCAGGGCCTCCAGCTCGGTTGGGGGGAAGCCAAGGAGACAGATGCCACTTGCCTGCTGCAGCCCTCCAACTGAATGGCGTAACACCCTGCCCCTGAGGGCACCTTGTCTGGAGAGGAACTGCTGATCTTGGCAGCAGCTGAATAACCTAAGGAGACAAGATCCCAGGATGCTGGAGTGCCTCCCTGGATTGTGGTCGGAAGTAGCCCTGCAGAAACCAGACTTTTGTCTGGTTTTGCTGTTGGTGTTCGGGTCAGTGTGTTTTGGTGGGAATCCCTGCTGATGCAATGGTGGAGCCCTCTATCTCTGTCAGGGCCCTGGGCTGAGACCTGGTGGAGTGGAGTGGAGTGGGTCCTGATCCCCTACCGCCACTGGGATGGCTGCCTAACCACCTTAGGCTAAGAGGCCGGTGTTTGTCTGCCATCTGCCTGAGCCAGGAGAAAGACGGTTTGTTGCTCTGCCCTGCCTGAGGGCCTGAGCTCCCTAGACTGTTTGCTGCTCTGCCCTGCTTGAGGACCAGGGCCTCCTAGGCTGCAGCCCTCAATTTGCTAACTCCCCCCTGTGACCAAGTTGACCCCACAGTGACCCAGTGAGGCGGCGTGACTTCCCTCTGAGCCAGAGGGGGAGGAATGACCGCCAACCCCACTACAAGTAGTAACAGCTAATTTAGACCCCATCCATTTGTATCTATAGGGATTATGTTTTCCAAAGTGCATTACTTTGCACTTAACATTGACTTTCATCTGTCATTTTGTCAGCTGCTCTCCCAGTTTTCTGTGATCCCTTTGTCACTCTTCACAGTCAGCTTTGGACTTAACTATCTTGAGTAATTTTGTATTGCCTGCAAATTTTGCCTGTGAGAACAGAAAAGACCACCCGGTCAACCTCCAAGAAGATGGGAAGATGACTTGTTAAATGTTTCGGACGAAAGTGGAGAAGAAAGGCAACAATGTGAGAAGAATGGCAGATGTGTTGTGATCAGCGCAGTCTTAACGACAGCTGAAGACCGATTGATCCAGGTGATATTGAACAGCACAGGTCCCCATACAGATCCTTGGGGGAACTGTGCTATTTACCTGTCTCCACTGTGAAAACTGACCATTTATTCCTGCTCTTTGTTTCCTATCTTTTAACCAGTTTCTGATCCATGAGAGGACCGTCCCTCTTATCCCATGACTGCCTATGTTGCTTAAGAGCCTTTGGTGAGGGACCTTGTCAAAGGCTTTCTGAAAGTCCAAATATACTGCATCTACTAGATCATCCTTGTCCACATGCTTATTGATACCCTCAAAGAATTCTAATAGACTGGTGAGGCATGATTTTCCTTTACAAAAGCTGTGTTGACTCTTTCCCAACCTATCATATTTATCTGTGTGTCTCATAATTATATTCTTTATTATAGTTTCAACCAATTTGTCTGGTACTGAAGTGAGGCTCACGGGATCACCAGAATCACCTCTGGAGCTTGTTTTAAAAGTACATTAGCTCCGCTCTACTCATCTGGTACAGAGGCTGATTTAAGGTTAAAGTTAGTATTCTGCAATTTCATATTTGAGTTCCTTTGGGTGAATGCCATCTGGTCCTGGTGACTTACTAATGTTTAATTTATAAATGTGTTCCAAACCATCTCTATCGACACTTCAGTCTGGGTCAGTTCCCCAGATTTATCACCTAAAAAGAATGGCTCAGATGTGGAGATTTCCCCCATATCCTCTACAGTGAAGACCTATGAGAAGAATTCGGCAACGGACATGTCTTCAAGTGCTCCTTTTGCATTTTGATTGTCCAGTAACCCTACTGACTGTTTGGCAGGCTTCTTGCTTCTGATGTACTTAAAAAATGTACTGTTAGAATCTGAAGAACTAGTTAAGGACACAAAAACTTTCTTGGCTTGTCTTATTATACTTTCATACTTGACTTGTCAGAGTTTATGCTTCTTTCTATTTTCTGCACCAGAATTGGACTTCCAATTCTTAAAGCATTGCCTCTAACTGCCTTTTTAACTCTGCTCTTTAGCCACGGTGACATTTTTTTGGCCCTCTTATTTTTTTTATTTGGCGTATAAAGAGTTTGAGCCTCTTATGGCATTTTAAATAGTCTCCATGCAGTTGGCAGGCATTTAATCCTTGTGACTGTTCTTTTAAACTTCTGTTTAACTAGATTCCTCATTTTTCTGTTGCCCTTTTTGAAGTAAAATGCAACTATGGTGGATTTCTTTGGCACTTTTCTTCCTACGAGGATGTTAAATTTAATTACATTATGGTTGCTATTACCAAGTGGTTCAGTTATACTCATCTCCTAGACCAGATCCTGTGCTCCAATTAGGCCTACACCAAGAATTACCTCTCCCCCTGTGGGTTCCAGGACTAGCTGGTCCAAGAAGCAGTAATTTATGGTCTCTAGAAATTTTCTCTCTGCATCCTGTCCTGAGATGACATATACCTAGTCAATATGGAGATAGTTGAAATCTCCCATTATTAATGTGTTTTGTGCTTTTGCAGCCTCTCTCATCTCCCTAGACATTTAACAATCACTGTCACCGCCCTGGGCATGTGGTCAGTAGTGTATTCCTACTGATATATTCATTATTCAATCATAGAATTTCTATTAGATTCAACGGTACAGTTTCATTCATTTTAGTTGTGCACTCACTTTATAGTAATTTTGTCTAGACCACATTTCCCCAGTTTGCTTACGAGAATGTCATAGAAGACTATGTCAAAAGCCTTACTAAAATAAAGATATCATGTCTACCTCTTCCCCCCTCTCTACTAGGCCCATAACCCTGTCAAAGAAGGCAATTAAGTTGGTATGACATGATTTGTTCTTGACAAGTCCACATTGGCTGTTTCTTTAACAGTATTATCCTCTAGACAGGGCTGGTGCAACCTAGTGCAACCTAGGGTACTAGGATTTGGGGGGCGCCATTTTCTTTGGCAGCGACTGCAGCGGACGGATCTTCGGCCGCCCTGGTCGCCACCAGCATTTAGGCGGAGGGAGCTGGGGCAGGAGAGCGCGGGAAGGGACACTTGCAACAAGTAAGGGGGGGAGGCGGCACGCAGGGGATCTCCCTGCCCCAGCTCACCCTTGCCCCGCCTCCTCCACGAGCATGCCATGGCTGCTTCACTTCTCTCACCTCCCAGGCTTGTGGCGCCTAAGCGATTGGCGCCACAAGCCTGGGAGGTGGGAGAAGTGAAGCAGCCGTGGCGTGCTTGGGAAGGAGGCGGGGCAGGATTGAGCTGCTTCACTTCTCCCGCCTCCCAGGCTTGCAGCGCCAAACAGCTTAGGCGCTGCAAGCCTGGGTGGCGGGAGAAGTGCAGCAGCGATGGCATGCTCAGGGTGCTCATGTGTGCAGCAGGGGTGAGCTGGGCTGGGGGGGTACCTCAGGGCGGAGGGTGAAGGGTGGGGAGCTGCTGCAAGGGGGGCGCCTCAGGGTGGAGGAGGGGAGCTACAGCGGGGGGGATGCCTCAGGACGGGGGCGTGGGAGGGTGCAAGGTGCAAGTTTCGTCTAGGGCACGAAACATCCTTGCACCGGCCCTGCCTCTAGATGCTTACAAATGGATTGTTTTATCATTTGTTCCAGTAGATTCCTAGGTATCAAAGTTAGGCTGACTAGTCTATAATTTCCCAGGACCTCTTTGTTCTCCTTTCTAAACCTAGGTACTAATGGCTCAAGTTTGCTTCAAGTTCGTTCCTTAAGTACACTATGACAGATTTCATCAGGCCCTGCTGACTTGAATCAATCTAATTTATCTAAATATTCTTTAACCTGTTTTCCGCTATTCTGGCTCATGTACCTTCCCTGCTTTTGTTAACATTGTGTTAAGTAATTGGTCACAATTAACCTTTTTAATGAAGACACACAAAATGGGCATTGAAACTTGAGCTTTCTTGGTGTTGTCCATTGGCAGCTCTCCTTCCCCATTAATTAGAGGACCTACACTTTCCTTCATCTTTCTCTTGCTCCTAATATATTCAAAGAGCCTCTTCTTATTGCCTTTTGTGTCCTTTGCCAGATGTAATTCATTTTGTGCCTTAGCCTTTCTAAGTTTCCCCCTACATGCTTGTATTATTCTTTTTGTACTCATCTTGAGAAATTCTTCCGTATTTCTGCTTTCTGTAGGATTCCTTTTTGATTTTCAGGCCATTAAAGTGCTTATGATGGAGCCATATTGGCTTCTGATTATACTTGCTATATTTCCTTTACAATTGGATAGTTTGTTGTTGTGCCTTTTAATACTGCCTGCTTGAGAAACTGCCAGCTCTCCTGAATTCCTTTATCTCTTATATTTTCTTCCCAGGGGACCTTACCTATCAGTTCTCTGAGTTTGTTAAAGTCCGCTTTTTTGAAGTCTATTGTCCTTATTCTGCTGCTCGCCTCCTTTCTTTCCTTAGAATCATGAAAATCGATCATGAAATGATCATTTTCATCCAAACTGCTTTCCACTTTCATGTTCACAATCAATTACTCCTTATTAATCTCAGTCAAGTCTAAAATGGATGCAGCCTTGGTTATTTCCTCTACTATCTGAAAGAGAAAGTTGTCCCTAATATATTCCAACAACTTACTGGAAGTACTGTTTTGCTATATTGATTTTCCAACAGATGTCTGGGTAGTTAAAGTCTCCCATTACCAGCAGGTCTTATGTTTTGGATATTTCTGTTACTCATTGCAGAAATGCCTCAGCCACCTCCTCTTTCTGATTTGATGATCTCT
This sequence comes from Chelonoidis abingdonii, assembly GCF_003597395.2. NCBI lineage: Eukaryota > Metazoa > Chordata > Testudines > Testudinidae > Chelonoidis > Chelonoidis abingdonii. The sequence continues at coordinate 121,472,420 of NC_133772.1, read as the reverse complement.
ATTAGAGAGGGTGACCAGATAGCCAGTGTGAAAAATTGGGATGGGGGTTGGGGGCAATAGGTGCCTATATAAGAAAAAGCCCAGAATATCGAGACTGTCCCTATAAAATCGGAACATCTGGTCACCATAATACTAGTCCCTACCAAAATGTATGTCATCCCTGTTTGTCTCCCTTTCATCTTTTCCCAGAGAATTTCAACTGGTCTGCCTCTCACCTTCTGAAACTCAGAAAAAAGTGTCTATATTCTTGATGTATAATGCAAGACCTCCTCCCTTTTTTCCATGCCTGTCCTTCCTGAATAGGCAGTATGCCTCTATACCAACGTTCCAGTCATGAGATTTATCCACCCAACTCTTTGTGATGCTAATTAAGTCATAATTTGTTTTACGACTAATACAGGGATCGACAACTTTTGGCACGCAGCCCGCCAGGGTAAGCACCCTGGCAGGCCGGGCCAGTTTATTTACCTGCCGTGTCCGCAGGTTCGGCTGATCGCGGCTCCCACTGGCTGCGGTTCACCACTCCAGGCCAATGTGGGCGGCGGGAAGTGGCGGCCAGCACATCCCTCGGCCTATGCTGCTTCTTGCAGCCCCCATTGGCCTGGAGTGGCAAACTGCGGCCAGTGAGAGCCATGATTATCCGAACCTGTGGATGCGGCAGGTAAACAAACCGGCCCGGCCCGGCGGGTCGCATGCCAAAGGTTGCCGATCCCTGGACTAATACTTTCAGTTCTTTCTCTTTATTCACCATGTTCCTTGCATTTGTGTATAGACTTCTAAGATGTTGAGCACATTCCTCCACTGATTTCCCTCTTGTTACTGCTATGACCCTAATGTAATTTTCCATGTCTTTCTTACCATCATCTAGTCTTCTATTTAGATTGCCTTTTTTTATGCTTACCTTTTGGCTTTTGTCACCACCTTCTTTGAAACTAGCTGAAAGCCCTCCTCACTCAATTTGTGAGTAGGTGTCCAAAGATGATTTCCCCCTTCTTGGTCAAGTGGATCCCGCAGATCTCCTTCCCAGAACAGCACTATCTGCACAGCCTGCATTCATCTCCAGGATATGCATATGGCTGCCTGGGCCTTTACTGTCAACTAGAAGAATGGATAAGAACACAACTGGCACCCCCGAACTCCTTTACCCTTGCGCTGCTAATATGGTCAGGGTCATAGATTTTGTTAATCTATTCAGAGTCATACCTGGTACTATTAGTGCTCACATGAATGAGCCATATAGAGTAGGAGTCCGAGGAACAAATGAGCCTCAGAAACTTTTCTGTAATGTCTCAGATGTGGGTTCCAGGCAAGCAGTACACTTCCTGGGATGAATGGATTATAGTTTGCAAGTGCAGAAAGGTCAACTGTCTAGAAAACTCTACCTCACAGGACAAGGATGGTTTTGAGACCATATGTTAGTCATTGTATCAGAGCACCGCACCATTAGTTCAAATTCCCAACAGAGGGCAGAAATCTGAAGTAAAAAAAGGAGGAGGCATATTGCTTCACTCGGCCTTTATCAAAGGGTAACAATCTGAATACAACAGAATATTCAGAATGTGCTGAAGCTATCTTTGAAAAGAAAATAAATTATATGGGAATGCTCACTAGGAGGGGACGGGAGATTAGGGGTGCAAATGTAGGGGGTAATAAGGGAAAAGGGGATATCTGGAGATAAGTGAGAGGAGTTGCAGAGGAAATTGGGGGGTTAGGGATGGAGGAGGTCTGTCAGCCATGAATTCCGTCCTTCTGTGTGGGTGCCAGGGTCTGGGGGAGCCATATCCTCTGAAGCTGTCTGAGCCCCTTTTCCTGCCCACTGGGATCTGGGGGTCCCTGCTCCCCTAGGGGTATCTGAAGCCCTCTCCTTAGCCCTTCACATGACCTGGAATCTAGGGTAGAGGAAACAAAGATAATACAGTGTAAACATCTGAAATCCACCTCACTAGTGTTGGGGGCTGGAATAATGACGTAAAGTCTTTGAGTTCTACTGTATGAAGGTAGGCCTTCTGATTGTTACCTAGCCACAGCAGAATATCAACTGCAAACCTAAGTGAGAACTACAATTGTCCAAATAACCACTAACTCATCGCAACAAACATTTCTTTCTGTTAAAAAAAAAAAAATAGGAAATTTATTGGACAAAAAAACTTCCTTTATTAACAGAGTTAAAGTTGCCTGGTGATAGCTCATGCCCATCCAGAACATCAAGTTCAGAAAAATTCAAAACATCTAAAACCAGGAAATATTGAATTAGATAAACTTCCATACAACCTTAACTCTGCCCTCTTGAGAGCTGCCCTAATAGCCCCATAACACAACTACATGCACTCTGCCTTTAAACTGTAATGGACAGGCCCTACTACTGCACTTGCTCTATGCTCAGACACTAAACCTGCTCCCTGACAGAATACCCCATTTGTTAAATTCAATAATCACTTCATACCCTTTTACAACCCCTTCAAGCAGGATACGACCCAAACCTATACTTCCCCCACCCATCATTAAATCCAGACTGCTCTCATATTCCACTCACTATTGACAATGACTATGGCAAGGAGACCCCAGTACCCTGCTACTGACACAGCCTACACAACTCTATATTTAAATGATGCAGACTGGAGCCTCAGGGTACACATGCACCTCATTCCTTGGTTAACACACCTGCGGGGACTCAGACCTCCTCATATCACAACTCTTCCAAGCTGCTCCAATTTATTAATACACGCAGATAATTCCCAGGGTCCATTGTCAGGCCTGGGGGACAGAGTTAAGGTTGTGTGGGCATTTACCATAACTCCTATTTCCTGGTTTTCAGAAATTTGACTTTTGCTGAACACAGTGTTCTGGAAAGGCATGAGATATTGCCAGGCAACCTTAACTCTGCACTATCAAAGTCTTTGCCATTTAATATCTATATTTAAAAATAAAGAATAACTGCAATTACATTAGACAGGATAAACATGTAAAAGGGATATAAACTGCCATGCTTCAGGGCAAAAGCCAAATGGTGTGTGTTAGGAAGATACTACCCTTATGGATAGATTATTCCAGTAACACATTTCTTGCATCTTCCTCTGAAGCATCTGTTGGGGCTGCTGTCAGAGTGGACTAAAGCTGCCATTAGTGTGATCTGGTATGGCATTCTTATGTTTCTAAGAGGGACAAAAGCCATTATAGAGAGGAAGGTAGGTCAAGTGGTTAGGATGCATGCCCAAGTCTCTGGAGACCCAGGTTCAATTCTCGATTCTACCACAATTTTTTTCTGTAACTTTGGGGGAGTCTTTGAGTATGTCTGCACTGCTCTGTAAACTCAGGCTCAGAGTTAGGCTTGAGCTCAAGCCTTCCTACTATCCACACACACCTGTCTGACTTGGACTAGCAAGCACTCCAGATCTAAGTGTCCTAGAACCCACCCAGGAGAATAGGTCTGAGTCTTGCTGAAACTTGGCTCCAAGCCCTGTCACTTTGCAGCATGGACACAGAGCCAAGTCAGAAGTTCTGTGTTAGGCAGAATGGATGTGTGAGCACTGTTGTGAAAATTGGGTCCAGCAACTGTAAACCCAGGGTTACAATGCAGTGTAGATATACGCACTTAGATTATGTCTTAGCGACAAAGAGAGAGAACTACTGTGCATTAGTTCTCACTGTAAAATCCTGACTCCATAGCTTTTACCATGGTGGAACTAGGTGAGGTCTACATTTATCCCTCCCACGCCCCCCATCTAGGTTTGACTTCACCTTGCTCCATCATGGTAAAAGCTACAGAGCCTTCTCTCTCTAGGACAGTTTTTCCCAAACTCGGGATGCCCCTTGTATAGGGAAAGCCCCTGGTGGGCCGGGCCGGTTTGTTTACCTGCCCCGTCCGCAGGTCCAACCGATCATGACTCCCACTGGGCACGGGTTCGCTGCTCCAGGCCAATGGGGGCTGCTGGAAGTGGCAGCCAGTACATCCCTCAACCCACGCTGCTTCCAGCAGCTCCCATTGGCCTGGAGCAGCGAACCTGTGGCCAGTGGGAGTTGCGATCAGCTGGACCTGCGGACGGGGCAGGTAAACATACTGGCCCAGCCTACTAGGGGCTTTCCCTACACAAGTTGTGTCCCAAGTTTGGGAAACACTGCTCTAGGATATTAGAGTAAGAGAACTAATGTTAATTATCTCCCTGTAGACACATGCCTTTTTGGCACAAAGACATAACCTTAGTCTCTGTGCCATACCACACTGCACTCTGGGGATAAAACGGGGTAATTAGTATTCTGTACCGCTCTTTGGTAGTGTTAAAAGGTCCATACAAATACTTAGTGCAGTATAATGAACAGGTTTTCCAACTTTCTGTGCAGAGGGGAAAAAAATCTGCAGCTCACAAAACAGAAAATGGCCATGGAAGCAAGTGAGGCATTCAGATCCTTCTTTTGTATGGCTCGTGCTATGCAAAGGACAATGTTTGTGTTTTTAATTCTGAAACTGTCATTGTCTGACTTCTAAACAAACAGTGATGGGATATTTGCATATTTCTCCTCTTTTTAACCAATCAGCTCACTATACTTAACTAAAAATTGATGGACAGGCTAAGACCTCTTGGTCTCAGAAATCTGTCATCTTTAAACTATGGTTCTGCTCTGAGAAGTGACTGTGTAAAAATGGCACCTCAGGACTTCCAATTTTTGTCTATCAGTTATTTCCAAGCCAACTTTTTTTCACCTTATAGGAAAGAAAATGGTTGGTGCAAGTCAGTAGAAGTGAATATATGTGCCTGGTTTTGTAATGAAGTTCTGTGCTCCATTATTAATATAAAACGGTTGTTCTTGATTGTAGAGAAAAAAGATACTAGCTCAACTCCAACCTGAACTTCATGCTGTGTTCTTTATTCAACAGAGTTCAATACAAACTGATTCAAGTCAGAGGAAATATCTTCATTGTCTTTGAATGCGTTTTCAACCAAAACAAAAATGTTCAGGAAAATTTTCATTTTGATTCACATTTTTTTTCATAACTTATTTTTATTGCCATGTGGGAAAAAAACAAAAAACTTCTGCTCAGTTTTAAAATCTCTTTCCATTTTTTCTTCTAGTGGAACAGAGGAGTGATTTTTCATCCCACCAAAGCAAAACATTTTTGATTAAAAAATAAGTCATGTACCATTTCAAGACTAGATGAAAAAATATTCATTTCTTCAAGAGCTGTCCTTACTTTAAAAAACAAAAAAAAAGCCCTAGTTATCACTTGACATCTGTTCAAAATCAGCTGTTCTAGCCTTCATTTTCAGTCTTCAGTGGCAATTTTAATGATGCAAAATATTAGTAAGAAAATATGAAAGCCTTGAAATTTAAGGTTGGGCCATTTTGTTCTGATTCAATCAAATTAGTCTATTGTATGGTGGCTGGAGCAGAGTAGTGAAATTTTACTCTTCCCCTTATCTTAATTTTCTCTTAAATGTCTGATTTTAAGAAAATATTGAGGCTTTAGCTCCATTTCAAAATTCAAAAATTTCATTCCAATGAAGGTTACCTTTTTATCAAAATGTGATATCTCAAAATGCACATTTTGATGCCAACACCTTTTCACGAACATTTCACACAAATTCTGAGAAATGGCTGAGAATGAAACTAAAAATATCTGCTATTTTCACATAGCCCTAAATGCAACTCTACCAAATGGCTTTCAGAAATCTTGGTATAGTATTTCCTGCATTTCCCTTACCTATCATGGGAATAATGATTGATTGTAAAGAATCATTACCGCTGACTTAAACATGATCATCGTCCCACAAATACCAGTTGGCCAGCTCAAGTTCAATTATGCTTGTCACACAGTTTTTCTTTCATGAGTATTGAATTATCATTTAATATTTTGTCCTTGAGTGAAGCTAATACTGCAAGTAGTTACAGGCCTCCTAGTTTATGTGGTGCATATGGATAATGGTATAAAGCCTGCCACTAAGCAGGTCATTAGTCAACTTCCAAAAACTGCCCATGAAGATGTCACTAATTTTTAGTTATTTCTATTTCCATTTTCTTTACATCTCTCGTGTGTATATGATCTGGACCTAGTTAGTCAATCTCTCTGAACTGTGTCCAGCCGTAACCTGCACTGTTCCTATCCAGCTATTCAGAAATATACCATTGTTTTATGTAGTGGTGTTGTAGCCAGGTTGATCCCAGGATATTAGAGAGACAGGGTGGGTGAAGCTGATCCAATCAGAGATACTACCTCACCCATCTTGTCTCTCCAGGAAATATAATCAGTTTGTTGGAAATCTCCATCCTCTTCTGGGAAAACAGAATCAAAATAATTTTTCTGCAATTTCCTTATTCCCCTGTTCAGTTCTACATGATCATTTTTAGCAAATACTCTCACTCTTATTACCTGCCTACTGTCAGTATGTTTTAAGCTAACAAACGATGATTTCATCAAGCAGAAAGCAAAATATTCCTATTCTCAATGGTAGAGTTCCAGTCCTTTTCCTTACTAGTTGTCTTGTGTTCTGTATAAACCTTCCAACTGTCACTTAAAAGTGAATTGAAAAGTAAAATGTTTGTTCCCTGTGTATTATTCCTTTGTGCGGCATGAACACAGCCTCATAAATATAAGAGTTTTTCTCCTGCTGTTTTTTTATATGAAAAGTAGCAGGCTTTGATTTCCCTCTTTTTGCAGAACTCTTCAGAGGATGGAAGGGACAGAAACATCAGATTATTATTATTTGTATTTTAGTTGTGCCTAGAAGCCCAAAGCACCATCAAATATGCAAGTGAGGTACCAGATGCACAAATGTGAAACATATGTATGCCCAATTTTTGAACATGACTTCTGGCCTATATTTAAAAAAAGAATGTATGGACCATAGTGTATACCACCGCTGTATGTGGCCTCATCAACCATTCATTTTCAATTACATTCTAAAAGTGATCTTACAAGCTGGTAAAATTCAGTCTTTTATATTTGTATTGTCTCCTACACTAGGCTGAGGCACGTGCACACACACACACACACACACAGACAATGTGAAGCTATTCTATAATCACAGATCATCTCTGATCAGGAATTTGCACTGGAGCAGGCCAGCACAACTCTTCTAAATGGATTACCCTTCTTGGAACATGTTTATTATTATGATTCATAACTACTATGTACAAAATTAATCTATAGTATCAGCCTTTTATCTCTAAAAATTCACAAAGAGAAAGATGGTCCAATGATTAGGGTGCAAATTTAAGGTTCAGGAGAGCTGGGTTTGATTCCTTATTCTATCAGATTTCCTTTGTGACCTTGGGGAAGTTGCTTAGTCTCCCTACCTCAGGAAAATAAATAGCACTTTCATACCTCACAGGTGTGCTGAGAGGACAAATACATTTACTGACTGTGAGGTTCTGACCTACTAGGTGAGCCATATAAATATCATAGAGAGGTCTATTTTCTTCAGTTTTCCCATAAGTCGGGAGCAAACCTCACAAGTTTCTGAGAATGCTTCTTCTGCTTGATTTCTAACAAAATGTTCTTTGTTGTGCCTTTATAGCATCATCCTCTACCAACTCAATATCATCTCCTCTCAACAGTAGCCTTTGGCTCTTCTGTCTTAGTTTATGTAACACTTTGGTAAAATCTGAAATTTTGTATCAGTGACTCTAATCGAGTGTAATCATTCCATAATTTGGCCCTATTTTATAACTCCAGAGTAATTTTCCTGGTATACTCATGTCTCTTGTCTGTTCAACTATAGCTTATATCTAAAGTGCAATCTGCTTTAATCCACCTTTTGTGGGAATTTTGTAGTACTTGGTTGTAATATATTTGATTTTCCTCCTTTTGCACCATTCTCCTTTACCTTCTTATACATCAGAGCATAGAAGGCAGTATCTGACTAAATTCTTCATTACTAATCAAAATATCCATATGATTTTACATATTGGCAAACAGATCTCCTGACTCCTAGTCCCAAGATGTAACCAAATGAGATCCTTCCCTTTATGTGATACAATCATCAATCACCCTCTGAAGTCAATAGCTGCTCCAAATTTACACTAGCGTCAGTGAAAGCATTTGGCCTCCTCCATACAAGACAGGGTACTGTACAATATGTGTACAGGGCCAGTGCAACCATTTAGGCGAACTAGGCGGTCGCCTAGGGCGTTGGGATTTGGGGGGTGCCATTTCTTCGGCAGCAACCGTGGCGGTTGGATCTTCGGCTGCCTCTGTCGCCGCGAGCATTTAGGCAGAGGGAACTGGGGCATGGGAGCGTGGGGACAGCCGCCGGCAGCCAAGTAAGGGGGTGGAGGCGGCACCAGGGGACCTCCCTGCCCCAGCTTACCCCTGCTCCACCTAAGCTGATTGGCGACGCAAGCCTGGGAGGCGGAAGAAGTGAAGTTGCGAGAGCATGCCTGGGATGCTCGTGCTCATGCATGGAGCAGGGGTGAGCTGGGGCAGGGTGGGTGCCTCAGGGCGGAGGGTGGGGGAAGGGGTGCTGCCGCAGGGAGGGGCGGCACCTCAGGGTGGGAGCACAGGGAGGACGCAAGGTGGAAGTTTCGCCTAGGGTGTGAAACATCCTTGCACCGGCCCTGTATGTGTAGCACTGAGAATCCATGCCTCTGTGCAATTTATCCATGTTGTGCAATAGTTTGGGTGCTAGGTTTTATTCTTTGCTTTGTCTGACTGACTGCAGAAATAAATATTGATAAAACCTTGTTGCTGAAATAGAGTGGCTCCAGCACTTTCTTACATAACACAGGTCGATGAGACAGATCGGCCCCTATGTTCTTTGCAAAGAAATCGTTTAGCAAACAAATCTTGTTCTTTCATTGAAGGCAATCTGCCCTTATCTCTGTTTTCATTTTGACTTAGTCCCACATAGAAGGATGAACACTGCTTTCATTTGTAAAGAACGACAGAATACACCATCATTGCCTGCTGGCCTTAGAATGAGACATGAAACCAAGGTCCCTTCTACCCATATATAGATGCTATGAAGCAAGAAGGTAAAGATTTTCAAAAAAACATAGGAGATGGCTCTGGAGTATTGACCAACATTCCCTTGCAATAATTTATTTTCCTATGTAACCTTTTCCAGCTCCAGCCATACCAGCTCAGGCTGTGATCATTTTAATTCTCACAACGTGAAAACCCAGGGTGCTGCAGAAGGTGAAGGTAGATGATTCAACAGTCTTCCTTTAGAGTCCATATTGAACCAATGCCCCATATTATCAAAAGGTAAAGGGACACCTGGAGTCTAGTCAATCTTTTTTAAAAACAACAACAACAACAACAACAAAGCCCCAGTCTCCTCCTGGTTCCACCTGACAATTTTTGTACTTTCTTACAAGCATATTTTCTTTCCGCCTTTTTTTAAAAAAATGTTTGCCTCCTTTTGCTGCCTGACAGGCCCACATAGGCAGAAGAAACTGGGTATACAGAGTCCTATCAAATGCATAGAGGATAGAAGCTGAGAGAATAGAGAAATGTATTTTGTCTTCTAATTAGCCTCTCTCTGACAGAATTCTTGCTGCCAATGAGGTTGGCTGCTGGCCTGAAGGCAGCCAAAGCTCCAGGTGGTTGTTTCCATTATAAGTCCAGCTATGGCTCCAAGATAGGCTTTTGACCCCATGACTGCCAGATACAGTGAGGGGTTCACTCATCCCATTGCATGTGGAAAGGGTATTTGTAAGGTCAACAGTGAAAAAAAAATACACAACAAATTTTTGCCCAGTTCTCTTCTGACTTACACTGTTTTTACACTAACGTAACTTCAGTAACTTACATCAAGAGGGAGGAGTATTGTATCTGAAGTCCTCCACAGGTTCAGGTCTATGGAGACCATGGATAGTCCAACTTTCCCTCTTGTCCTAAGAAAAGATAAGAATCTTCTAAGAAAGCTGCTAATGGCACCAGCCCCATCCTATGAGCCCCTTAGCTTTACAGAGGCAGGACTCATTAGAAGAGGCTAATTAAGGTACAGAGCTCTCTGGATTCTGGAGAAGCTGGATCTTTCAGATAACTAGTTATGATTTAATCCTGCTGTAGAGCAGCACTTTTCAGTTAGGACAACTCAGGTGTACTGGCAGCAAAATAACCTCAGTCCCACTTAGGCGGTCAAAAAACACACGTGAATTTGCAGAAACGAAATTATATCCTCATGGAAAGTTGGAATCCATTCAATGCAGTTTTATAAAAAGTAAAAAATGTATGAATTGTGTGTTTAGTAACAGCCATTGACTATCATCTCGCCATTAGAAGTGACATGTTTTATTAAGCTTTGAAACAAAATGTGATACAACATCAAGATTATGTAAAGGTTTTAAAGTCTCTGGATTGACCATTTCTGTGCAACCCATTTCTCCTTTGTAAAAAGAAATATCTCTGATTAACAATCCCACTTTATTACTTCTGTTATCTCTATATTTGGCCAAAATGGAGTACCTGATCAGATGAAACAAAGGCAAGCCAATACATGTGTTTCCAAATACAACCAACCCTATAATTAACTTTGCAATGTTTATATTCACATCTGCTCCCATAGGAGCTCCCATATTCACATCAGCTCTTTTATCCTACACAGTTTTGTGAGATCCTGCAGAGTCAAGTCACTTTCTTTGTCCTTGATACTACCAAATGGCTCTACTCTGAAAGGGAAAGTGCTAATGATCAAATAGCCGATGAAGAATCAATGGCTCCTTTTGAATAAAACACTGTTCAGAAGTCTCCAGTCCTTTGGAACAGCTGCTATTCTTAGCATTTAAAAGTTACATTTTATATGACTGGGTCTTTTGCTTCTCTATATCTATAGGCTCTTTGATCACCTACTAATCAGTGAACTGATGACAACCAATTAAATTTACATATAACAAGATATATTGTTATCATCTGTCATACTCACTTATCTTTCTCTCAAATATTATCACAATGTGGTCATCTAGCCTATTTTATACCTTCCCCTACCTCTATTTGGTGCATTAATCAGATGGCTATTCCTTTTTAGCAAGTGAGGGTTGCTAATTAATATGACTTGCTGGAACATTTATTGTTATTAATGGTTCAAGGAGAAATTATTCTAGCTGTGGTGGGGCTGCAGAAGGTCCAAAGTGCAGTGGAACTACTGATGTTTTGCTGTGCAGTAGGTGGGAATTCCTGTAGAAATGACAGACCCACATCTTTTGTACTCCAGAGCACACTCAACCAAAACATAAGTATTTTTGAGGGTCACATATTATATATTTCCCAGTGGGAAAAGTATGTGCACTGGAATGTTTTGGTAGGATTATATGTAATCCTAAAACAAAACAAAACATTCCGCTGCACACACCATGGGAAGAAGGTGAGAGAAATTTCACCTGACAAATGTTAGTCATGTCGCCTAATGCACTACTATGAGGCACTCAAATACTATGGTGATGAGCATGGTATAAGAACTTTTATAGAACAAAAGTACAGTTAACAACAAAAAGAGTCAGAGAAATCAGATGAGATTAATTTGGCCATACAGCATTGAAGCAGCCTGTAAAATGATCTCCTATGGATCCAAACACTCCCACTGCATATGGATTTCACCAGTTTCAGATAAGTAAAGAAAAAAATTGTAGTTTCAGAATTTTGCTGCTGAGCACAGGACTGAGAAAGGGAGACTTCCCAGCTCTGCCATGGGAAAATCACTTAAGCCAAAATATTTAAGGGTGGGTCTGCACTTAAAACACTGCATCAGTGCAGCTATGTCTCTGTAGCACTTAACTGAAGATGGTCCTATGCCAACGGAAGAGCTTCTCCTAGTGTAGTTAATCCACCTTCCCGAGAGATGGTAGATATTGTAGCGATCTTGGGGTTCATTAAATAACAAACTAGTGAATGAAAAAGGAATAAAACTTTAATAAAACAAACTGGAGAGCATCTCTGGTTAACTGCTGCACACAACCATGCGGTGTTCCCAGCCAACCCTCACCCAGGGCCGCCCAGAGGATTCCAGGGCCCTGAGGTCTTTGGCGGTAGGGGGACCCTGCTTCGGTGGTAATTTGGCGGCGGGGGTCCTTCCGCTCCAGGACCCGCCACCGAAGTGCCCCGAAGACCCGCGGTGGGGACCCCCAGCCGCTGAATTACTGCCGAAGCGGGACCCGCCACCGAAGTGCAGCCGGGTCTTCGGCGGGTAATTCGGCAGTGGGGGGCCCCCTCCGTGGGTCTTCGGGGCACTTTGGCAGCAGGTCCCGGAACAGAAGGGCCCCCTGCCGCCGAATTACTACCGAAGACCCAGCTGCACTTCGGCAGCGGGTCCCGCTTCGGCAGTAATTCGGCAGTGGGGGGTCCTTCAGCCCAAGAGCAGAAGGACCCCCTGCCAGCGAAGACCAGCAGCAGCAGCAGCTCCAGGGACCTGGGCTCTGCAAGAGTTTTCCAGGGCCCCTGTAGCGAGCGAAGGACCCCACTCCAGGGGCCCTGAAAAAGTCTCGTGGGGGCCCCTGCGGGGCCTGGGGCAAATTGCCCCACTTGCTCCCCCCCCTCTGGGTGGCCCTGCCCTCGCCTCCAAGGCAGATCTCCAAATTCCTATATTCATAATACTGTCCATTATGGCCACCCACTGGGCAGGCTGTCAGTGACACTGGACACCTGATTGGCATACCACACAGCAGCCAAGAACCCCTGAGCGATCTGCCAGCCTCAGTCTCCCAAGTAGGTAGGAGCATAGGCACATGCCACTGCACCCAACATCCATACCACTCAGTGGCAGATTTAGAGTTAGTGGGGCCCTGTGCTCAGCTTCATTTTTGGGACTCCCCCCTCAAGACCCAGCCAAGAAAAAGAACATGCTCTCTTATTTCCTCCATCCCTGTTTTGTATTCATTTTTTTCTTCATCCTCCTCCTATATTATAAGTAATAGAAAGTAAATGAAAATAAAGTGAGATACCTTGATTGTATTTGTAGTCTAACTTTTTTTTTCACAGACCACTTGAAAATTGCTAAGGGTCAAGGCAGACTACTTAATGATCTTTCCAAATATTGTTTGCATGGTTAGCTAACTACTTGAAAAGTGCTTTGGACAAGAGCGCTTTATTAAAAAAAAAAACATAAAAAAACATTGGGGTGCAGCATCTGGCCAGGAGTTAGGTTGTGGGAAGGGGCTCAGGGTTTGGGTGTGGGGTCTGGGAGGAAGTTAGGCTGCAGGAGCAGGCTGGGGGTTGGGTTGCGGGGTCTGCCAGGAGTTAGGATGTGAGAGAGGGCTCAAGGCTGGGGGAGACGGTTGGGGTGTGGAACGCTTACCCGGGGCAGCTTTGGTTTGGTGTGAGGGGTGCAGGTAGGGATGGGGGGGTGCAGGAGCTCCCGTTTGGTGCTCAGGGCAGGGGTGGGGATGGGGGGGTGCAGAAAGTCAGGGCAGAGGGATGGTGGGGGGGCTGGGTGTGGGGGGTGCAAGAGTCAAGGCTGGGGTTGTGCGGAGGTGCAGGAGTGAGGGCAGGGGGGGTGGGCCAGGTGTGTGTATTATATTACCCGCCGGCTGGGATGTGTGTGTAATACCACCAGCACCAGCCTGCAGCAAGAGTCCCTGGAACCAGCAGGAGCCCGGGTCACCGGCTGGGAGAACGCACTGCACGCTGCACCTCCAGCACGGCTCTTATACGGCTTCCTCCCTGCTGTCCCTTACAGCTTCTGCCCCTGCAGCGGTACCCTCCACCCCACCTCCGGGTGTGCTGGACAGTGCTGGGCTGCCTGGCCCTGGGGCTGCGGGGCCCCATGCCAGGGCACTGTATGTTTCATTGTAAATCTGCCTCTGATACCTCTCATTTTCCTCAAATACCCCTTCTCCAGGCAGGTTAGCAAGTCTCTATGAGTCTTTCAGGACATTGAATTTCCTGCTCTGATCTTCTCAGTATCAGTCTTTCATTTGAGTATGAGTTTTTCTCTTGTTCTTTGACAGTTTCTCTTTCGTGTATTGATGATAAAGGATCAATCAGACGGGAAATGCCATAGTTCTCCTCAGTTGTCAATTTGTTGGAACTTTCTGGGATTACTCATAAATCTCTTTGATTGTGTCAAAATGTGCCCCCTGGTCTGTCTGGACTTTATATAAGACCTTGGATGCAGCTGTTCTTTAATAGAACTTCTTTGGCCCCAATATTAGAGGTGTGATTCCTCAGGCACACTCTATCAGCTGGGTTAAGAGATGAAATACCCCGGGCCCATTTGTCAAAATAATATTTCTACTTCCACTTATGATTTTATTTCATCTTCCGAATGTTTCACTACCATGAGACTTCTGCAAGTAATCAGTAATTGGTAAATTAGATCTGATCCATCTTCCCATTAATAGCTGAGCTGGAGAAAAGCCATTCTTCAGGAGTGTACTCTGGTAAATCAGTAATGCTTTATACAAAAATCATCCCACTGTCAAAAGTCTTTTTCATAAAGGTTCTTTATTCTCTGTATAGACCTTTCCACAAGTCCATTTGATTTGGGATAATTTGGACTTGATGTATTGTGATGAAAATCCCAAATTGCCTAAAATCTGCACTGGAAAATTGTGACCCTAAAGACTTCATTTGGAATTACATTTCTGGAGAAGATTCCCTTCATGCCAGCTATCACTGGCTTATTATTAGTACTGTGCAGCGTGCACATTTATAGATACAGAGAATAATAATCGGTGTCTGTTAAATAATCCTTTGATTGCCAGGTAAATAAATCAGTGCCTGCCTTCTCATAAGGACTTTGTGGAACTGGATGATGTCTCAGTGGCTATGCCTGTTGGCATGGCTTATATTTCAAGCATGAAAAGCAGTTCCCTACCACATTCGCAATGTCATGATTGATCCACAGCCAATACAGCACCTCTCATGTTCATTGTTTGTACTTCTCAATTCCTAAATGACCCTCATGAATCTTCTGTAATTCTTTTTAGAGGTTCACTGGAATTACCACCTTACTGCCCATGAACATCACCCCATCTATCACAGTAAGTTCATGTCTGCAGTTCCAATAATCTCTTATACTTGGACAGCAAATGCTTATTTCTTCAGGCCACCCTTTAATTATCACTTCCTTAAGGATTCCCAGTGATTCATCTTTCTCCATTTCCTCTTATTTGTTGGAGTTTCCTGTTAGCTATAGAAATTGACTTTACAATGAGATCAGCACAGGCTTGCATCTGTCTCTAAAGTCTTCCCCGGTTTCATGGGAGCCAATGCTCTGGAAAGTGCATCTACAGTGAACATGAATTTTCTGGGCATATCGATCACAACCACATCATGTCACTGCATCTGAAGAAGTGAGTTTTTTTACCCACAAAAGCTTATGCCCAAATAAATCTGTTAGTCTTTAAGGTGCCACCGGACTCCTTGTTGTTTTTGTGGATACAGAGTAACACGGCTACCCCATGATACTTTATATCATACTTTTGCAGCTTTATCATTCTTTGAATCCCTAAAGGTGCAGTCATTTAGGAGTTTGCTAAATAATGCTATCAGGGCTTGTGGTCCATTTCAACTTCCACCGTCTGTCCCCAAATATGATTATTGAGTCTCTCACAGTCAAACAATATTCCTAAAAGCTCCTTTTTGATCTGTGCACATCTGGTTTTTGCCTCAATCAGAGATTTGGATGCATATGTCATTGGCTGCCAACATTCCTCTTCCTTCTGTAAAATCACTGCACCTAACCCAGACTATGAAGCATCTGCTGAAATTTTAATAGGCCTTCCTGGTGCATAGAACTTCAACACTAGTTCTTGTATCAGTTGTTTTAAACCTTCCCATGATTCCTCCTGTTCTGCACCCCTGTACCATTCATTTTTATTCTCTAGAAGTTTTCTCAAAGCCACTGCTTTGTTAGATAGATTAGGTATAAATTTTCTAAGATAATTAACCATCCCCAAGAACCACTGGACATTTTTCTTGACATAATTTCAATGGCTGAAATTTTTTTCTTATCAGGTTTTACATATTCACTGGAAATAATGTCACCAACAAAAGTCAGTTCTATAACCCCTAAAACATATTGCTCCCTATTTAGTTTGAGGTTTGCAGCTCTAGTTGTATCCAGGACTTCCCAAAGTCTATGGTCATGCTCCTCTTTCACTGAGCCCCAGATGATGATGTCATCCATTGAGGTGCCAACACCATTAATATGTTCATAAATCATACATGTTTTGTGATACACTTCTGGTGTTGAAGCTATGCCGGAGAGTAAGTTTAAGAATCTGCATCTTCCAAATGGGGTAATAAATGTATATAGCATTGAGCTTTCTTCAGTTTTTTTTAGTTCCCAAAAAACCTGAGAATGCATCATTTATTGAAATATTGAGCATTTGCAAATTGAGCCATAATCTCTTCTCTAGTTGGTAGTTTGAAATGTTCTATCTTTTTTATAGCCTTTTTGAGATCTCTGGGATCTAAAAATTTGCATAGCTGGCTGTTACTTTTCTCTACAATGACAAGGGAGCTCACCCATTCTGTTGGCTCCTCAATTTTTTGTTTTACTTGCATTGCTTCCATTCTAGCAAGCTCAGCCTTTAGTTTATCACAGAGCGCAAATGCAAGCAACCCAATCTTTGAAACAAATTCCTGAAAGAGTGCCCTCTAGCCAAGTTCAGTACGATCTTGTAGTGAGAGCACCCATTTTATAAGATTGAATTTCTGGCATGCAGCCAGGCCTAAAATTGGTGTCACCTCCTTTGGCGCTACAATTAAAGGGAGCCCGTACATGGTATTTTTATGGTTGATGCTAGCAACGCACCTCTCCTTCACTGGTAAATTTGTTCCAGAATAACCACTTATGTTTATTTTTGTTGGTCTCAGTTTTGGTCTTATATTCAGTCTCTCATAATTTTGTTCAGCATATTAACCTGAGCTCCTATGTCGTTTCAGTGGAATAATTGTTCCATTCACACTCATAGGCAGTATCCAGTCCTTCTCATTTGTTATGCTAGATCCCACTACGTCTATGAAAAACTCCTCAACCAGATTATCTTTAACTGAATACACTTGACTTTTTTTGCATTTGGTATCTGCAGCATTTTGCAAAATGATTACACTTCTACCCTGATACAACGCAGTCCTCGGGAGACCGCCCCCTCCAGAGACCCCCTTCCCTAATCATCCCCAGGACCTCACTCCCTACCCAAACCCCCTGTCCCCTGACTGCTCCGACCCCTATCCACCACCCCCAGCCCCTGACAGGCACTCACCGACAGCAGAGGGAAGTAGAGCAGCGTGGCCCCAGTCTGCTCCACTCCGCCAGCTCCCAGCTGTGGCGCTGCACTTCCCACCATCGGTGAGTGTGGGGAGGTTGAGGAAATGATGCCCCCCCACACTCACCTGCGGCAGGAAGCGGAGCGACATGGCCCCCAGCCCACTCCACTTTCCTTGCCCTGATCCCAGCCGTGTCACTGTGGGGTGACTGGGGAAAGGTCCTGCACTCACCTGCAGCAGGAAGTGGAGCGCCATGGCTGGGAGCTGGCGGAGTGGAGCTGGCTAGGGCTGGGCTGTTCCGCTTCCTGCTGCCGGTGAGTGCAGGGAGGATGGGCAAAGACGCCCCCCCATACTCACCTGCAGTGGGAAGCAGAGTGACGCGGCCCCAGCCCTCTCCACTCTGCCAGCTTCCAGCCATGGTGCTCCGCTTCCAGCTGAAGATGAGTGCGCGAAGGTTGGGGAAAGGATGCCCCCCATACTTATCTGCGGCGGGAAGTGGAGAGCTGTGCCTGGGAGCTGGTGGAGCGGAGCGGGCTGGGGCCAGGCTGCTCTGCTTCAGCCGCTGCTGGTGAGTGCGCAGGGATTCCTTCCCCCAAGTGACACGGCTGGGGAAGAGGGGAGTGAAGCAGAGCAGGCTGCTCCTGGCCCCCCGCTAATCCCCTGGGCCACTCTGGGACTGCAGGGTCCCCAAAAGTGCCCTCCCGCAGCTCCTGCTCCACCAGACCCTGGAAGGGGAAGCCCATAACTGCCCCCGAGACCCTCTGCCCCTTATCAAACCCTTTGGCCCCGGCCTGGTCTGGCACCCTTAATACGCTGCTCAGAGCAGTGTGTCAGAGCTTTACTGTGTTATATGCGAACCCACATTATATCGGGGTAGACGTGTACTTTTCCCACATTTATAATGGGGTTTCTCAAAGGCAACACACTGTTTGGGGCCATGCTGTGATCCACATCTTCCACATCACTGCCTGTACCCAGTGTTCCCCATAGCAGTGGTTTTTATAGCGAGTGATTCCACTCTTTGATTTGACCTATTCTGGCTATATTATTTTATATTTAGTACACAGATAAGCCCTTTGATAGATTCATTTTTTTTGGCTTGTGCTCTCACAGTTTCTGCTGCCCAGCAGAGCTTTTTCTAAAGTTAAGTCTCTTTCATGGAGCAGTCTCTCTCTTAACACATTGTCTTGAATGCCACAAATGATTATATCGCTGACCAGCGACTCTGTCAGCTCAGCAAAGTCACAGGTTTTATTGAGTTTCCTTAATTCTGTGACATATTGCTCTATGGTGTCATCAGTTTTTTACATTCATATAAAAAAATTGTCTCTCAGAGGTCTCATTCCTTTTTGGCACGCAGTGTACCTCAAATTGAGTCAGTATTTTACCTGACTTCATGCTTTCAACTTCATCAAACTTAAAGTTGTTATAAATATGCAATGCTTCCTCCCCAACAGCATGCAAAGAGATTGCTGATTTCACTTTATTATCTTTCTCTTAAGCCCCTATAGCTGCTCTGATACAGCAATGCCAGAGGGCAGCAGGAGAGGGTTAGAAGGAAGCCTTATTCCCTGTAGAGTGAAGAAAGTTTGCTATAAATTAAATTAGAGCACCTGAAGCCAATTAGAGCACCTGCAGTCAGTCACCTGATAAAACCCCCCCTTGCTTCAATCAGACAAGGGAGGACTTGGAGCTGGAGCAGAGAATAGTTTGGAGAAGTGCTATGCTGGGCTGAGAAGTCCAAGACCCTAGGTAAAGGGGCACCTAGCTTGTGCAGAGGGAGGAAGCCCCCCTCCAAGCTGAAGGGCAGGAGAGGGAAGTAGCCTAGGGGAAGGAACCATCAGTTTAAGTGGTTTACCACTATCCTCAGGGCCCCTGGGCTGGAATCTGGAGTAGAGGGTGGGTGGGCCCTCCCTTGCCACTAGGACACTAGGGGGGCAGTTAATATTCCAATTCAGGGCAAGAAGTGGTGCCCTGAATGCCCCCCCAAAGAAGAGAAAGTGTGAGACCCATCATAATAGTGCTGTCAATTTGCCACACTGCTAAATATAATTCAGATGACTGTGTACATTTTTTCCAATTCTCTGCAACATTGCCTGAAAATTGAAGACTGGCTGGAAGTTGCAACACATCAATTTTTGGCTTTTTTCCCCTTCTTAAGCTAGTCGAACTACGACTGTGGTCACCAAATACATGCAAAAGCTTCAGTGCCTGGTGCTCCACATGCTTCTCTGGTGCCTCCCTTTGTCTCTGCTTTCAGTTGCAAACACAGGAGTTAATTTCAAAATGACTGTAGCCTCCTTCTCATTCAGCACTTCTGACCCCGTGTAATGATCTTGGGGTTCATTAAATAACAAACCAGTGAATGAGAGAGGAATAAAACTTTAATAAAACAAACTGGAGAGCATCTCTGGTGAACTGCTGCACACAGCCATGTGGTGTTCTGAACTACACCATGAGGGCACATCTCCAAATTCCTATGTTCAAAATACTGTTCCTCATGAAGGAGTGTCTCTATATTATAATCTTCTACAAATGTATCTTTACAGCTATGTCAACAGGAGAAGCTCTTCCATCAACACAGTGCTATCTACAGACAGGGTAAGTTGGTATAACTACGTTGCTCTGGGGTGTGGATTTTTCACAGCCCTGAGTGATGTAGTTATACTGATATAAGTCTGTAGTGTAGACCTGGCCTCAGTCCTCAAGAATGGGCTATGAGGGCCAAATTCAGCTCTTTGCCTGCAGGTCATACTCCTTGGCATAGTAGTCACTTATGTCAAGCTTGAATTTGACTCTGTGGTAATGGCAGTCTTCTGACAACCTCTGTTGAATAAGACATTTGTTGTTTCTGCATTCTAGTGAAATACTGCCTCGCTACCCTAGCTTAATTTCACAGGATAGAATAAACTGAGTCTCAAATGCCATAATTGTTGCTTGACAAGAGAAAAGCCTTGATTTTTCTCTCTCTGACGTTTCTCTCTCTTTATTGCTATACATTGGATTTGGTGATTATTTAAAAATCAGAAAATCTATAGCAAAAAACCAAAAACACAAACAACAAGGAAACAGAAATAGAGAAAATATCTCACATACAAGTTGTCTCTAAGTAGCAGGACTCCCCCAAGACCTCAGCAGGTCTGTAGTGCCATGGTCACAACCCATCTCTCTTCCCGCTTCAGCAGGGGCCCTTCCAGAACTCACTCAGTTTCCAGTTGCCTTCTCGGCCTCAAGTTCTTTAATTCACTCTTCAGCAGACTGGCAACAGAGTACATTGTCACAAAACAGAACTGAAAAGCCCCAAACCAAACAGAAACTATTTAGTCAATTCCAGCTCTACTCAGTCTCCTCCTGTTTACTGGGCTTCCCTAGTTTATTGCCAGGCCTCCTGCTCCTGGCAGTCCCCCTAACTCCCACCACCTTTTATATTTGAATTACCTGATTCCTCTCAGGCAAGGCTTATCTTGTCATTGAGGCTGGCTTTTAGCCCCAGGGCAAGCCACCTCGTTACAAGATCTTTAAACAGTTTACTGGTTCTCTGTTTTAGTGCTTGGAATATTTTCTATCAGAAATGTATCCGAGCTGCAAAGCTCTGATCTGGAATATTAACAAAGTTCACGATTGTTCAGATCAGGGGATTTGGTTTGGGCCCATCTCTAGTTTCCATTTCTGTTATTGGTAAAGTAGAACATCTGTTTGAAAAACAATTCTACCCTGCAGAACTCAGAGCAAGGCCTGGGGCCATCACATATATCCCACAGACATAAGCCCTCCACTAAGACATGGATGATTTTATAACCAATGACACCTTGTAAATTATGGAAGCTGAGATACTAATGATCAAACCTGATTCTTCTAGTCAGAAAAGTGATCTTCTACCAGGGTCAGGAAAAGCTTTGCCCTCTCAGTATCCACAATTGTATAACTGGCTTATGCATTATCACTACTATGATAGTGGGTAGGAACTGCAATCAAAGAGCAGGTTCCCCTTAGCTACCGTGCAGACAAACAAAGAGCCCTTCCACAGACACGGCAACAAAACAGACAAATGGGGTGGAGGAACATGGGAGGATGGGTCAACAAAATGAACAGAGTTTTGCAGAAAAAAGCCTTCAAAGTTTTAGTCTCCCTTTGATGTAACAGGCATTTGCAAGTGCCAAGATAGAGTAATGGGCTTGATAGACCAATGCTCTGAGCCAGTAAGATAAATCTTACACTCCTATCTATAGGACAATCCTACAATAGCAAAGGACTGATTTTATATACTGCTTTACTGAAAGCATCTCACACCTTGTAAACCTGGTGTTGCATCAATCCCTTAATGTGCAAGCATTCAGTTTTCCAGTTATATAATTCAAGAACACCCTTCCAGTTAATATATAAGAGAACAACCAAAGCAATTTAGGTGCTGCACTTGGACATCAGAGGCCACTTAAGACAAAAGAAAACTAGCAGACTATCTGCTCCATCTTGGGGCTGATGTTATTTTAATAGTTCAGCACAATCAAACACATCTTTCCCCTGCTTCACCTGCAAAAGCTGTGGATTAGTTTTGATTCATCCACTAAATTTATGTTCTTACATAATTATTTCTTTACCTTGCAACTATTTTTACCTACTGCTGACATTTCAGATGTCAATAGTAGGCAGAGGACAGACAGCCTGCTCAATTAGTGCTGAACATTGCAAAGTTGTAGGTTTCAAGTTCATTTCTGATTATTGACCAAGATTAGTAATGAGACTGACACAAAACCGAAAATCCAAATCCTCACAAACTTTGGGGAAGTTCAGATTCTGATCCAAACTTCTTGCTCTGTTCTCCTTCCCCCAATGTGGTGGCCAGCTTCTGATACCCACCCATCCCCAACAGCTCTATACTGCCTTTCCCATTACCCAGGTATTTCTTTCTAGCATCATCCTTATTATTTCAACAGCTGCTGAGGTTTATGCCTCACAGGTTGACAGCCTTTGCTAAAGCTCCATCCTTAATCTGTAAGATGGGCAATTCTACCTGGGAGCCTGATGCAACTCACAGGTCTAACAGGAAAAAACACATCAGAAGCTGAGCTGAAGTCTTTGCACATGTCATATTAGTTCATTTTCATGCTGGATCTGGGCTACTGCCTTATTACTTCCTTCTTGTGCAACATTTTCTCTGGCACAGAAAAAATGATCAGTTGTCAATTTAAGGTGTTGCTCATAGAGCGCACTGCTGCAAGGAAGAAATAAAGAGGGGAAAAAACATATTTTAGGATTCTAGCCAGCAGCAGCCGCAGCAGCAAATAAGGAATGAATCACTTGATTCACCCCAGTAAGAACAAGGTTGGGGCCAGTTATACCCCAGGCAAACCACAGCAGGAACAGTTCTGCCCACAGGGTTATCTCCTGGGGGACTGTCAGCAGCACTATGACACCCAGGGGTCCCATTGAAGGCCAGCTTTGAATTTTGGCTAGGAATGCACAACAATTCCTTTGAGAGAGGATGCCCTGAAGGTATGCTGAATCCCTGATGCTTGGTGCTATGGTCCCACCTGTTACATTCGGAGCATACACCCAGAGAAGTCAGATAAAAAATATTCTTGCTGGAAGGTTGCAATGTAACACTACTTTATTTCTGAAAACTCAGAATGATTACACAGAAGAACCCAAACACACACACAGAGTTAAAAACAGGCTGCTCTCTAAGGAAGAGAGGAATAACTCACCCCACCCTACTTCAACAGGCTCAGTACATACTACTGCTGCTCCCATATATGCTTCACTACAGAGAGCCCCCTAGCCTACAAGAAGAATGCCCCCACTCACAAAATGATAGTTTACAACTGCAATACACCACCCCAGTACACCACCCTTGCTGACCCACCACACTTTTGGGGCTGTGTGGCTATGGGCTCCACTGCCCCAGTCCAAAGAGACCAACCTGCAGAACATTCTGTCACTGGAGCGAACATAGCCCAGTGTATCGAACTGGTTTCTAGTATATGTACCCCCAGAATACACAAACCCCAGATCCAAAGTTGGGATCTGGATCTAGATAGTTATAGATTGGTTTTGTGAAGAAATGTGTACTGTTTCTTTAACTATGCAAAATGATGCCAGACAGGAGTGGGGCCGGAGAAAGTTTTAGACAGAAGTTCCACAGCAAAGCAGAGACAGAGCAGTGATAGACTAATACTGTCTTCCTTATTCTAATAAAGTTACTTGTTAGAAGAAAGTGACTTCCTCTGTGATTCATTAGTATTGTCACATGACAGGGGCCGGGCCTGCTTCTGCCCTAGGGTTGCGAACTTTATAATCGCACAAAACCGAACACCTTTGCCTTGCCCCCTTCCCTGGTCCTTCCCCTGAGGCCCTGCCCCACTCCTTTTCTGAGGACCCACCCTGCCCCTGTTCATTCCATTCCCCCCTCCCTCCATCACTCACTCAACCCCATCCTCACTCACTTTCACCAGGCCGGGACAGGGGTTGGGGTGTGGGCTCTGGAGTGGGACCACAAATGAGAGGGGTTCAGAATGAAAGAGGGAGCTCTGGTCAGGGGCTGGGGTGTGGGAGAGGGTGTGGGCTCCAGCTGGGGGTTTGGGCTTTGGGGTGGGGCCAGGGATGAGGGGTTTCAGGTGCAGGAGGGGGCTCCCAGCTGGGGCCAAGGGGTTCAGAGTGTGGAAGGGGGCTCAGGGCTGGGGGTTGGGATGTGGGAGTAGGTGCAGGCTCCTGCAGGGAATGCAGCAGAGGGTGTGGGCTCCGGGAGGGAGTTTGGGTGTAGGAGGGGGCTCAGGGCTGAGGCAGGAGGTTGGGGTGCAGGAGGGGGTGAGGCAGCAGGCTCCAGGATGAAGTTAGAATGCAGAAGAGGGTTCCAATGTGGGGTAGAGGTTTGGGGTATGAGATGCAGTTTGGGGTGCAGGCTCTGGACAGTGCTTACCTCAGGTACCTCCTGGAAGCAGCCAGCATGTCTGGCTCCTAGGTGTAGGGGTGCAGGAGTAGCTAGGGGGCTCCACTCTCTGCCCTCAACCACAGGCACCTTCCCCACAGCTCTCATTGACCAGGGACCATGGCCAATGGGAGCTGCGGAGCTGGCACTCAGGGTGGGGGCAGCACATGCAGCCCCCATGGCCGCCCTTGTGCCTAGGAGCCTGACATGCTCGCTGCTTCCAGGATCCGTGCAAAGCCAGGACAGGCAGGGAGCCTGCCTTAGCCCCGCTACGCTGCCGATCGCATCTTTAGCGTCCCAGTCAGAAATGCTGACCAGAGCCACAAGGATCCCTTTTCAACTGGCCTGTCAACCCTATTCTGCCCATGCATGTACATGAACCTTTGCCTGTTTGTTGAGCTCAGTGACAGTGATCTATGCAGCGTAGAGGAGTAGGGTGGATTGGAAGGGCTTGTGTGATTATTTTACATCCAGCCCGGGGGTATGGGGCACCGACAAGGTGTTTGCTTCCTGCTCTATGTGGCAATATTTTAAATCTTGGCTCAGAGTAACAGAAAAGGGTCAACCCCATCCTATTCTGTTTCCTCTGTAAGGGACAATACTCTTCATACTGATGTCCTGAAAAGTGAAACAGGCACACTGTGTATGCAATAAATGGATGTGCAGCAGCACTGAAAAGATCCTTTAATTACATTAAAGCTTTTCTCTCTCCAGGAAATACAGCTTTGTCAGTTATTAAAGAAGTCTCTAGCTATAAGTCGCTAATGAAGGAACGAGATGTTGGAAAAAGCAGCATCAGTGCAGTGTAATCACTGTCATGTATATAAAGTGAACTGCTTCTTGACTCATTACAGTCAGAGACAGAATGTGAGGGCAGGGTTTACGGAGCACAATTCTGCTATTTGAAAGGTGCTGTCTAGTGTAATCAAATTGCATGTGCCCTTTAGTTAGACCTGTGTCTCTGTAACATCTGGATCCTCTTTTAATGAGGGATAAAGAGGAGGTATTAAGCATGGATAATGTTCAGTGCTACTCAAGCAGAGAAGCTGGAATTAATAACTTGCAATTCAGTCTGAGAAAGGAACTGCATATCTGTGCTGCTCCTAGGGCTGAGCAAGAACCAAACTGTGATTCACAATCATAATGTGCTCCCTGCTTCCTACTTGCTCCATGGCGGATATAAACTGTGCCAGCCCCTTTCCTGGTGCAGCTTATTTTTCCCATTCATGCCATCCCAGCTATGTTGGCTACCTACTACCCCACCTCTGCCTGTCCATTCCGCATCCCCCTGCTTTGGGGAAGGGGACTGGCAACTGGGTTTTGCTCTCCCTTCTATGCATGCCCTGCACTGATAGCCTAAGCAGGGGAGTAAGCAGGTGTTTTCTGCCATCTTACATGGTCTTGTTAGATGCCTCACAACTGAGCCCAGAACACTTGAGAAAGAGCTTTAGAAATAACAAATGAATAAAATAGTAATAATGATTGATACATAATGATATTTTGTCTGTGTGGATTCCCAGGGGTGAGCGCATCATTTGGGTTCAATGACTTTAAAGCGCTGCTCTACTCTGAAAAATGATTGTGTAAAAATTCTTCAACATATCTGTTTTCTGGATATTCATAGTCAAACCAATGTTCCCTCTGGGCTTGGGCAGCTCTACATGTGGGTGATGTACAATGTGCACTATCTAGCTCCAAACAGTCCCATTAAAATTACAAATTAAGCATGGAGATTTCTAGTAGCACTTCCATTTAACAGATTTTTCAAGACTTAAAATGTCCTTTTAGGAGTAAATAAGAGCTTTTATTCAGAAAACAGTATTCTATATTTGCCTGTCTATGACTGCATCCAAACACTTAGTGATCAATATGAAGTATGTTATAAAATATACCTTTAAACCAACTCTGAACTAACCCAAAGTTTCTGCAGTAAACAGTGATCCTGTTAACTCACTATCTCGAGTGCTCACTAAACAGGAGACAACTCTCATCTCTGAGAAAGTGGCAGGGAAAACACTGCAAAAGGAATATTTTTTTGAATGAAAGGATCATTAGCAAAACAAGAATCCTGCTCTCACCGCATAAAGAACAACATATCCAAGTTATAATTGAGATGTTCTTTCATCACTCCCCTAGGACTGCCAACCCTCCAGGATTGTCCGGGAGAGTCCAGGAATTAAAGATTAAGCTTTAATTAAAGATTATGTCACAGGGTGAAACCTCCAGAAACTGGCAACCCTACTTTGCACTTATTTCCTGGGTTCCAAAGAAATCAATAAGGAAGAAATCCTGGGAATTTTGCAACTGTCTTCAATGGGATCAAAATCAAACCCTTAAAAACGGAAATATTATTATTTCTATGTAAAATTTATAATAGTAATAACTTCAGTAACACATTTAATCCTAAAACACACTGTGGAGATTTTGGTGCACAGTAGCAGGGTCCACACAGTGACTCAGTGCCTGGCAGGCTAGTCTGCTTGTCACAAGGTGTCCCTGCCCTTTCATTCTCCCTCCAGACCTAGCGAGGCACTACAGTCTCATCCCTTGGTTCAGGAATTGCACAGCCCTCTCTCTAGGGCCTGTGGGTCTCAGGCCTGGCCTCTCTGGCCTATAGTCTCTCCCTTAGGCTCAGGGGCTGCACAGTCCTTCTTGGAGCATGTTGTCTCTGGGAGTACCTATCCCTTAGGAGAGCTTCTCTCTCTGTAAATACCTGCTTGCAATTAAGCCCTGAGGGCCTTTTATCAAGCCAAGGTGCTCGTTATTCAATTAACTGCCTAGATAGGTTAATTCCCCTTAAATTAGCTCATTATGTGCCGCCTGGACC
The DNA here is from genome assembly GCF_003597395.2 of Chelonoidis abingdonii. Lineage (NCBI taxonomy): Eukaryota > Metazoa > Chordata > Testudines > Testudinidae > Chelonoidis > Chelonoidis abingdonii. The sequence goes on along the minus strand of NC_133772.1, from coordinate 121,445,522 downwards.
TGGACTTGCCTTAACAGAGCCAGCAATTTCGTGACTTACCTCACTCCCCACCCCCGCTGAGCTGAGATTTACCGAAAAGTAGGCTCGACAATGGCTAATGCTTAGTCATGTTTTCTAGCCCAGGGGGAACTTTCTATTCAGCAACAACCAGAAAATCCACTAAATCCTTGGCAATATTCTTGTCTTCTTCAGTAAAATATTATTTGACCAGGACTTGGATTCCACTACGTTGTAAGTGCCTCATGCAGTGAACTTATTCCTCCATAGTTCTTGGTATGTCGTAGTTTACTACATGTTGTACTCCCTGAATATCTAGTTTTTCAACTACTTCTGTAGTGGTAAAGATCACAGAACTTTCAACACAGTTGAAATGACTCAAGGCTACAGCTTGGTGTCTTGAGGAGAAGCCTCTCTTGATACAGACTCAGGAGCCACCACTGAAATTAAAAATGTCTCTATCCAAGTCCAACTTCCTTTCAGGGCTTCTGAGCACTAAGGATTGAACTCTTCTCCCTACAACTGTTAACAATCCAGTCAGCAGCACTCACTTCTGCTCTTCCCAGACCTAGAGTACTTTTTGAATGGACTGTAGTGCTATATGGGTCTTCCTCTTTCCTTGGGCAGACTGCTTCTTTTCAGCAAGCAATCGGCTGCAGCTTGGCCTTGCAGTTTTGCCATGATCCCATGTTTTTAGACGCATGGCAGGGCAGCTCTTAGCTGCAGAAGGCTGCTTTACCTCTTTGCTCAAGTGACTTTACCACACAAGCTTCCAGCTCTTTATCCTTAGCCACATTGGATTTTAATCCCTGCTGGACCTTAAGCAGATTCAGAAGCTTAATCAGCTTCTTCTGCAGCAGCAACCACTGGTGTTCTCCAGTTCCCTTTCCAACTCTGAGGAGGGTTGGTTCCTGCTCCTGCTTTACCATGATCCTTTACCATGAAAAGCACATCTTTTACAGCTTCCTCCAGTACCCAGACATCCTTGTCTGAAGTTCTAGGATTTCAGCCTGGTTCCTATCAGCGGTAGGAGCCTTCTCATCCAGCTCAATCCACTCTATTATCATACAGACCTGCTGAGTAGCTGAGAGGGCTACTGCCATTATGGCAGCTTCTGTTGTGCACAGGATCCTAGTGTTCGTACTGTGGGACACTCAGTCCTTTGTCAAAAACAGTCAATTGTTCCTCTTGGAAGACCTTTATAGAGGTGTGGCGTGTTAGTCAGGCCCCTTGTATAACACAAACCTTCTGATGCTGTTTTATACACGTTTCAGTGGCTGGCTCCTACACAATCCTGGGCCAATTTTCCCCATAATGCAGGTTCTTCTGTCTGGGTGTGTAGGGCTACTACTTCAGTGGCCAGTTCCTGGAGCTCACTAGTCTTAGGGCTTGTCTACACTACAAAATTAAGCTGACTTTATCTAATTCGACCTCGAGCCTCCAAATTTATTAAGTCTATTGTGCGTGGCCACACCATGCTCATTGTCTTGATGGAGTGAGTCCTCACTAGCAGTGCCTGCATGGATGCACAAGGCAGTGCATCAGGGTAGCTATCCCAAAGTGCAACTTGCCACAGTGTGTTTTGGGAAGTTTGTGCAAAGCCTCATGGGACCAAAACATTGTCACAGGGGAGAATGGGAACATTGCATCAGCATCCTATGATGCACTGTGTTCAACAGCAAACAATCCAGTGGTTTTCGCACCTTAAAACTGCCACGCATACGCCATAACCCCAGAAGCATGGCGCCTGCTCAGTTATGCACTCTTGCTGTGAGCATCTCAAACACCTCGCACCTTCTGCAGTATTACCATAGCCAAAGTAGGATCTGCCATGCAGAACATAGCGATGTCCTGCAAGCAACCCTGCTGCAAGCCATTGAAAAAAACAATTCAGAGTTGCTGCTGGCAGTCACAGAGCAGCTGCACTCTGTTGAGCACCATTTCTGGTCCCATGAAGCAAGCACTGACTGGCAGGACCGCATTGTTTTGTGGGTATGGGATGACGAGCAGTGGCTGCAGAACTTTCAAATGCAGAAGGCCTCCTTCCAGGAACTTTGTGCAGAGCCTTCCCCTGCCCTGCAGTTCAGCAACACAAAAATAAGAGCTGCTCTGACAGTGGAGAAGCGAGTGGTGCTTGTTACTTGGAAGCTTGCAATGCCAGACAGTTACTGGTCAATGGGGGTCCATTTGGATTAGGTAAATCAACTGTTGGAGCTGCTGTGCTCCAAGTGTGCAAGGCCATTAATCAACTTTTGCTATGAAGGGTAGTGAGTCTGGGAAGGTGCAGGACATAGTGGATGGTTTTGCCATGATAGGGTTTCCTAATTGTGGTGGGGCGATAGATGGCACGCATATTCTCATCTTGGCACCAGACCACCTTGCCAAAGAGTACATAAACCGAAACAGATACTTTTCACGGGTGTTGCAAGTGCTGGTGGATCACAGGGGGCGTTTCATTGACATCAGTGTAGGATGGTTGGGAAAGGTTCATGACGTGCGCATCTTTAGGAACTCGAGTCTGTTCAAAAAGCTGCAATCTGGGACTTTCTTTCCAGACCACAAAATGAACACTGATGAAGTTGAGATGCCTATAGTTACCCTGGGAGACACAGCCCACCCCTTGGTCCCATGGCTCATGAACTCATACACCAGCCATCTGGACAGCAGTAAGGAATAATTCAACTACAGGTTCAGCAAGTGCAGAGCAAGTTTGAATGTGCCTTCGGTCGTTTGAAAGGATGCTGGAGAAGTTTACTAACGAAGTTGGACCTTAGTGAAGAGAACATCCCCATGGGTATAGCTGCCTGTTGTATGCTCCATAATATCTGTGAAAAAAGGGGGAAAATTTTCCACAGGAGTGGGCAGTTAAGACAGATCACGTGGCAGCCATTTTTGAGCAGGCAGACACCAGGGCAATAAGAAGAGCACAGCAAGGGGCGCTGTGTATCTGTGAGGCTTTGAAAAGCCATTTCAATAATGAGTCACAGTAATGTGAGCTGCTTGTCTGCATTGTCCTTTCCCAAACCTCCACCTGACTTGTATCACTATCCCTGTAAAGCCAACCCACCGCCCCTGCCCAAGCCCACTGCTTCTACTCAATGTAAGCAGAGTCAGGATGAGCTGTACCCTGACATCTGGTGGTGAAGTATGGGAAGTGTGGAAAGAATGTCTGGAATGCAAAAGCTCAAATATTTGCATAGGCACGCCTAACCCATCCCAGACTGCCGAGCTGTGGGACTGCTTTGTGACAGAAATGACTCAACCTCAGTTGGGTGGTACTTGCTAGACAAGGGACATGGGTTCCAAAACCCTGTGAAGGGAGAGAGGTTGGGGACAGGTATTTGTGCCTGGTGGTGCAGGCTCCTTGTGGAGCTAGAAGCATCAGTTGCACCTCCTCCTCTCTCCACTGTGGAATGTCAGAGTTGATTTTTTTTTCCCTTAAGACTCTAGATACAGGTTGCTGAGCTGAACTCACTTTGGGCTAATGGTGCAATAGCACTGGGCTCCCCTACTATGTGCTGAGATCACAAAAGAGCTGAAATCACAAAAGAGCTGAAATTACTGAGCTGGGAGCACTGAGTACTGTGCTAACTAGTGGGGGAGCCTGAAGCTATACTGTGGAACAGAGCAGCTGGCGGAGTGGAGCAGTTTATGGGGATGGCTGGAGCGGACCACAGGACAGCTGGTGGAGTGGAGCGGCTGGCAGAGCGGAGTAGCTGTGGGGCGTGTGGAGCAGCCCACAGAGCGAGCGGAGCCGAGCAGTTTGCTGGGACAACTGGAGCAGCTCACGAGGCAGCTGGTGGAGCGGAGCAGTTTGTGAGGACGGCCGGAGGAGCAGAGTGGAGCGGCTGGTAAGGCGGAGCAGTTCGTGGAGAAGGCGGAAGCAGAACCCACGGAGAGGCAGGGCAGTTGGCCCTGGACCACGTAAGGTGCCCCTTTCACCCAGGCTGGGGGGAGGGACCTCTACAGATAGACTCTTGAATTCTGGGGTGGCATTGACCAGAGACTTTTGGGTTGTTGGACTTTGGAGTGATTGGACTTAAGACCCTAAGGGGAAAAGGACATTGCCAAATGTACTTGGGGGTGTTGGTTATGGTTTGTGTTATAACTCTGTTTGTGGTGTTTCTCCAATGGGATGCCGCATTGATTCCTTCCTTTATTAAAAAGATTTCGCTACACTCAGACTCCGTGCTTGCGAGAGGGGAAGTATTGCCTCCTAGAGGCGCCCAGGAGGGTATGGTATGTAAGTGTCCCAGGTCACTGGGTGGGGGCTCGAGCCGGTTATGCATTGTGTTATTGAAACGGAACCCCTGGATACTGAACCTGGCCCTTGTTGCTGCCAACTCAGAGGGGCAGAAGGGTTACATCAATAAAGAACATTTATTTATCGAATCCATTTACTTTATTTAACAAACATAAGTAAAGAGGGAGAACAGGAAAAAAAGGTAACCTTGGGAAAAGGGGTTGTAAAGTTGGAATGGGAAAAACATTTTCTGCTGTGCAACATTACACTGCATTCCAGACCATCAAAGATCTGTGAATTGGTGCCTTCTGTTACTTGTACCCTCCCCCTGAGTCAAGTGAAAGGGATAATGGACTTTTTGCCCATGCCTCATGGAACACTTGGGGGAGGGTGATTATGCGCCAGGGAAATGCTAGCTAGCTGTCCGCCAGGGTCTGCAGAGGGACTCTACCCTCCTGCTTCTGTTCCTGCAGTTCAGCCAGATGCCTCAACATGTCTGCTTGGTACCTCATAATCCGAAGCATCTCATCCTGCGCCGCACACTCTTGCTCATTGGAAATGTCTAACTTCTCACACAGTGAAATCCTCCACACTCTCAGTTTTGTGTCAGCTGTCCCAGAGGTGTTCATTATCTCGGTGAACATGTCCTCCTGCATTCTCTTTCTCCTCCTTCTAATCAATGAAAGTTTGCTTTCAGGTGTTGATGACACGCTGAAGGACATATTTCCAGTTGTCAGTCACGTGAAAAAATAAAGGAGCTATTGCACATGAATAAAATGTTTCCATAGCAAGGCCGTTTTCGTAAGAAAAAGACCTTTATTACACTAGGTGCAAGTGATAACATAATCAGAATCCGTAACAGTTCACTGTGCCATTTTGCTGCTCCATCCATGGTGAAAGCAGCAAAGAATCCTGTGGCACCTTATAGACTAACAGACGTTTTGGAGCATGAGCTTTCGTGGGTGAATACATCTGACGAAGTGGGTATTCACCCACGAAAGCTCATGCTCCAAAATGTCTGTTAGTCTATCAGGTGCCACAGGATTCTTTGCTGCTTTTACAGATCCAGACTAACACGGCTACCCCTCTGATACTTGACATCCATGGTGATTAGCTCCTCGCCCCCCCTCGGGTCATGGGTGACCGCACTTTTAATGAAGTTTATGGCAGGCTCATGTCAGGAGCAGAGGTGGCTAGTCAAACAATGGCCCTTCCCCATAGCACCACGGGAAGCTGTTTACGAATCGGTGTGTGCGTGTGGGGGGGGACGTTTTCAATCCCAAATTGCAGAATCTCTCATGTACGGCTCCAGTCCCCTATCAGCTACTTTAAACTTCCTGCCAATCCATACCAAGGACAGTAAAGGCACATTAGCAGCCGTGTGGTTTGTTGATCCAGAATGTGGGGTGCGATGGGGTGGGTCTACGTGCACTTTTTTATCTTGTAAGGGCACTTTTAGTGAGAACTTCCCCTGTTTCCCCTAGGCAACCCTATGTGATATCAGTCTCCTGAGGGTAACAGGCAGAAAGGAAGGAGATGCTGCAAGTGTCTGGGTATAGATCCAGTCCTTATGATGCTATGCTGTGTACTGCAATGATGCCAGCAGAATTAATTCAGGAGTTGTGTGGGAAAGTGTCCTACCAGGTGGAAGAAATAAGACTGCCCTGCCCAGAAACCTTCTGTAAAGGATTGCAGGGTATTTCCATGAAAGTTTCCTAGAGATATCCATGAAGGATTCCTGGGCTATCCCAGTCCACATAAACACTCTTTTCTGGGGGCCACCCTCTGTGTAGCTGGAGCAGCCTCTTGTGAGTAGAGAACCGCAGCCTCTAGCTTTTTCTTCACAGTAAACATGCAATACCACCAAATGTGTGTGCCTGCTAAAGTTTAAGTGGACTTTGATTGCAACTGTATACTCACCAGAGATGCCTTCCCCAGCATCACAGTCAGCCACCATGATGTCCTGTGACTGGGGGAGAGGGATCGCTCAGTGGTTTGAGCATTGGCCTGCTAAACCCAGGGTTGTAAGTTCAATCCTTGAGGGGACCATTTAGGGATCTCAGGCAAAAATCTGTCTGGGGATTGGACTAGATGATCTCCTGAGGTCCCTTCCAACCCTGACATTCTATGACCTCCAGGGTTAAAAATATTTCACAGAATCAAAAGGTTGGAAGGGCCCTCATGAGGTCATCTAGTCCAACCCCCTGCTAAAGGCAGGACCATTTTCCCTAAATAATCCCAGCCAGGGTGCGGTCTAGCCGGACTTTAAATAGCTCTAAAGATGGAGATTCTACCACCTCCCTAGGTAACCCATTCCAATACTTCACCACTCTCCTAGTCAGAAAGTCCTCATTGAGTAAGGGACACTACAACCATCCCTAGTCCCTTCTTGTTGCTCTACATAATTGTAAAAGCCTTCACTATTTCCTTAACACATCCCTTGCTATTTCAACTCAAATGTGCCCTATGGCCTTTCTGATTTCTATCCGCAGGCCCGAGCATAATCATAATATGCCTCCACCAGTCATCATAGTCCAAGCTTCCATGTTTTTGTAAGCTCTTCTTTTTGCTTAGCTCACCACTGAGTTCCTCTGCTAAGCATGCTGGTCACTTTCTTACCTTGCTGTTCTTCATGCAGAATCGGTTGGATTTTCCTTGTGCTCTTAGATGGCTTTCTTTATAAAAACTGCAGCTCTTCCTGGCACCCATCTCAGTTTCAGCTTCCCAGGATTCCTGTTCATCAATTTACTCTAAGGAGCTGAAATCCGCCTTTTCTGAAATCCAGGGTTTGCGTTCTGCTTCTTCTCCTTCCTTTCCTTTGACCAGGGTCTGATACTCTAACCCATGTCATGATCCACTGCTGCCCCCACAGGTTGGGGCCGGTTTTTTTCAAACCCCTTTAATTTTTTTCCCCCGATAAACTCTTCTCATGTTTGTGAGCAGCAGGTCGAGAGGCGCAAAGGCCCATCGGTGTTCCCCAGATTTGCGTACCAGGAATTTGTCCTCAGCCGATCTCACAAAAAACTTCACTGATTGCGCTGTCGCACCTGCGGTACTTCTCCCAGCAGATCAGCAGATAATTGAAATTCCCATGAGAACCAGCGCGCCTGTGAATCTAACCAGATTCTGCTTAGTCTGTCTGTAAAAAAAGCCTTCATCCACCTCTTCCTTTCTGGTCTGGCTGCGTCGTAAGCATCAGACACCTCACCAAACATCCCCTCTGTGACATTTCCCCTCCTACAACTTTAACCCAAAGTACTTCAACTGGCTCATTTCCAGTTTCTGTAGTGGAGCTTGAGCATTCATAACAGCTTCTTTCTACGATACACGCGCTACTCCCTCCCGCTCTTCCGCCCCATGCCTATCCTTCTGCTGAAAGCATTATACGCCATCCCATGGCGTGCTCCAGGTATGCGGCTATCCCACATGTCTCAGTATTATAAGCCAATAACATGCGTAATTCCCTGTCTGTGCCGTACTACTAATTCTTCCTTCTTGTTTC
>NC_133772.1:121236263-121437755 GCF_003597395.2 Chelonoidis abingdonii | reverse complement strand
ACTGAACAGAGTTTGCAGAGAAAAAGCCTTCAAAAGTTGGTCTCCCTTTGAGTGTAACAGGCATTTGAGTGCCAAGATGAGTATGGGCTTGATAGGACCAATGCTCTGAAGCCAGAAGATAAATCTTACACTCCTATCGACCCTCCTCCCTTATGCCCATAACCCACAACCACCCACCTCGAGGCAAAAAACACAACCTCACCCCTCTACCTCAATCAGCCTATGACAAAGGAACAGCTGATCATTTATAATAATCTTGCTTAATTAAAGCATCCTATCTCACACACTCCTACTGTAACACTCACTCTGGTGTTGCATACACCAAAAGTCCTAAATACCCTAATAGCCTGAATACCAAATCAGCTGGCAGTACTATGCATTCAGTTTTCCAGTTATATAATCAAGAACAACCCTTCCATGTTAAATATATAAGAGAACAACCAAGCAATTAGGGCGCACCTTGACATCAGCAGTGCACTTAAGACAAAAAGGAAAACTTAGCAGATATCTGCTCACTTGGGGCTGATGTTATTATAGTTCAGCACAGATCAAAACACATCTATTCCCTGCTTCACCTGCAAAGCTGTGGATTAGTTTTGATTCATCCACGTAATTTATCTTCTTACGATATTATTCTACCTGAAATAATTTTTACACGACATCAGATGTCAAATAGTAGGCAGAGACAGGACTGCGGCTCAATTAGTGCATACTTGCAAGTTGTAGGTTTCAGCTTCATTTCTGATTATTGACCAAAGATTAGTAATGAGACTGGACACAAAACGAAAATCCAAGATCCTCCAAACTTTGAGGGGAAGTTCAGTTCTGATCAAACTTTTCTTGCCTGTTCTCTTCCCCCCAATGTGGTGGCCAGCTCTGATACCCCACCATTCCCCAACAGCTCTATACTGCCTTTCCCATTAACCCAGGTATTTCTTTCTAGCCATCTATCTGCTCGAGATTGATGATAAGCCTTCACAGCTAGTGATGGTTTATGCCTCACAGGTACAGACTTTGACGTTAAAGCTCCATTCTCTTAATTCTGGTAGATGGGCAATTCTTACCTGGCCAGGCTTGACTTGCAACTCACAGGCCCTAACAGGAAAAAACACATCAGAAGCTGAGCCTGAGACTCGTGCACGAATGGGTCATTCTCTGTTCATTTCATGCGTGGTCTGGGCTACTGGCACTATGTTAGCATTCCTTTCTCTGTGCCCATTTTCGTCTGGGCACAGAAAAAAAACATGAATCAGTTGACATCCGGTGTTGCTCAATAGAGCCGCACTGCTGCAAGTAAAGAATTAAAGAGGGAAAAAACACCTCATTTATGACGATCTCTTAGCACAGCAGCCGCTCAGCAGCAAATAAGGATAATGAATCACTTGATTCCCCAGTAAGGAACAAGGTGGGCCAGTTATACCCAATGCAAACTGCCATCAGCAAAGAGGAAACAAGTCTGCCACAAGCGTTATCTCCTGGCCCAGGACTCGTCAGCGCACTATGACACCAGGGTCCCTGAGGCGCCAGCTTTGATTTTGGCTAGGAATGCACAACAGCATTCCTTGAGCCGCGCCGATGCCCTGAAGGTTATGCTGAAATCCCTGCATGCGTTGGGCTATCCGGTCCACCTGTTACATCGGAGGCATAACTACCCAGATAGTCAGATAAAAAATTTCGTGCTGGCAACGTGTATGCCCAAACCTGTACACTACTTTATTATCTGAAAACTCAGAATGATTACACAGAAGAACCCAAACAACACACACAGACGTTAAAAACAGGCTGCTCTCTTAAGGAAGAGAGGAATAACTCACCCCACCTACTTCAACAGGCTCAGTTTACATACGTACTGCTTGCTCCCATATATGCTTCACTACAGAGAGGCCCTAGCCTACAAGAAGAATGCCCACTTCACAAAATGATAGTTTACAACGTGCAATACACCACCCCAGTACACCACCCTGCTGACCCCACCACACTTTTGGGGCTGTGGGCTATGGGCTCCACTGCCCCAGTTCCACAGATGACCAACCTGCAGAAAAATTTCTGTCACTGGAGCGAACATTAGCCCAGTGTATTCGAATGGTTTCTAGTATATGGTACCCCCAGAATACACCAAACCCCGATCCAAAGTTGGGGATCTGGATCTTTAGATAGTTATAGATTGGTTTTTGAATGCATAATGTGATCCACTGTTCTGCCTTTACACTATGCAAAAGATGCCAGACAGCGCGACGTGGCAGCGCAGCGTGGAAAGTTTTTGACCCAGAGTTCCACTAGCAAAGCAGAACGAGCGTGATTTGACTAATACGTGTCTCCCTTATCTTATAGAAGTTACGTTAGAAGAAAAGTGACTTTTCTCTGTGATTCATTAGATTGCACATCCAGGGTCCCGGCCTCGCTAATTAGCCCATGGTAGACGAACTTATAATCGCACCACAACCGAACACACTATATAGACCTTAGCCCCCTTCCCTGGTCCTCCCCTGGGCCCTGCCCACTCCTTTTCTAGGACCCACCCTGCCCTGTTCATTCTCATTCCCCCGCGTTCCCTCGGCGTCACTCACTCAACCCATCCTCACTCACTTTTCACCAGGGCCGGGACAGGGGTTGGGGTGGGCTCTGGAGTGGGACCCAACAAATGAGAGGTGGGTCGAATGAAGAGGGAGCTCTGGTCAGGGTGGGTGTGGGAGAGGCGAGTGGGCTCCAGCTGGTTTGGGCTTTGGGGTGGGGACCAGGACCGATAAACAAAGAGGGGTTTCAGGTGCAGGAGGGGCTCCAGCTGGGCCAAGAGCTGTTCAGATTGTGGTAAGGGGCGCTAACCAGGGCTGGGGGTTTGGGATGTGGGAGGTAGGATCAGGCTCCTGCAGGGATTGCAGCGAGGGTGTGGGGCTCCGGGAAGGCGTTGTTGGTGGTTGTAGGAGGATGAAGGCTCGGGACTGAGCAGGGAGGTTGGGGTGCAGCCGACGGAGTGAGGCAAGCAGGTCTCCAGGTATGAAGTTAGAATGCAGAAGAGGCGTTCCAATATTGGCGTAGAGGTTTGGTGGATAAATGAAGATATGCAGTTTGGGGTGCGGCTCTGGACAGTGGTGTCCACATAAGGTAAACCATCCTGGAAGCAGCCAGTTCATGTTCTGGCTGCCTAGTTGTGTAGGGTGTGCATGGATGATACTAAGCCGGGGCTCCACTCTCTGCCCTCAACCCACAGGCACCTTCCCCACAGCTCTACATTGACCAGGGATCCCATGGCCAAATGGGAGCTGCGGAGCTGCATCAGGGTGGGGGCAGCACATGCAAGCCCCATGGCCGCCCTTGTGCCTAAAGGAAGCTGAACATGCGCGCTGCCCTTCCAGGATCCGTGCAAAGCCAGGAAGGCAGGGAGCCTGCCCTAGCCCCGCTACGCTGCGATTCGCATCTGCGTCCCAGTCAGAAATGTGACCAGGCCACAAGGATCCTTTTCAACTGGCTGTCCCCTATTCTGCCCATTGCCTGTACTATGAAACCTTTGCCTGTTTTTGAGCTCAGTACAGTGATCTATGCAGTCGCTGAGGCAGAGAGTGATTGGGGGACTTGAATGCAAGATAATTATTACATTCCAGCCCGGGGTATGGAAGCGCATAAGAAGGCAGCCGACTAAGGTGTTTTAAGCTTCCTGCTCTATGTGGCACTATTTGATAATCTTGGCTCAGATCCGTAACAGAAAAGGGTCAACCCCCATTCTATTTCCCTTGTTTCTCTGGTAAGGGACTCATACTCTTATACTAGATGTCTCTGAAAAGTGAAACAGGCACATCTGTGTATGCATAAATGGTATGATGTGCAAGAAACGGCAGCGAAAAGATCCTTAATTACATTAAGCTTGTTCTCTTCTCCAGGAAATACAGCCTTTGTCAGTTGATTAAGACAGTCTCTAGCGTAATAAGTCGGCTTTTAATGAAGGGACTGAGATGTGGAAAAGCAGCATCGTGCAGTGTAATCTACTGTCGTTATAAGTGAACTGCTTCTTGAACTCATTACAGTCAAGAGCAACCATGACAGAATGTGAGGGGCGAGGTTTACGGTGAGCCCAATCCTCTGCTATTTGAAAGTGCTGTCTAGTGTAATCAATTGCCTGCTGCCCTTTAGTTAGATCCTGGTGTCTCCCTGTATTACATCTGGATCGGTCCCTTTTTAATCGAGGGATAAGAGGAGGTATTAAGCATGGATAATGTTCAGGTGCTATCAAGCAGAGAAGGGAATTAATAACTTGCAATTCAGTCGAGAAAGAACTTGCAGTAGTCTGTGCTGCTCCTTAGGGCGGAGCAAGGAACCAAACTGTGATCACAATCATAATGTAGCATACCTCTGCTTCTACTGCTCCCATAATGCGCCGGATATAAACTGTGGCCAGCCCCTTCCTGGTTGCAGCTCATAGTTTTCCATCTCATCGATCCCCCTATGTTGCTCCGGCATACCTACTACCCCACCTCTGCCTGTCCATTCCGCATCCCCTTGCTTTGGGAAGGGACTGCACTGGTTTTGCTCTTCCCTTCTATAGCATGCCCTGCCCTGCCTCCGCATTTTAAAAGGCGGGTCAAGGATAGCAGGTGTTTTTCTGCCTTCTTACGTGGTCTTGATTAGATGCCTCAAACGGTCCAGAAACATTCATTGAGAAAGAGGCTCTGAAGATAAAAAATGAATAAAGGATACGTTAATAATGATGATACACTATGGATATTTTGTCTGTGTGGATTCCCAGGTGAGCGCATCATTTGGGTTCAATGACTTTAAGCGCTGCTCTACTCTTGAAAATGATTGTGTAAAAATTCTTCAACATATCTGTTCTGGATATTCATAGTCAACCAAATGTTCCCCTCTGGGCTTGCGGAGCTTCTACATGTGGGTTCTACATGTGCCACTATCTAGTCTCCAACAAACAAGTCCCATTAAAATTACAAATTAAGCATGGGAGATTTCTATGTAGCACTTCCATAACAGATGTTTTCAAGACTATAAATGATCCTCATTTTAGGAGTAAACTAAGAGCTTTTATTCATAAAAACAGTATTCTATATTTGCCTGTCTATGACGTGCATCCAAACACTTAGTGTCAATATGAAGATGTTGATATAAAATATCACCTTAAACCAACTCTGAACTAACCCAGAAGTTTTCTCAGTAAACAGTGATCTGTTAACTCACCCTATCTCGAGGTGGCTACATAAAACAGGAGACATCTCGATCTCTGAGAAAGTGGCAGGAGGAAAACCACCCTGCAAAAGGTAATATTTCTTTTGAAAATGAAAGGATCATAGCACAAACAGAATTCCGCTTCTCACCGCATAAAGAAGCCCTATCAAGTTATAATTGAGATGTTCTTTCATCACTCCCCTAGGAGACTGCCAACCCTCCAGGGATTGTCCACGTGAGAGTCCAGGAATTAAAGATTAAGCTTTTAATAAAGATATATAAGTCACAGGGTGAAACCTCCGAAAACTGGCAACCTACTTATGTCCTTACTTTCCTGGGTTCAAAGAAATCAATAAGGAAGAATCCTGGAATTGGAACTCGTCTTCAATGGGATTCAAAATCCAATCCTTAAAAACTGGAACAAACTTATTTATACATATTTCTAATGTAAATTGATCATAATAGTTAATAAGTTATAACTCAGACTAGCAAGTAACATACATTTATACCATAAATTACACATGTGGGAGGATATTTGTGTCATCTAAGTAGCATGGGTCCACACGGTGGATCCAGTGAACCGGGCACGGTCTAGTTGTGTCGTCAACACCGCGATAATAGATGTCCCTGGCCCTTTCATTTCTCCGTCCAGACCTAGCGAGAGCTACTTACATTTCTCATAACACTTCCGGTTCTAGGAATTGCACAGCCTCTCTCTAGGGCCATAAATGTGGGTCTCAGGCCTGGCCTCTCTGGCCTATAGTCATCTTCCCTTAGGCTCAGGGGCTGCACAGTCCTCTTGGAGCATGTCGTCTCCCTGGGAATCGTACCTATCCCTTAGGGAGAGCTCTCTCTCTGTAAAATACCTGCTTGCAATATAAGCCCTGAGGGCCTTTTATTCAAGCCAAGGTGCTCGTTATTCATTAACTGCCTAGATAGGTTAATTCCCTTATTAGCTCATATTTGCCGCCTGACCTGGACTTGCCTTAAACAGAGCCAGCAATTTCGTGCTTACCTCACTCCCCACCCCCGCCCTGAGCTGAGATTTACCGAAAGTGAGGCTCGACAATGGCTAATGCTTATTTCATGGGTTTTCTAGCCCAGGAGGGAAACTTCTATTCCAGCAAACACCACCAAGAAAATCCACTAAATCCTTGGCCAATATTCTTGTCTTGCTCAGTAAAATTTATTTTGACCTAGGACTTGGATTCCACTCGTTGTAAGTGCCTCATGCAGTGAACTTATTCCTCAATGTTCTTGCAGGGTATGTCGAGTTTAACTACATGTTGTACTCCTTGAATATTCTAGTTTTTTCAAACTACTGTCTGATGGTAGATTCACAGAGAAACTTTCAACACCCCCAGTTGTGAGACATAACATTAACGGCTACAGCTTGGGTGTCTTGAGTAAGAAGCCTCTCTTGATACAGACTCAGAGCCAGCGGCACTGAAATTCATGTCTCTATCCAAGTCCAACTTCCTTTCAGGTGCTTCTGAGCACTAAGGATTGAACTCTTCTCCCTTACAACTGTTAACAGATCCAGTCAGCGCACTCACTTCTGCTCTTCCCAGACTTAGAGTCTTGAAATGGACTGTTTAGTGCTATATGGGTCTTCCTCTTTCCTTGGGTCAGACTGCTTCCCTTTTACCTAGCAAAGCAATCGGCTGCAGCTTGGCCTTGCAGTTTTGCCATTCGGATGCCCATTGTTTTTGACGCTATGCGCAGGGCAGCTCTAGCTGCAGGAAGGCTGCTTTACCTTATTGCATCAAGATGGAACTTACCACACAAGCTTCCAGCTCTTTATCCTTAGCCACGATTGGATTTTATCCCTGGGACCTTAGCAGATTCAGAAGCTTTAATCACTTCCCTTCTGCCCCTCAGCAGCGGACCTACTGGTGTCTCCAGTTCCCCTTTCAACTCTGAGGAGGTTGTTCCTCCTCTTGCCCTTTACCAATACTCCTTTACTCATGAAAAGCAATCTTTTCAGCTTCCTCCAGTTACCCAGACATCCCTTAGTCTGCAAAGTTCTGGCTTTCGAGCTGGTTCCTTATCAGCAGGTAGAGCCTTCCTCAGCTCATTCACATCTCTTATCCAATACAGCCTGCTGAGTAGCTGGAGAGGGCTTACTGCCATTATGGCAGCTTCCCATGTGTGCACAGAGTAAGTCGTTCGACTACCTGTGGCCGACACTCAGCTCCTTTGTCAAAAACCAGTCAATTGTATCCTCTTGGAAAGACCAATGGTCCTAGAGGATGTTGTCGTTATCAGGCCCCTTGTTTATAACCAAACCTTTTTGATTGGCTGTTTACACGTTTCGTGGCTGGCTCCTAGCACAAATCCTGGGGCCATATTCCCCATTATGCGGTCTTCTTCTGCCTCTGATCTGGGTGTAGGGCTACTACTTTCAGGTGGCCAGTTCCTGGAGCTCACTGTCTTAGGGTTCTACCACTACCAAAATTAAGGCGTGACTTTATCTACTTCGACCTCGCAGCCTCCAAATTATTAAGTCTTATTGTGCGTGCCACACCATGCTCATTGTCTGATAGAGGAGTCCTCACTTAAGCAGTTAGCCTGCCATGGATGCCAAGGCCGTCTGACATCAGAGGTCGCTATCCCAAGATTGCAACTTGCTCACAGCATGTGTTTTGGGTAAGTTTGTGCTCTAAAGGCCTCATGGGACCAAAAACATTGTCACAGGGAGAATGGAACATTGACTCAATCCTATGATGCACGTGTCTCAACAGCAAACAAGTCCGAGTGGTTTTCGCTATCCTTAAAACTGCCACGCATACGCCATAACCCCAGGAAGCATTGGCGCCCTGCTTCAGTTATGCACTCTTGCTGTGACATCCCAAAACACTCGCACTTCTGCAGTTTACCTAGCCAAAGTATGATCTGCATTGCAGAACATAGCGATGTCCTGCAAGCACCCTGCTAGGCAAGCCATGCAACACAATTCAAGAGGTGCATGCTGGCCAGTCACGAGCAGCTGCACTCTGTTGAGCACATTTTGGTCCCATGCAAGCAAACAGCACCCTGGCCTTGGCAGGACCGCATGTAGTGCAAGGTATGGGATCGAGCAGTGGCTCCTGCAGAACTTTCACTGCAGAGAAGGCCTCCTTTCCAGGAACTTTGTGCCAGAGCCTTCCCCTGCCCCAGTTCAGACACAAAATAATGGCTGCTCTGACAGTGGGAGAAGCGGTGGCTGTTACTTGGAGCTTGCAATGCCTCAGAACAGTTACTGGTCAATTGCCGGGTGTCCATTTGTATTAAAGGTAACTATCACTGTTGGAGCTGCCTGTTGCTCCAAGTGCATGCAAGGCCTATTATCATACTTGCTATGAAGAGTAGTGAGTCTGGAAAGGTGCAAGGAAAAGACTCGTGGATGTTTTTGCCATGATAGGGTTTCCTAATATGTGGATGGCAGGCCTTAGATGGCACGCATACTATATCTCATCTTGGCACCAGACCACCATTAGCCAGAAGAGTACATAACCGATAACAGATACTTTTCGAGGGTGTTGCAAGTGCTGGTGGATCAAACAGGGGGTTCTTGCTTTGACATCAGTGTAGGATGGTTGGCGAGGTTCATGCGTCGCATCTTTAGGAACTCGAGTCTGTTCAAAAAGCTGCAATCTGGGACTTTCTTTCCAGACACAAAATGAACACTGATATGAAGTTGAGATGGCCTATAGTTACCTGGGAGGGACACAGCCCACCCCTTGGTCCCATGGCTCATGAACTCATTACACCAGCCATCTGGCAGCATAGAATAATTCAACTACAGGTTTCAGCAAGTGCAGAGCAAGTTTGAATGTGCCTTCGGTCGTTTTTGAAAGGATGCTGGAGAAGTTTACTAACGGAGTTGACCTTAAGTGAAGAGAACATCCCCCTGGGTATAGCTGACCGTGTGTCAAGCGATCCATATATTCTGTGAAAAGGGGGAAATTTGTCCACAGGAGGTGGGCAGTTAAGACAGATCACGTAGGCAGCATTTTTGAGCAGGCAGACACCAGGGCAATAAGGAAGAGACAGCAGGGGCGCTGTGTTATCTGTGAGGCTTTGAAAAGCCATTATATCACCATAATGCCGCTCACGTTAATTGTGAGCTGCTTGTCTGCATTGTCCTTTCCCAAACCTCCACCTGACTTGTATCACTTCCCTGTAAAGCACCCACCGCCCACTGCCCAAGCCCACTTGTAACTACCTCATTGAAGACCAGGCGGATGAGCTGTACCCTGAACATGCTCGTGGTAAGTATGGAAGTGGAAAGAATGTCTGGAATGCCAAAAGCTCAATATTGCATAGGCACGCGACCATTTCCCCCCGACTTTGCCGAGCTTGATGGGACCTTTGCTGACGTGAATCACCTCAGTGAGGGTAACAAGATACTTGCTAGACAATAGGACATGGGTTTCCAAACACTGTGAAGGGAGAGAGTAGGTGGCTGGACAGGTATTTTGCCTTGGTGGTGCAGGCTGCCTTGTGGAGCTAGGAAGCATCAGTTGCACTCCTCTTCTCCCCACGTGTGGTAAGTCAGGAGTTGATTTTTAAATTCCACATTAAGACTCTAGTACAGAGTTGCTGAGCTGAACTCAAACTGGTTGGGACTATGGTGCAATAGCACTGGGTCCTCCTACTATGTGGCTGAGCCATCCACTATAGCAAGCTGAAATCCCCAAGAGCTGAAACTTACTGAGCTGGAGCATCGAGTACTGTGCTACCTAAGACTTCGGGGGAGCCTGAAGCTCTACTGTGGAACAGAGCAGCTGCTAGAGAGGAGTAGTTATGGGTATGGCTGGAGCGGACCACAGGACAGCTGGTGAGTGCAGCAGCTGGCAAGAAGCAGACAGTAGACTGTGGGGGGGTGGGGGGGGGGGGGGGGGGGGGGGGGGGGGGGCGTTGTGGAGCAGCCCACAGAGCGAGCGGAGCCGAGCAGTTTGCTGGGAACAACTGGAGCGCGCTCATTGAGGAGCTAGTGGCTGGAGCAAGATAATTTTGTGACGGAACGGAACGATGGAGTAGACAAGAGCAAGTGGAGACGGCTGGTAGCCAGAGCAGTTCGTTGGAGAAGGCGGAAGCAGACCCGGAGGGAGGGCAGTTGGCCCTGGACCACGTAGGTGCCCCTTTCACCAGTTCTGGGGAGGTAACCTCTCAGATAGACTCTTTGCGTAGGTGGCATTGACTAGAGGACTTTTGGGTTGCTGGACTTCGGATTGAATTGACTAAGGACCGCTAAGAGGGAAAAGACATTGCCAATGTATCGTTGGACCATAAAACACGAGTGGTTATGGTTTGTGTTATAACTCGTTTGTGGTGTTTCTCCAATGGGTGCCGCATTTGATTCCTTCCTTTATTAAAAGATTT
Source organism: Chelonoidis abingdonii (assembly GCF_003597395.2). NCBI lineage: Eukaryota > Metazoa > Chordata > Testudines > Testudinidae > Chelonoidis > Chelonoidis abingdonii. Next base: position 121,427,219 of record NC_133772.1, on the reverse strand, counting down.
CACTTACACAGACTCCGTGCGTTGCGAGAGGGAAGTATTGCTCTAGAGGCGCCCAGGAGGGTATGTATGTAGTGTCCCAGGTTCACTGGGTGGGGGCTCGAGCCGGTTATGCATTGTGTTATTGAAACGAACCCCTGGATACTGAACCTGGCCCTTGTTTAAGCTGCAACTCAGAGGGCAGATATGGGTACAATCCATACAGACATTTTATTTATCGAAATCCATATCTACTTTATTTAACAAAACATAAGTAAAGAGGAGAACACGGAAAAAAGGATAACCTGAAAAGGCAGTGTAAAGTTGGGAATGGGAAAGATTTCTGCTGTTGCAACAAATTCAGGCTGCATTACCAGGACCATCTATCAAGATCTTGAATTGGTGCCTTCTGTTATTGTACCCTCCCCCTGAGTCAGTGTGAAAGGAGGTTAATGGACTTTTTGCGCATTGCCTATGGCACCACTTTGGGCTAGAGGGGATATATGCGCCGAGAATGCCTGCTAGCTGCTCGCCAGGGTCTGCAGATGGACTCTCTACCCTCCTTGCTTTCTGTCCTGCAGTTCAGCCAGATGCCTCAACATTGTCTGCTTGGTAACATCATCTCCGAAGCATTCTCATCCAAGAACGCGCCGCACACTCTGCTCTTGGAAATGTCTTAAACTTCTCACACAGTGATATCCTCCACACTCTCGTTTTTGTGTCGAGCTCTGTCACCCAGATCGGTGTTCATTATCTCGGGTGGAACATGTCCTCACTGCATTCTCTTTCTCCTGCCTTCTAATCAATGAATGTTTGGCTTTTCAGAGTGTTATGACACTCTGAGGACATATTCCTCAGGTTTGTCATGCCTGTTGAAAAATAAGGAGCCTATTGCACATGATTACATGTTCTCCCATAGCAGGCCGTTTCGTAAGAAAAAGACAACTTTATGTACACTGGTTGCAAGTGGATACATAATCAGGAAGGATACCGTAACAGTTCACTGTGCCATTTTGCTGCTCCATCCATGGTGAAAGCAGCCAGATTCACATGTGGCACCTTGGAACTAACAGACGTTTTGGAGCGATGATGCTTCGTGGGTGAATACATGACGAAGTGTATTCCCCACGGAAAGCTCATCGTCCAAAATGTCTGTTAGTCAATCAGGTGCCACAGGACTTATTGCTGCTTTTAACCAGATCCGAGGACTAATACGCCGCTACCCTCTGAAACTTGACATCATTTGGTTGATTAGCTCCTTCGGCACCCACCCTGGTCCATGTGAGGCTGACCGCCTTTACATGAAGTTTATGGCGGGCTCATGTCAGGAGCTGAAGGTGGCGCTAGTCGAACAATGGCCCTTCCCCAATAGCACCACGGAAAGCATGTTTACGCCCGTAGTGTTGCGTGTGGGGGGGGACGTTTTCTCATACACACAATTGACAGAATCTCTCATGTACGGCTCCGTAGTCCCCATTATCAGCTATCTTCCTACAACTTCCTGCCAATCCATACAAGGACAGTAAAGCATTAGCAGCCGTTCAGCTCCGTTGTTAGATCCAGACTGTGGCGCGTTGCGGTGGGTGGGTCTACCCGTGCACTTTATCTCTGTAGGGCACTTTTAGTAGAACTTCCCCGTGTTTCCCTAGGCACCTATGTGTATCAGTCTCCTGCCAGTGGGATATACAGGCAGACCAAGGTAAGTATTGATTTGCTGGCAAGTGTCTGGGATAGGATCCAGTCCTTATGATGCTATGCTGTAATCCTTGCAAATGATGCCAAGCAGGGAATTAATTCAGGAGTTCCCTGTGTGGAAGTGTCCTACCAGGTTGGGAAGAAATAAGACTGCCCTTGCCCCAAGAAACCTTCTGCCTTAAGGATGCAGAGCTGAGATTATTTCCTATGAAAGTTTCTAGAGATTCGCACTGAAAGGATTCTCTGGCACCAGTCCACCATAAACACTCTTTTCGCCTGGGCACCCTTGTTGTAGTCTGGAGGCAGCTCTTGTGAAGTGTAGTAGACCGAGCCTCTGCTTTTTTTTCACAGTAAACTCAATACCCCAAATGTGTGCTGCTAAAGTTTAGTGGACTTTGATTGACTGTATACTCCAGGATGCCTCCCCAGCATCACAGTCAGCCACATTGTGTCCTGTGACTGGGGGAGGATCGCTCAGTGGTTTGAGATTGGCCTGCTAAACCCAGGGTTGTAAGTTCATCTTGAGACCATTTAGGGATCTCAGGCAAAAATCTGTCTGTGGGATATTTGGACTAGATGATCTCCTGAGGTCCCTTCCAATACCCTGACATATCTATGGACCTCCAGGCTGTTAATAATATTTCACAGGATCAAAAGGTGGAAGGGCCCTCATGAGTGTCATCTTCGTCCAACCCCTGCTAAAGGCAGACCATCTATTCCTCTAATATCCCAGCCAGGTTGTGCGGGGTCTCGCCCGGACTTAAATATAGCTCTAAAGAATGGAGTTCTACCACCTCTAGGTAACCCATTCCTATACTTCACCATCTCCTATTGTCTCCGAAAGTTTTATACCTTGTCTCCGAAAGTTTTACTTTTTCTAATATCTGCCGAGCTGCTCGCACTATCCGCCAACTGCAACTTCCCTCAACAATTGTGCCTTGTTCTGTCCTCCATCACCACTGGAGACAGCCGGCTCCCGTCCTACCTGTGGAGCAGTCCCTACAGGTAGAACTGATGAAGGTGCTATACAAAATCCCCCACCCTTATGTTCTTTCTCTTTTGCAGGCTAAAATTAGCCCAGTTCCTTCAGTCTCTCTTAAGTCATGTGTCCTCTCCAGTCATCTCTCTCCTCCAGGCTCCTCGCATTTGTGTACAGGCACTTTAAAAATTCAGCCAACTTCCCTACTTTCTTCTGCTGCTTATTTGCCCTGTTGCATCCTCCTCCTTGAATTGTCTCCTGGTGTTCTCTTTTCCTACACATCTCAGATATAAGGGCTTCATTAGGACACTTAAGGCAATGATTTGGCTGGCTCTTGGGGAGAGTGGATCCATTTTCACCTGTCTCCCATTCTCCTCCTCCTCATCATCCACCTTTTTGTCCCTAGACTCCCACACCTGTGAGGTGTCCACATTGCTTGTGGAGGTGCTGGTAGGGTCACCCCCAAGAATCACATGCAGCTCATTGTAGAACCAGCAAGTGGGCGATTCAGCACCAGAATGACTGTTCACCACTCTTGCCTTCTGGTACACTTGGCAAAGTTCTTTTATTTTCACACGGCACTGCTGTGTGTCCCTCATGTAGCCCTTCTCCCCCATTCCACAAACAATCTTTGCATAGATGTCAGCATTTTTCTACTGGATCGGAGCTCTGCCTGCACAGACTCATCTCCCCACATAGCAATGAGATCCACCATCTCCTGTGCAGACCAGGCTGGCACACATTTGGGGTGTGTAATCTCCATGATCAACTGTGCTCAAGCTGGCACGCTCCCAATGCGTATCAAACAAGAAATGGGAAATCACAAATTCCCAGGACTTTAGCAGAGGGGGCTCTGTTTCCTGTGTACCTGGCTGCAGTGCAGCAGAGTTGAGAATGATCTCCAGAGCGGTCACCACCTAGAGGCCAATTAAGTCAAATTATACAACACTGCATCTGCACTACCTCACAGACGATCCATGAAAATCGAATTAAGCGCTATGTCTCTCACAGAGGTGGATTAAGAAGTTGACATTAGAGGCGACTTAGGTCGGCGTAAAGGACCCGGTAGTGTAGACACATACATTAACAGGTCGACTTAAGGTGTCTTCCTTCGACCTAACTTTTTAGTGTAGACCAGGCCTAAGTTTCCAGCTCCCTTTCCAGCTTGATATCCTGTTGCTCCAAGGTATGCTTGACATTCTCTATTTCCAGGTTCTGTTTCAGGCCTTCCTCTATTGTTCTGCTCAAGGAGAGGGTTTCTTTGTCTCCTGTTGCTGTATTTCTATGTCAGTACATTCCCATTTGTCTCTGCAGTAGCAGAGCATTTCCTCTCCAAAACAAGTGGGCACGAGCTGAAATATCTATCTTTGAAGTTAAGAGACCTCTTTCTCAAGGTTTTGGCTCCTTTCAGTGCTTCTTCTCGTCATCCATCTGTTCCACCTTGGTACTGAGACTTCTGCATCATCTGCAGTCAGGCTCCCACATCTGCCAGTTTATCCACTGACTTAAATGATGTGCTTTCCAATAGGGTTGGCTGTGGTGAGCTGCTTTTCGGGCTGATGTGCAGCTCTATCATTTCCTATTAAGCTGTTGATTGTTTGGACTATAGGGGGCATGTCCCACATTGAAGGAACACATAGGTAGGAAGTAGCCCAGAGTGGCTGACTTGGACTCTCCACAGGGAGGACCCTGCAGATGTTACTTCCCATAGGGTTCTGGGCAGGGACCCAGTGGAGAGGAAGGGCCTGTGTCCCCCTACCATGCTGCCCTTAAGGACAAAAGCCCAAATGTGGTTGGAGGCCTAAACACTCCTGGCCCGGAGCCAGGAACCAGGCACCTCTACCACCCCCCTAACAAGAGACCACGGACTGGAGGTCAGGTGCGCCAACTGCTAGACCACCCCATCTTCAAGCAATGTATCATAGACTCCTAAGTCACTGAGGTACTCTTGAAAATCCCAGCCTTAGGTGTCTAAATATGGGTTTAGGAGCCTAACTTTAAGCTTTTTGAAAATGTTGGCCTGTATAGATATAACCATTGAAACTAACTTTGTTAATGTATTGAAAGTCTAGATAATTTTTTACTGTTAACACTCAAGGAATTTTGTTTGGAAGGAAAAAGATTTCATGTCACTGAGAAACATTTTTTTTTAAATAAAAATACAATATTAGCCCTTGATGCTGCAATCACTTAAAACATGGTTAGCATTAAGCATGTCAGTAGTCCCACAATGGGATTATTCATGAGAATAACGTTACATATCTGCTTACTATGGCCTTTATTACCAGTATTTTGTTTCTTGCCTATATCAGTTTTGTAAAATTCAATCAAGATACCCTATAAATAGGGCATTGAACAAAAACAACATTTATAATGTAGTTAATTAAATTTACGATATAGTTGCAATTGCTCAAATTTTCAACAGTGAGAACAATGAACTCTCAGATGGCTATCAGCGCTATACTGCAATCCTAACACATTTCTCCTATGCAATAGAAAACACACTACACTTGGCAACTCCTCTGCCCACAGATCTTTGATTTTATGTTACAAGATATTTGGCAATTATCCCAAATATCCTTCTTGGCCAATTTAAACATAAGGGAGACGCAGGTATAAGACCCATCAAAATAACAATTGATTATAATTTTGCAATTTGCCCGAATAGCCTCTCTTGTATAGTCTTTTTTTTTACAGGACAGTCTTATTATTTCATATATCAAGACACTCTAAGCCAAAAACACTGATCCACTGGACAAATTACAATTACTCCTATAACCAGAAAGCAATTTTATTAAATTACTGCTTTTCTTTTCTCTGCCCAACTCTTCGCACTTCCTGGCACGTCTAATGTTCTCAGCACTGATTAGGCTTTTGCTTTCAATTAGAAAAGTAATTTTCCCTCCAGGAAATAAGGAAACTTGGTACTGTATATGTTACCAACTCCAGCCAGAAAACAGCCGTATTACTGTATATTCCATTATGTGGCGTTAACCTCCAGCTTAGATGCCAGCATGCCTGGGGCGTGGCAACTGTTGGATGCCTTAGAATTAGACAATATAAGGACAGTCCTGGTATCTAGTTTTCAGGTCACAATGCACTAAGCAAAGATTCAAAGACGAGTCATGATTAGCCTGTGAAGTGTGTTGCTCGGTCCCAGGGCATCACATCTCTGAAGATGCATCCGCTCTCTCTCTTTAGTCAATGGACCAGATTTACTCCTGCTTGACAAATGCATCTCTTTCTCTTGGTGTTTTTAACAAGCCTGTCACCATGGTATTGAAGAATCAGTACATCTCTTTGTGCCAGGGATGGAAGGCGGATTCATCATGGGTAGACAGGTGTAATTATGCCAGGGGAGGACAGCTTTGAGCAAAGTGGTTAGAGTGGATCTGGAGTAAACCAATCTGTACCAGAAACATCCTTGAACTGACAGCGCCTCCTATCCTACAGCAGTCAGTGCATTCCACAACTCCACAGGCTTCACTACAGACATTTAAAATAAGTTCCTTCCTATACTAAGCTTTGTCCTTTGAAAGGAGTCCTTTCTGAGTGGTAGAGTTTAAGGTTTTGGATACTCTGTTTACAGACTCGAGCACTTTGCTTTAACCTTCTGAAGAGCTAACTCCCACAGCATAATTCTGTGGCCACTCCTTGGAGGTAGTTTTAGGTAGATGCCAGTAGCCCCTTTACAAGGAGATCATTGCCAACAAAACCTCTGAACATGTTCAGAAACAAACTGTAAATGTTTAAAACCCATGGGGTCTAATCCATAGCTATAAATTCATATAGAACCAGGAGCAGGCCTTGTCTGGGGTGGTCTGTGACAACTCAGCCACCTCTCTCCAATGCCATTTTAAAAGGGTATTTTTTTAACTTTTTCAAAATGTTCTAAAACGTTTTTCTTTAACCTTTTAAAAACCGTTTTTAAAAGTGTATTTTTTGAGCCAGAGGAGGAAAAAGACCCACTTCTACAAAATACTCTTTTCTCCCCACAAACCCACCATCAAGCTAGAAGAATGATCAGAGAAAAACGCCTTCTAGAACCCCTAGGAAGGATGGTCAGCTACTTTCAGCCATAAAACTGACTAATTCCCCTATAGCTTATTAAATTCCATATAGTCATCCAAGTTTTACTTAAATACAATAATTCTGACTCCACCAACTGATCTGGAATCCCATTCCACCAGCTGGCCACCCTTAGTAAAATAATAACTCTTTAATTTTCTTTGAACCTCACAGACACTTATAAATGGGAGAACATGTCTGTTTAACTACTTGCATAGGCCTCATCACCACAATATCTGAGTGCCCTTGTCTTGCCCAAAGACCTTTTTATTGCATTACTAATTGATGTAGGTACATTGCTTGTTAGGTAACTGTTTTTTCCTAATGTGGGGGTATACAACATGGTGTTTTGGTCCGTTCTACAAAATGAATGGAGATTGTGTAGGGATTTCAGTTCCTCATGGAGTGGTAGATTTAAAAAAAGTTAGAAGTTTTTGAATCTGGGGCTTTTTTCTTCATTTGCAAAGCAGGAATTATTAGGAATCTTGACAGTGTCCCTTCCTCTAAACATTGTTTATAGTGCAGTGGGCAAATGCATTGCAATGTGACTCGGTCATTAGTAAATTGCATTTGCTCTCAGGTTGCATTTTTGCAAACACTGTATGTTGAATGCCATTTATTTAAACAATTAATCTAAGATTTCAGCACAGCTCTTTACTAATCTAACATAATGCTCCTAAAATAACCACGGTAATATAAATTTATGGAAACGTTATATATATCCCCATAATACCTAAGTGAGGTTAAAGTCTGCGGAACCTAAACAGACTACAGCTGATTCTTGCTAATCTGCATACCTGATAAGTTTCACAAACATCTTGCTGTCATTTTCCATTCTGTTTAGGTTCTTATACTGTACCCAGTATTGTGAGGACAGGAAGGATGGTTTTGTGGTTAAGGCACTGGGCTGGAACTCAAGAGATTTTGGATTCCTGACTCTGTCACAAACGATGCCTCTGTGACTTTGGGCAAGTCACTTGGGCACCTAAATATCTTTAAAAATCTGGGTCTGTGATGGACAATTAAGTCTCATTTTCAAAAATGATATGCATTTATAATGGGATTTTCAGAAGTCCCTAAGGTTAGGAGTTAGGTGCTTTTGAAAATCCCACTATAACTGCCCAAGTAACTTTGGAAAACGGGACTTACCTGTAGATGGCTATGCCTACACAGCACATGAAGCCCAAGCTCTGACTCAGGTGTAAACCCAAGCCTGCCTTCCATCCACACAGAAATCAGTCTGTTTCAGGCCAGAAATCCCTCTGGACTCAGGCCCACAGACCTTACTAGGGTGATGGTCAGAGCTCTAGTCCCACTGTAATACAGGTCAGAGCCCAAGTATTTTGTAGTGTGGATATAGCTCAAGTCTAGATCACCAGACTCAGGTCTTGAGAGTCTGCCAACTGTATCCCACAATCTCCTGGGGCTGTGTTTACCAGTCCTTCCATCCCAAAACTTTTCACTTGTTTCCTAGGAACCAGAAGTAGGCTCCTGGTTCAAATGCTGTTGGTCATCTTTTAACCTTTAATTTCCACAAGAACTGCTCAACTAGAAACACAGTCAGTCCTGATGTGCATTACTACAGACAGCACTTAGAAGTCCTGCATCAAACGCACTACTAGCCAGCCAGAGGAACAGAGACAGATTCTGATTACTCTCTGGCAAACCTCGAGAAAGACATTTGACTTTAGCAAGCGCACAAGAAAGTATTGTATCTACAAAGCTATATCCGAGGGGCTGCTGGTGTTGGGAATCAACCAAACAATGCAGAAACAATGCAAAAAGCAAATCAGGTGGCTGAAGGCAGATTACCACAAAGTATAGGATGCTAATAGCACCTCTGGAAACTCTCTGTCTTCCTGTCTCTTTTATGAGGAATTTGACTAGGTCCTGGGATCTGTAGTGAGCACTGAGCCCACAGTGGTGCATGACAATCTGCTGAGCAGGTTTGGCATCCTTATAACCCCAGAATCACAGGCACCAGTGGAGGACAGCCAGCTGCCAGAAGAAGTGCATGACGTGACCCTGGTGCTGAGGCCAGCTACGTGATTCCTAAAATAGGACTGACAGCATGAGGTGCAGAAGTTTTTCCACCAGGTCAGGATTCCATGTTGATGACTCCAGCCGCTGGGAGCGAGTGGACACAAAATGGCTTGACTGGATGTGTTGGTGGGCTAAAACTGCCTAAAATACTTCTGGCCAACTTTCGTGGGACAGACAGACAAGTTCCGCCACAAACCACTAAGAACCAAGTTATAGAGCAGTTTCAGCTGGTGAGGGTGCTAGAAAACCTGGGATACGATGGTAAGTGCCCACAAAAGCTGAAGTTCTGATTTGTTAGTATTTGTTAGTCTCTAAGGTGCCACAAGTACTCCTGTTCTTTTTGCGCATACAGACTAACTCGGCTGCTACTCTGAAATATGCATCTTTAGGTGACTAGATACCTTGACAAATCCAGCCTTAGCCCTTGCAACAATGAGCGGAGCAACACCTAAATAAATTTACAAATCTGTGACTTACTCTCTAGGCCTAAGTTCTTCATTTGTAAAATGGGGATAATAATACTTTTCTCCAATGCTTTTTCTGTCTTGTTTGAGGCAGTGACTCTCCCTTGCTATGTATTTGTAAATCAACCTACCACAATGGAGTTCTGATCTTTTTTGAGGCCTCTAGGTACTACAGTAATACAAATAAATAATAGTGGTAATCCAAGTGACTCCATGGTATCTAAGTGACAAAAAAAGTTTCTGTCACCCCATTCTCAGTGAAGTCTGTTATTTCTTACAACTTCACTTACAAAACATGATCCAGGAGATGTACTAGCACACCTCTACCCTGATATAACGTGACCCGATATAACACGGTAAAACAGCACTCCGGGGGGTGGGGCTGCGAGCTCTGGCGGATCAAAGCAAGTCGATATAATGCGGTTTCACTTATAACACGGTAAGATTTTTTGCTCCCAAGGACAGCATTATATCGGGGTAGAGGTGTATATGTAATACTATCATAAAGCTTTAAAACCAAACATGTGTCAAACTAGGAACCTCCAGCAAAATGCTCAGCTCCTCAAAGAAGCATGTTATTCAAGGTAAACTTCCTTTTATTATATATAGTAGCTTTCTGATGACTCTTTTTCCACCTGGTTTTCACTCTCCAGCAGCATCTGAGATATTATTGCTATATCTCCTTTCACTGCCCTAATTATATGCTTCTCAGTGTATGATCAATTCTATTTTACTTGAGATGTATACTTAACAAGATAGTATAATCACATGTGTCATATTCTGCTTCATCCTGACAATAAAATGTCTTTGTACTATACTGTACAGTATTTAAAACAAAAGAAAAAAGCCATGGAGTTCCCAGGGTAATTTGGACCAATCCTCAGTCTCCATGCTAAATCAACAAATAAAAATTAACGGAAAACAAAATGCTACCACTATGAGTGTCCAAAGTTTGTCCTACATTGATGCACGGTAATGAACATATAACACTTGTATAGCCCTTTTCATCCACAGATTTCAAAGTGCTTTACACAAAGTGAATATTAACGTCATTTTGCTGATGGGGAAAAATGGCACAAAAAGGCTGAGGTCAAAATTTCCAGTAGTAGCTTCTAATTTTGGTTGTGTCTTTCTGGGTGCCCATCTGCAAATACCTCGTGCCCAAATTTCACCAGGACAGATCTTTGAAAACCAGACCCTCGGTGTCTGAGTTTGGGCACCAACAAATGAAGGCATACCATTTTTGGAAAATTGTTGCCTAAGTAATCTGCCCAAGGACACAGAGAAAGTCAGTGGTAGAGCTTGGAAGAGAACTCAGATTTCCTGATGTCTGGTCCACTGCTCTACTCACCAGATGACCCTTTTCTCTTTGAGAAAAGAGGTTGGATCGCAACACATTTTTTCATTGGAGGGTTGTTGAACCTTGCTTCCATTAGGGTCTGCCAGGGCCTATGAGTTGCTGTCTGGGAAAGCTACAATAATTTTCATGCAAACCAGTAGTTCTGTGTAAGTTTATGTTTTAATGTGTGTTATTGTGTCTAGATAATGATATGGCTAATTTCTATAGGAAATAATAGCGAGTAAATCATTCCAGCATGTATTGTATTACTGCAGGAAAACCAATATCTTCATACGAATGGCAAATCCAACATACAGTACAGCCTGAAGGTCCTAACTAAGTGAAATGCCACATAGAATATGAGAGTGATCATGGCAAATCTTCCACTCTTTCCTTCCAGGAATCCTCATAATTTTGTCTTTTCTGCTTGGGATGACATGCTCCCAGCTCCAGGTAGAAAGGCTAGTGAGGGTCCCTGCACTCAGGCAGCACTAATTAGATACTGCTGCAGAACATGCTTCATGTGGAGAACGGGAGCTTAAAAGGGTGAAACAAGCGATAGAAAGGGGAGGAAGTTTGTCTAAGAGCACAGAGGCTGCTAGGGATAGCTAGTGAACTCAGTAAGCCAAGCCCAAGGCAATGGCTAGCCTTTCCCCCTACCCTCCTCTTTGGCTAGGGCCAAACACCGACACTGACACTGTGAGTCTGATACCAGCACAAAGTCCAAGAGGGCTGCTTCTTGCCAGCAACCTGTGACAGGACCTAGGGAGTACCTCCAGAGACTATAGGCAAGTGAACTGTAATTGGATTCTGAAAAGATCCTGGGAATAAGCAGAATTCTTGCCTGGATCATTGAGATTGTCCAGGAGTTGGGCTTCTGTAGAGGACTTAGGGGCAACAGACTCAAAAAGACTACGGCTGAGCCCAGGCTAAGGGCTGGCCAACTACAGCTGGTGGAGAATGCAGGCAGAAAGCCCAGACAGAAACCAGGCTCTGCACTAGCATCTTTGAGAGGGGGCTTCAGCTTAGATGGATGCTGAGCGCTGGTGCAGGGGGATGGTGGAGTGGCAACAGCAGCAGGCAACCAGCAACTTTAATTCCAGAAGCAGATGTTGAAGCAGAGGATGGCCCAGCAGCAGGTCCAAGCAGTGCAGCAGCAGCTGCTGAAGGATCTTGTGCCCTAGCAGCAAGAACTCCAGAGGGACTTTCTGCTACTGTTAAAACCGCCTGCCCCTGCACAGGAAGGCCCCTCAGGGCCCAGTCCACAACAGGGAGCTCTGCCACTGGAGCTGGTGAAGTTAATTAAGATGGGCCCTTACAACAATCTGGAGACGTTCCTCATCCCTTTGAGAGCATAGCGCTGGCCTCTCAATGGCTTCCGGAGCATTGTGCAATAGTATTAGCTCCACAACTGATAGGACAGGCACACTTGGCTTACCACAACCTTGATCCAGGGCAGGCTAGAGCAGGGGGTCCCAAACTTTTTGCCAGCATGACCCCATTTTAATGAAGTATTTCCTGCTAGGATGCCAGACAGCCTAGAAGATGCCATTTTGAAGAGCAAAATAATGTCCTCCGCATATTAGGGATCGCCATGACCCCTTCTGCAAATGGGGTCGCGACCCACAGTTTGGAAAACACTGGGATAGAGACTACAGTTGGGTGAAGACTCCTGTTTTACATTACCTGGATATTAGCAAAGAGACACATTGGCAGCACTTTAGAGCCAACCTGGACCCCAAGGGGGCATATCTTTGGGTGGTGGTGCAATGATAAAAAGAGCATTCCAGGTGGTGGCTTCACCCAGAGGAGCACTTTGGGGCCCAAGTTGCAGACTTGGTCCTAATGGAGCAGTTTGTATCCATTCTTCAAGAAAGAGGCCAAGAGTGGGTGCTCCAGCAATGACCCGAATCATTGTTGGACATGGTGCATGAAGAAGTTTCCCTCAACCATTGTTTGCTGGAGATGGAATCTGCATGGCCACTGCCCATCACCACCAAAGACCACCAGCAGAGCCGACTGCCCACTAGCAGATGTGAAACCCCAGGCACAACAGAAAATGTGTGCAAACTCTACTCAGCAACCTGAGCTACCCACATGGAGAGGGGAAGACTGTGGTGAGACACAGTGTTGAGCTTGGATGAAGTATCACCTAGATACCAATAGGATACAAATAACCAAGCTGAAGCCTTTGACCTCAGATACAGGTCCCACTCATAATTGAAACCCGCTCCACACCAGGAAGGAGCTCAAGGGGTAAAGATTGCTAATCTGCTAGTCCTGTGGGTAACAGGGGCACATTAGGAATGGATGGATGCCTATGGATGAAATGTGAATATGCACAGGATTGGGTGGCAGAATAAAGGAACCACAGGAGGACTCTCGGCAAGTTGATGGTCCTGGTATGGGTACAAGAGAAGGAGGTACTGGGGCTTGTAGACTTGGTGTGTAGCCAGTGATGCAAGCCACCCTAGCGAGTGAGACAATCAACCTGGAGGGGACAATTTACCTGCAGTGTATATATGGAGATGTAAAGCCCTGTCCCAGTAGAGGACTAGTCAATAAATTATCATGCCCTGTGATAAGAGATTAAGAGACCAACTGTGTAAATTTTCTCAAGCCAGGAAAGAACTGGGAGGATTCTGATAAATCCCTGGCTGAGGAGCCCTGAGCCAGGCCCCAAAATAGCTGTTTGCCCACAACCTGGCCCTGTACCATTCAGTGAGGCCTTTCACCAGATCAAAAGTTCCAATTCTTGCAAATACAAATGCTGCAGCCAGAATTGTCTCTTTGTCCTGGGCATTTGTGAAGATTACAAGGCTTTACTCCCTTCAGTAATACATCCCTTCAGTGGATGCACTGGCTAGTACACACAAGGTACTCCATTGTACCCAAACTCAGCTGGGCAAGAATTTTGTTTCCCTTAAGTGCCATGAGAAATGCCTCTTCTCAAGAGTGCTGAAGACTTGGAGATTTTTGCTAGGACAGGCTGTTCAGAGGTGCCCCTTCACTCACTCCATAAACCCTGCTTCATAATTGTTTTCTGGATTCAAACAAAATATAAAACTGTGTGTGGTCATTACAGATCCCTTTATGGCTTAATAAGTGAGATTTAACCGCAGTGTCCTCACCAAATTCCATTACATTCTGCCAAATGCCTGATTCTGCTATCCACAGCATTATGGGGCACATCAAATAAGTGTTAATAATGGATAACCAAGGGAATTTCAGTGTAATGAACAGGTAGTTTCTGATAATTCAAGTTCAGATAGTCAAGGACGTTCTGTAATATATTTTACCTTTTCACGAGTGCCTTCTATTCAAGGATCTCAAAGTACAGGATAAATATTAAGGCTTACCATGCTCCTATCAGGCATAAATAGATATTACTTCACCAACCAATGAAATTCAGACACCTCAAGGGTGGAACTTGGCAGGTGTATAACAGTGCACAGCTACACTCAACACAACAGTTTAGGTCAGGAAGTGAATAAGAATATCGTATCTAATTGAAACTGTAGAAGTAATTTATCTGTCTATCCCGTGTAGGCACCTCTCACCTCATACCTAAGCTCCTGAGGGCCCAGTTTGGCCTCCTGTAATTATGCTGAAAAGTATCAGGATGGCAGTTTCTGAGACCCTGACTAGGAATGCCAACTTCTTGTATGGAGCCACTCTTACCTCAAATGCAAGAACCCCTGTAAGGATGCAGACTGCTGACAGTTCTCATTAAATTCAATTAGGATGTAAGAGGGTTTGGAGTGTCTTTTTGGGATATGAGGAATCAGAGGCTGGACAGCGGAAGTCCTGCAGCAAAGCCCTAGAACAGGGGTGGGCAAACATTTTGGCCTGAGGGCCACATCTAGGTGGGAAAAGAACATACAGGGCCATGAATGTAGGGCTGGGGCAGGGGGTTGGGGTGTGGGAGGGGTGTGGAGTGTGTGTGGGGGCTCAGGGCAGGGGGTTGGGGTGCAGGAGGGTGCGGGAGTAGGCTCAGGGTAGGGCACTGGGGTGCAACAGGGGCTCAGGGCAGAGGGTTGTGGTGCAGGAGAGGTCTCAGGGCAGGGGATTGAGGTGTGGCAGGGGGCTCAGGGCAGGGAATTTGGGTGCAGCAGGGAGCTGGAGTGTGGGGTGCAGGAGGGGTTGGTGTGCAGGCTCCGGCCTGGCGCCACTTACCTGGAGCAGCTCCAGGGTGGCAGCGGCACACAGCTGGGCTAAGACAGGCTCCCTGCCTGCCCTGGCCCCGCACTGCTCCCAGAAGCAGCCAGCACCACGTCCCTGTGGCCCCTAGGAAAGGGTGGGGGCAGAAGGCTCCGTGCGCTGCCCTTGCCTGCGGGTACCTCCCTTGAAGCTTCCATTGGCTGCAGTTCCCTGTTCCTGGCCAATGGGAGCTGTGGGGAGCAATGCCTGCAGGCAAGGGCAGCGCATGGAGCCCTCTGCCCCCACCCCAGGGGCTGCAGAGTCATGGTGCCGGCCACTTCTGGGAGTGGCACAGGGCTGACAATCTCACAGGCTAGATCCAGCCTGCGGATTTTGGTTTGCCCACCCTTGCCCTAGAAGCAGCCAAGCTTGGGCAGAAAACTTAGACTGAGGTTATGGGTTTTTTTGAGTTATCAATAAAACCAAACCCTAGGAAGGGAGTAAGTTTGTACTATGCATATATGCAGGAACTTCACCTGCTCACATACCTATTCATAAGAGCAACCCATAGAAGGAAGAGAGAGAGACAATTGTTTTCCTTAGCTGTTAGGCAATAGGACCCAGGTCCTCAAAGATACTTTGGCACCTAACTCTCATTGATTTCACTGGAAGTTTGGAGTTTAAATACCTGTGAAGATCTGGGCTTACACAGATAGAACTGTTGGCTAGGATTCTATTGCCTGCAGCTTATCTCATTTAGTAGAGTTGTAATAGGCATTTTAGCACCCTGGGTGAGCAAGGATATTTGTGACCCCTACCTTTTTTTTTTTTTTAGATTATATGAGTTAGGATACTACAGAGTAATGATAATGCATTTATTTTTGTGTACACTATATAGACAATAAAAGATACTGTATGATTCTATTAGGTGCCACATTAATTTTCACACAATCCTTTAACATCCCTATAGTATCTTCCTATATAAACTTTAAGAAAACTCATTGATAGGTCTGGAAAAAAACAGGGACTGAAAATAATCATAACATAAATATGGATACTGCAATGACTTAACGGCATGAAACAAATTCAGAAAGACATAAATTGCATTTCTGATTATTAAAAAAGTTAGACTGTGGCTAGAATAAACAACCACCTCTCTCAATGACACATTGAAGAATAAAAGGGACTCAAGAGTAAAAAAAGAATGAATTTACTGTGAAGGTGGATTATCTAGAAATTGAATTATCAACATAGCATCTGACTCTGCATAAGCAGAAGCCACTCTGGCTCTCTTTTATTTGAGGGAGACACCATTTTTGGGAGGGGAGGAAAAGGTTGTAAGATATCTGTTTTTTTTACCTTTTGCATTGTGATTTTATTTTTCTAAGAAGAGTATTGATTATTGTTTGCTTCCTAGTACAATATTATAGTTGACTTATACCTGATCATTTCTCCTGCTAAATCCTGCCAAGCAAATTGTGATTATGTTCCTTTTAATTATAGCAGTATGGCTTGTTTGTGTATGGCCAGTGCGGGAAGTATCATTCAGTTGGGGAAGCTATGTTGTCACAGCTGATAAGAGGCACGACGCATCCTGCATCCTGGCAGGGGGTTTGACTAGATGACCCTTGCAGTCCCTTCTAACCCTACAGTTCTATGACATTTGACGTCTGGCCAGGTGAGGCCTCTCACACCTATGTGTGGAGACAGAAGAAAGTATACGGCAATGATGATTGCGAAATCATATTATGCTGTGCTTCAGTGTGAGGCAGTGCCAATACTATGGTTATAGTGGCTAGATGGGCATATCACCAAAATGATGGTCCCGGTCTCATAGAGAAGGGTGTCAGGAACAGACTGGCTGGGTCACAGCCCAGAATGCTACAAGCACAGGTCACAGTGGACATGCTTCTTTGCCGGTGCATATCTCACCAGCAGCCCTAAACCAGATCTGCAGATTTACCTAATGGTCTCTTCACCTGTACAGTGAATGGGCTTTATTTTTACCTGTCTGGGCACAATTTAAAATTGTCCCTAGCCCCAGATTAGAGGCCTTTTAAAAGAAAAGCCAAGGTGTATTCAGCATCCTGGGCTAGTCTGCCCTGAAGGTGTCAATTTCCTGATGTGTGATTGCAGCTGTTGTTTTCCCTAACTGTAAATCACAACCAGCTCAGGGCTTCTTCATTTTTCTTGTCTGAATGCTTCCTCCTAAGTGTGGAAGCCCTTGTGCCCCCAACTCTATTTTTGCAAACAAGGCAGGTGGCTCATCCCATTGGGGTAACTTTTACCCCCTTGGCCCCTCCCTGTGCCTATGCCCCTAATTCCCACGCTGTGCGGGATCTTTATCATAGATGAAACTGGAAAGACCCTCCTGCGCTAACTCATTTCGTACTTACATTATATTATGTGTGTGGCTTCGCTTGAACATTCTTGCCTTGCTCTGTTTCTAACACAGCCCTGTTGCCACTGCAGTTTTATGACACATCATTTGTTCCTCTCTACGTTTGTCACAGTGGAGCTTTGATTTAGGCAGAAATGCCCTGTGACATAAAAGCATTTCAGCAAGAGAATGCAGTGAACTCTCTGACAGGCAGCTTAAGCAAATAAGCCCCTCAAAGTTTGAGAGCTGTCTGCCATTTGCCTCACAGACATAATCCTTACTGCCTGGGGTATGCTGAAATTGGTGCCACCAAGCAAGGAGGCACGTGATAGCCCTGGGGCTGTCAGAAACAAAATGTCACAGTAAGGATGCAGCCAGTGTATACTTTGCTTTTGCTGTAGACCCAAGCAGGTATAAGGATGAAGCACAGGTAGGACAAAGTCAAGCCAAGGCCATGGCAGTACCAGCAGTGATGACAAAAGAGGAGATCGTCCATGGAACAATGCAGAAAATGGCACTTTAAAGAGGCTTCTGATCCCTTGGTAAAAGTGACAGTCTATACTATCGGGGCAAGTCAACCTAAGTTATGCTACTTCAGTTATGTGAATAACGTAACTGAAGTCGACATAGCTTAGATCAACTTACCATAGTGTCTACCCTCTGTTGGGTCAATGGGAGATCCTCTCACACTGACTTCCCTTCCTCTTCTTGGGGAAGTGGAGTACTGGAGTCGACCAGAGAGCACTCTGAGATCAATTTAGCGGGTATTCACCAGACCCATTAAATCAACACTGTTGCATCGATCGCAGCACTGTCAATCTACCAGTAAGTGTAGACATGGCCTAAGAGAGAGAAAAGGGTGGAGGGTTGCTCAGGGGACTGGCATTGGGTTACAGACCTTCTTTGCTTCAATTCTGGTCCAGGCTGGTAGCGGTTGAGAGATAATCATGTTGATGGTTATTTGGTGGCCTCTGGGACATAAATTGGTGATGTCAGTCCAGTTGCTAGACAAATGTCCACATCCCATTTGGTACATTTGGCAGCAGTCTCAGCAGAGAGGCCAAGTATGGCTGTGGAAAGTGAATTACCTTCAGTCCCAGAAGCGATCCCCCACAAAATAGGGCTAAGGCACACAGGTAGGAAACCATTTCACTGTCTGTGCTCTGCAAATACAGAACTTAAATCTCCAGGGCTGTTAGTTCAGCAGCATTAAATTCACTTTTAAAAAACATAATTAATAAAAGACATAGGCAGGACATTGTACTTTACTGACACACAAGCAAGTACTTTGTGATTTTTAATTCTAACAGTGTTTGAAAAAGAACAGAAAGAGGATGTTTTCTTCTTTTTCACTCTGCCAATTGATGCACATCATGCCACCCTTCTTGACTTTCCCTACCTCTAATTCCAGCCTCTTTGTTTAACATCTACTTTCTCTTATTGGCATTATCCAGGCCCTGCCATTCCTATCTCTTATTTGGGGGGTGGGGTTCTTTAAGACATCTGCTGAAGAAGGTGTTTTCTTAATTAACATCCTCTTTGTGGTTCTATAAATGTAATTGCTGCATTTCTTGAACAAGCTGTACTGTTCTACTAACTACATTAAGGCCATCATGTTCATGTCTATCCGTAAGTAGGTTTCTACTTAGTGTAATAGTTTTGAGCTTTCTTGGTTCTTATGTTCGTGAAAGGTTCTCCCGACAGAATGTTTCATTGTAAATTTCAGCTCCTTAATATTGTTCACTTACCCAAAGACATTTCTTAGACTCCACCCTTTTCACATATACATACCCATTGTTTCTCAACTGACTATAGTGTCTGATGCATGCAATGTTAATTGCTCCTACAATGTTTCTGATGTCTCTTCTCTGCTATTTCTATTTGTCAGGATTCTTCTATTTTCTGCAGAAAAAGTGATATCTCTGAACATCTCCAGAATGGCAAAAATTAATAATTTGAAAAGTGTGCCAAGGGACAGGTACTATGCACAGTACGTTCAATATCCTGAACAAGTGGAGTAGGTCGGACAAATCACAGAGTGCATTCTATGGGAGATTCAAAACAAATAAAAGGAATGGCTGCCTGGGGAATTATAGACAAGTCAGCCTAACTTCGAAACCTGGAAAGATACTAGAACAAACTATTAAGCAATCAATTTGTAAGCACCCAGAGGATACCAGGGTTATAAGGAATAGCCACCATGAATTAGTCAAGAGCAAATAATGCCAAATCAACTGAATTTCCTTCTTCAGCAGGGTTACTAGCTTAGTGAACAGGTGGGAAGCAGTAGATATGATATATCTCAATTTTAGTAAGACTTTTGACATTTGACATTTTCAAACTAGAGAAATGCTGTCTAGATGAAATTACTACAAGGTGGATGCACAACTGGTTGAGAGACCATACTCAAGAAATAGTTTTCAATGTTCACTGTTAAACTGGGAGGAAATATCTAGTAGGGTACCACGGGTCATTCCTGGGTCTGGTACTATTCAATATATTCATGAATTATTTGAATAATGGAGTGGATAGTATGCTTATAAAATTTGCAGATGACAGCAAACTTTGAGGGGTTGCTAGTACTTTGCAGGACAGGATTAGAATTCAAAATAATCTTGACAAGTGGAGAATTGGTCTGAAATAAGGTGAAATTCAATAAAAAAATGTGCAAAGTATATACTTAGGGAGGAAAAATAAAATGCATAACTATAAAATCGGCAATAACTGGATCACAAATTGAATATGAGTCAATAGTGTGATGCAGGTGCAAAAAAAGACTAATATCATTCTGGGGTGTTTTAACAGGAGTGTTGTATGTAAGATACAGGAGGTAACTGTTCTACTTTCTTGGCACCAGTGATGCCTCAGCAGGGGTACTGTGTCCCATTCGGGATGCCACACTTTAGCAAAAAGCTGTGGATAAATTGAAGAGAGTCCAGAGGAGCACAACAAAAATCATAAAAGGTTTAGAAAACTTGACTATGAGGAAAAGTTTAAAAAACTGGGTGTGTTTAGTCTTGAGAAAAGAAGACTAACGGGAGGCTTTATAACAGTTTTCAAATATGTTAAGGGCTGTTACAAAGAGGATGGCGATCAATTGTTCTCTGTGTCCACTGAAGGCAGGACAAGAAATAATGGGCTTAATCTTCAGCAAGGGAAATTTAGGTTAGATATTAGGAAACACTTTCTAACTATAAGGGTAGTTAAGCTCTGGAATAGGCATCCAGTTGAGGTTACGGAATCCCTGTCATTGGGCTTTTTAAGAACAGTCTGGACAAACAGCTGGATGGTCTAGGTTTATTTGGTCCTGCCTCAGAGTAGGGGGCTGGACTTGATGACTTCTTAAGGTCTCTTCCAGACCTACATCTCTCTGATTCTAAGGTAATGGCACATGATGACACATAGGGGATCTGTGGGCAGGGAACAACCTCAGCACTCCTCTTGTTCAGGCCAACATAAACTAGGAGACATCACAGAAACTGCAAGGAATCCACCTCCCCTAGAATTCCTTGAAGCTAAAGCTATACATCTGACACTTATGCTACAGAAAAATATCCGTTATAAGCCAAAGGTGATAGCCTTCATATGTTCTTTTGGGCCTCTATTGTCTAGAATGGGATGTCAACAACAGGCACTTTCTCATTATGGGCTGCACAAAGGAGCTGGGATTGCACTATGAGAATAATAAGCACTTTTATAGGGGACGAGGACCTCAAAGCACATTACACTCGTTAAATGAGCTTACTATCCCATGTGTCAGGAAAATACTACAGAGATGGATGAACTGAGACTGAGATGGATTAAGTGACTTGGCTAAACTTAGAGTCAGTGACAGAACTGGGAACAGATGCCAGGAGTCAGACTCCCAGTGTACTGCTCTAACCAGTATCCTGCTCTACTGTGTAGAGGTGCATCTTTCTTGACAGAACAAGAAGCAATGGTCTCAAGTTGCAGTGGGGGAGGTCTAGGTTGGATATTAGGAAACACTATTTCACTAGTAGGGTGGTGAAGCACTGGAATGGTTTACCTAGGGAGGTGATGGAATCTCCATCTTTAGAGGTTTTCAAGGCGTGGCTTGACAAAGCCCTGGCTGGGATGATTTAGTTGGTGTTGGTCCTGCTTGGAGCAGGGGACTGGATAACATGACCTCCTGAGGTCTCTTCCAACCTTAACATTCTATGATTCTATGAATGACTGAGAAAGAACATAGAGGACCTAACATTAGAAAAAAATCTAATAACTAAACAAAGCAATGAATGAGAAACCACCAGCTCCAGTGAGGTAAATCCATTGGCCTGTTGAGTTCTTTGCCTTCATGGTAAATTGGAGTCCAGTGGGGGATTGTCATAAGGCAGCCCCTCCTCGGAGCACTCTCCTGCAGCAGCCCATGGTACAACAAGTGTACTTGCCTCAGTTTCCCCTTTCTTTTGGCCATGAAAGGAACATTAGATGGGGTCCACAAAGGTACTTAGACACCTAAATCTCGGACTCCAATGCCTATGTTCTGGGTTTAGGTGCCTAAGGCCCAGTTTTAAGCTTCACTGTAATCCACAAAATTCCCACTCAAACCTGTAGTCAACCTAAACTCCCAGAGAGCCTAAATTTTCAGGGTAAAAATTCCCTAAATGCCTATAACTTCTGCCTTTGAGCATGCACACTGCTGCTTCCCTCTGGGCGTCTAGACGTCTATCTTCTGATGAAGCCCCTATCTCACAGGCAGAGCCTGATCCAGTAGACATGCTCAGAGGCCACATACCAGATTGAAAAACTGGCCACTATGGTAGGAGATGGTGGTGCTACCCACTTTATACCTTTTAGCACAGTGGGTAGATCACTCACTTGGGATATGGGAGATCCACGATCAATTACCCCCTTTTTGCCAGAGAGGGAGAAAGAATTTGAAACTGAGTCTCCCACCTCTCAGGCAAGCCCTTCAACCACTGGGCTAACAGTTATAAGGTGGGCACTATCACCACCACCTCCACCTCCTCCGGCTGTTTTGCATGAAGCAAGGCAGCACCTAACTCATTCTCCAAGAAACCCCTTACGTTCCTAAGCTGCCTGACTCCAGGTGGCTGGTTCCTGTTAGTGGTTCACTAAACAGAGCCAGGCATCTGTCTGCACCCTGACTTAGTGCCTGTCTCTGAGAAAGAGGCAAGGCTTAGCACACACCCTTCTTGTCAGCAGCTCCCGTTGGCCTGCGTAGGCAGCTCCCTGCCTAGCATGCTGACTTTTGTGGATCACATTCTAAGGCAACCATCTCTCCCCATTTATTGTGTAGGGAGCGTAGATGACTCACTCAGCTTTGTGGATCACAGTGATGTTCCTGTGATTTTCTAGGCACCTAAAAATTAAGCGCCATGATATGCAGCATTGTGACTCTGAGTCCCTTTATGGATCTGGGCCCTAGTCTCTCACAGTGTCCAATTCAAAAGCCCACCTCAAGGCATAATTTATTCTTGTACATGTCCACAGAATCCTTGTAATAAAACCAATCTCCTGAAATCCCCGAAGTAGATCGGGTTCCCAGCAGTTTTCCATGCCCCCTCCCAGGACAACATTTTCCATTCACCCTCTCAAGAGTCCATCTCCAGTCTGTTCCTCGACTCCTTCTGACCTTGTTCCAGGGCTCCACTCTCCAGACCATCTACCTTAGAGCTCCCAGATTTGCTTCTTTCCTGCAACTCTTCTCCAGGGGCCCCAAGTCAGGTCTCCCATGAGAGAACTCCCAGCAGTGTTCCATTCACCTAGGCCTCCCTGCCAGTGAGTCTTAACTCTGCCCAGGGAACATCCCTCCAAGACCAACCTCTTGTTCTGGGAACAGCTCCCCCAAGCCCTCTGCTTAGTTCTGCTGCAAAGGGCAGCTATCTTTCTGGGCATGAATCTGCCCTCGCTTATGAAGGTTTTTCACTGATGTAACTCCATTCAATAATTATTGTTGATTTTACCTGGGCATGAGTGAGAGGGGAAATGGGCCCTTTCTCTGGCATTAATCAGCACTTTCTCCTTGTTTCTTCGATAGAACCTGTTGCAGCATTGTTCCATATGGCTATTTTCCATCTCTATTTTGCTTGATACAGATTGCTCCCTTAGTGAACAATAATGTTTCCTTGTCAGTGGCACCCTCTGGCTGCCTTCTATAGGTGCTTTGGCTCCTTGCACTCCCTCCTGTGCAACAGGCTGATGTGATTGCCAGTGGCTCTCTTATTTGATTATGCAACACACCCTCCAGAGAAGGAAACATTACTCACAAGAGCTTTGGATCATGTATGTTGTTGCCAAATCTCTTTTCTACTCCTCTATTTGGGTTTCACATCCTCCACAACACAGTGTACTGCAGCTGCTTGCATACAGGAATGATGCAGAATTTCAATAATTTCTCAGGAAAGGATCCCTGGCTTTTCTGAATAAAATTACACAAGTCTTCCCCCATCGCCATCATACATAGTGCACACAGACATGGGAGGCTAGCTCTATGTCTGTTATGCCAGCTTGATAAGTTGCTTCCTTCTCTTCATCAAGATCATGACATTGGCTCTGATGAGCACATTTTAAATTAACAGAAATAAAGAAAACATGTTCCTTTGACTCTGTCAGACAACATTAGCCAGAGAGAGAGACCATATTTACATAAGATAAGGAGACACTGTCTAGATAAAAACAACATATAGTTAAAAAATAAAGGCTTGATCTAGTGCACATTGAATCAATATGAGTCCCTCTATTGGTTTCAGATGGCCATGGATGGGGCCCTAACAGTTGCTAAATGCATCACAAGAGCCCAAATCCTATGAGTTGCTGAGAGACCTGAACTTCCATTTACTTCAGTGGTAACTGAGGATTCTCAGTGCTTTTCAGAATCTGGCTCTAAATGATTAAACTGAAAAAATAATAAATTAATTTATTTTTCACTCATTGTGGCCTGTTTATTTTTACACTTGATTCAGCTTGGGCAGTGGAAGGAGATTGGTCAGTTTCACTTTCTAGTTCTCATTCCTGGGTTATGGACACAGTAGCTGAATGTTTTCATTAAAAAAGACTTCCTGCATTGTTTCCTATTAAAACTTTTCTAAGTATTGTGAGACTTTTCCTCTCATCTCTCAAAGCCAAAAATACCTGGCAGCGTATCTTTTCAGACACGGTACCTTGAGGCAGCTGACTTCATGGGCAGCATTATTTCAGCAATGCATAAGTCATATAGTGAAGTGTTTGGGTGTGCATCATTTAGGGGCGGGGAATTCACTTACTTGATGTTGCCCTAGTACTATAGCAAAGGAAGTTCGGCAGGACCAGCACAGAAAAGACTAAGAACAATATACCAATTGTAAGTTCACGCAAAAAATAAATCCACATTTTATTAGGGCTGTTTTCCTGCTAACTCAATAGCTTCCTACATGGGTACATAATACTGTGTGAAGAGGTGCTGTTAATAGGAATAGGTCATAAAGAAGTCTGTTCCTGAAAAACAACTTGCAAGCAGAAACAGCTGGTCTCCGTTTCTATTGAAGAGATCAAATTTTATGGGAATTTGGAAAGCTGTCCAACTAATTAGGAAAAGGAGTGAAGAAGATAGCCACAACAGAGACAAGCATTGCTAAGGAAGATGAATGGATAGCAAGAAAGGGTTCATTTCAAGTTGCCAGGTTTCTCCCATATAAGGAATGGTAACATGGAAGGATTGAGAAAACTTAAAAACAAACGCCATAACGACTTTTACAAACAGGTATCACAGTATTGTATTCTGCTGTAAGGACCCAATTCCACAAAGCACTTAAGCATATGTTTAAGTATGTTTTAAATCCCATTGATTCATGTTCAAAGAACATGAAACACCCAAATCTACATGCTATAAAATAACAGGGAACAAAAATAAATATGATGTCCATCTTACCCAAAGTTTATCTTAAGAGTTAATTAAGAGATTCAACTAACTTTAGAAAAGGCTTAGCACAACCCCTTGAAGGTCTCAAGCATTCATCACATAGCAGGACAGCTCAAGGCTACTGTATATGGAGAAAGAATTACAGAAGCGTTCCATGAAGAATTCCTCTATGTAATTAATCACTCCTCAATAAATGGATCACACTGAAAAAAAAGTGAAACCAATTTCATCTGGAGACCCCGTTAGAAAAATTTTGTGTTCCCATTTTTCACAAGTTAAATGAACACAAGACAGTGTTCATTTGTTGCATTTCTTATCTCACTAAAGCAAGTTCAATTTCTCTAGAGCTTTTGGCTGTCTGAGGCAATCCCAATCAAGCCTTCTTCCTGGCACCCCTAGACCCCTTAGGGATTTCTTTTCAGCACTTGAAAACATGAGAATGGTCATACTGGGTCAGACCAATGGTCCATCACATCCAGTAACCTGTATCTGAAAGTGGTCAGTGCCAGATGCTTCTGGCCATTGGTGCTTTAGGGACATCTAGAGCATGGGGTTAGGTCCCAGACCATCTTGCCTAATAGTCCTTAATGGACCTATCCTCCATGAACTTATCTAATTCTGTTTTGAACCCAGTTATACTTTTGACCTTCACAACATCCTGTGGCAATGAGTTCCACAGGTTGACTGTGCAGTGTCTGAAGAGGTACTTTCTTTTGTTTGTTTTAAACCTGCTGTCTATTAATTTCATCTGGTGACCCTTAGATCTTGTGTTATGTGAAGGAGTAAATAACACCTCCCTATTCACTTTTCCACATCATTCATGATTTTATAAACTTCTATCATATCCCCCCCTCAGTCATCTCTCTTCTAATCTGAACAGTCCCATTTTTTTAATCTCTCCTCATATGGAAGCTGTTCCATATCCCTAATCATTTTTTTGCCTTTCTCTGCACCTTTTCCAATTCTAATATAACTTTTTTGAGATGCAGTGACCAGAACTGCACGCGGTATTCAAGGTGTGGCAGTACCATAATGGCAGCATTATGATATCCTGTTTTATTATCTATCCCTTTCTTAATGATTCCAACATTCTGTTCGCTTTTTTGACTGCTTCTGCACATTGAGCAGATGTTTTCAGAGAACTATCCAGGATGACTCTAAGATCTCTTTCTTGAGTGGTAACAGCTAATTTAGACTCCATCACTTTGTGTGTATAGTTGGGATGATGTTTTCCAGTGTGCATTACTTTGCACTTATCAATATGATTTCATCTGCCATTTTGTTGCCCACTCTCCTGCTTTTATGAAATCCCTTTGAAACTCTTTGCAGTCAGCTTTGGGCTTAACTATCTTGAGTCATTTTGTACTGTCTGCAAATTTAGCCACCTCACTGTTCACCCCCTTTTCCAGATCATTTATAAATATGTTGAACAGCACAAACCTCAATACAGATCTTTGAGGGAACCTCGCTATTTACCTCTCTCCATTGTGAAAGCTGACTATTTATTCCTACTATTTGCTTCCTATCTTTTAATCAGTTACTGATCCATATGTGGATCTTCCCTCTTATTCCATGACTGCTCACTTTGCTTAACAGCCTTTGGTGAGGGTGCTTGTCAAAGGCTTTCTGAAAGTCCAAATACATTATATCCACTGGACCACCCTTGTCCACATGCTTGTTGACTCCTCAAAGAATTCTTGGAGATTGGTGAGGTATGATTTCCCTTTACAAAAGCCATATTGACTCTTTCCCAATATATTGTGTTTATCTATGTCTGATAATTCCATTCTTTACTAGTTTCAGTCAGTTTGCCTGGTACTGAAGCTAGGTTTACTTGTCTGTAATTGCCAGGATTGCCTCTGGAGCCTTTTTTAAAAATAGGCATTACATTAGCTATCCTTCAGTAACCTAGTACAGAGGCTGATTTAAGTGATATGTTACATACTACAGTTAGTGGTTCTGTAATTTCATATTTGAGTTCCTTCAGAATGCTTGGGTGAATACCGTCTGATCCTGGTAACTTATTCAGGTTTAATTTGTCAATTTGTTCCAAAAACCTCCTCTATTGCTGCCTTAATCTGGGACAGCTCCTCTAAAGGAATGATTTGGGTGTGGGGATCTCCCCTACATCCTCTGCAGTGAAGCCTGGTGAGAGAAATTAATTTAGCTTTCTCCACAATGGCCTTGTCTTCCTTGAGTGCTCCTTTAGCACTTTGATTGTCCAGTGGCCCCACTCACTGATTGGCAGGCTTCCAGCTTTTAATGTAGTTAAAAAAAAACTGTTGTTAATTTGTGTGTTCTTAGGTAGTAATTCTTCAAATTCTTTCCTGACCTGCCTTATCATACTTTTACAATTGATTTGCCAGAGTTTATGCTCTTTTCTACTTTTCTCACTAGAATCTCACTTCTAATCTTTAAAGGATGCCTTTTTGCTTCTAACCACCTCTTTTACTCTGTTTTTAGCCATGGTGACATATTTTGGTCTGCTTACTGTTTTGTTTTGTTTTTCATTTGGCGGTATACATTTACATTGACCCTCTATTATGGTGTTTTTAAATAGTCTCCATGGCATATGCAGGCATTTCACTCTTGTAATTGTTCCTTTTAACTTCTGTTTAACTAGCTTCCCCATTTTTATGTTGTCCTCTTTTTTAAGTTAAATGCTACTGTGGTGAGTTTCTTTGGCATTTCCCCCCCTACAAGGATGTTAAATTTAATTACATTATGGTTGCTGATAATGAGTGGCTCAGCTATATTCACCTCTCGGACCAGATACAGGGCATCACTTCGGACTAAATCAAGACTTGCCTCTCCCCTTGTGGATTCCAGAACAAGTTGCCCCAAGATGCAATCATTAATGGTGATAAGAAATTTTACCTCTGCATACTGTCCTGAGGTGACATTTACCCAGTCAATATGGAGATAGTTGAAATCCCCCATTATTATTGTGTTTTCTGCTTTTGCAACCTCTCTAATTTCCCTGCACATTTCACTGTCACCACCCTGGTAAGAAAGTCGATAGTATATTCTTACTGCTATACTCTTATTATTCAAGCATTATTCTATCCCTAGAGCTTTTATGGTATAGTTTGATTCATTTAAGATTTTTATTGTATTTGACTTTATGCTTTCTGTCACACAGAAAGCCACTCCCCTACAGCACAACCTACTCTGTCATTCCTATATATATTGTATCCTGGTGTTAGAGTGACTAGAGAGCAAGTGTGAAAAATCAGGACTCGGGGGAGGGGGTGGGGTAATATATAAGAAAAAGACCCAAATATTGGGATTGTCCCTATAAAATTGGGACATCTGGTCATCCTACCTGGTGTTACCGTGTCACATTGATTATCCTCATTCTACCAAGTTTCCGCAATGCCTGTTATATAAATATCCTTATTTAATGCCAGACATTCTATTTCACCCATGTTCGTATTTAAACTTCTAGCATTTGTATATAAGCACTTGCACATTTTGTCAACATTCAGCTGCTTGCCTTCATGTGTTAGAGGGACAGTAAGTTTACATATAAGTCCAACACCATCAGCCCCCCTCTGATTTCTGTTCAGTAGTCATACTGAACAGACTTTTCTTACAGGCTTTTCTTCTGCTTCTCCAACCCTGAAAAGTCTAGGGACAAAACAAGATGTACAGAACACACTGACTTGTTGATCCTCTTAGAGAAAGCAAAGGATTTGCATGATTTAAGAGTCAACATTTGTAAAGCCAATTACATATACTATATTCTACAATTAATGGGATACTGTAAAGTGTGTTATATTGGATATGTTATACAGGAGGTAAGACTAGATGATCACAATGGTCCCTCCTGGCGTTAAAAAAACATCAAACGAAACCTCAATTTAGGTTTTGTTATAACAAGATTTTTACAAAACCTAAAAATCAAGAAACATCAGTGAAGACAAAGCTTTTGGCTTAGATGTAAATGTTCCTCTACAGATTTGTCATTACAGAATTGCGTGACCTCAAATGAAACTAAGTTGACTACTTTCACTGCCCCAGTTGAGTAAAATGCCAAAAACCAAGAAGTCAGCATGAATGATGAAAAGTCAATGACATTGTAAAGCCTGCTTCCCATTCAAAGGTGTGAGGTGCCTGATGTAAAACAAAAAGCAAATATCCCTATGTGTATTGACAAATGTGATTTTTCACTTGACAGTGTCCCTGAATGAATGAGAAGAAAGGTGTGATCATTTGTTCTGTACTACAGTGAAATGCGTTTTAAGCCACCACACCAGGCAATTGGGATGTTTAAGGGGATTTAAAAAAGGAAGAGAGGACTTGTACTCAATATGTTTGGGGACATTTTCTCATGTCTCCTCAACAAGGAAATTGCATAATTAGGGTTTCAGTCTGTATGACTGGGGCCCCCTTTCCTCTGGTTTGCTGTGTAATCTTGTGGAAGTGGGATAAAGCAGACTTTTCAGGGGAATAAGGTAGAGGTAGATGAGATCATCCTTTTTGCTGCTCCTGGGGACTGAATCACCCCCTGATGCCTACATTAGTTATCCCCCTCCCCTTCCACTGTCATGGGTCACACTAGTAGGGATTCATTGTGATCGCCAGGGACATTCTTGCCCCTTAGACTTACCTATTGTTGAAACCACAGTCCCCACAAAATAAAAGGCCCCGGTAAAATCCCACCGGGGTCTGATGTCATCGACCCGGATCCCGGCTACGCTGGCCTCTTGGTACTCCCGGAGGAAGTCTTGCAGCTCTGCCCGGCTTAGGTTGTGCCTCTGGCTGAAGTTCACGAACCTCTCCTCCCACCTCTCCTTGGCTTCCCTCTCGGTGGGCAGCTCGATGGCCGAGAACACGGCGGCCCCGCACAGCATGTACAGGATGATGAGCGCGGCCAGCAGCAAGAAGCGGGCGTTATCCTCGTTCAGGTGACCCAGGCTGGAGCAGCAGCAGCCGCGCCACGCCATTCTTCGCCCCGGGGGACCAGGCCGAGGGGGCTGCTGGAGCCCGGCACAACGTTTGCTCCCGACCGCAGCTCCCCCAAACTCCGACAAGCGTAGCTGCGTCCTGGATTATACTCCCGGGGCCAGGGGTGCCAGGGGCCGTGAGCAGCGCGATCCATGGCCACCCCGCATCTCTGCCGGCGGATCTGGGCGGCCTCTCCAGGGCACTTGGATGACAGAGGCGTGCAGCGCTTCGTGAATCTTTACCCCCACTTTCCCGCCCTTCCGTCGGCTCTGGGAACTGGAGCTCATTCTCGGGCGCTCCGGGCCATTTCTCAAGACTCCCACTTGGGTCTGCTGGCTCAGAAAGTGACTTTCCGTCCTCGGGCAAACAACCTGTGCTCCGGGGCGCCCGACACAGCCTGCTCTGCTCTGCTCTTCTCGTCAAGTTTTGGATCCTTTCCTTCCTCCGCCCCACACGCCTCCACTTAGTTAAGGGACCCCAACAACGCAACTTCAGCTTGCCACGAGGGATGAGAGTGACCGAACTCCATGAGAAGCGGCTGCCTCCCGAGCGCTCAGGTGCACACGTGCGACTTCATCTCTCCATGCCCCCAAAGCGAGACCTCCTTCCTTTCCTTCACACAGGTCAGAGCCATCCTGTCCCTGACCTTTCCCGGCATGTCTGCGCCTTCAGAGCGGCCGCGGGAACTTCCCGAGCATGCAGCCGCGCAGGAGTCCCCCCTCGACGTTAAAATGCAGTGGAAAGATCAGAGCAGCCCGCTCCATGCTCACCAAACCGTCCCCAGCGCCTCAATCCTTGCACAGTGCAAATCCTTGCATAGTGCACATCACGGTCAGCGTGAACAGTGGGGAAAGAGCCCAGCAGAGCCTGTGACTCTCAGGACGGGACTTGCGCCGAAGAAAGTGGAGTGGAACCTAGAATTATCAATTCGGATCAGATAGAATACTGAAGCTGGAGACCTGGGGTATCTCCCTGCCCAGGGAAAGTCCCCATCGGCTTTCGCTCCCTATCAACGCCGGGTTTGTAAACTTCCTCAGCTCAAATCAAACCCGGCGCCCCGCGGGAGCGTGAAGCCCAGACAGAGCCTGGCATCTGCTGGCTAACACGGCTCGGTAGTAACCGATCGCTAACGCGGAGCGACGCCTCGCACGGACCACGCGGAGTCAAGCTAGAGCTCGCTAGCCCGAGGGGTGAACATCCCAGGTCCGAGCTGATCCCTGGGCAGTGCCCCTCGGGAGCTCCATCTGCTGGGGGGGGGCTAATCCTCCCCCGCTTTAGGAGGTCAGCCCTGCAGTGGGGGGCGGTGCTGACAGTCCTCTCCGGAGGGTAGCTCGTGTCACACCGGGACCAGCCTGCTCCTGTGTCAGCCGCAGAAGCAGAGGATGCGGCTCCGACTGTCCCTCGGTCTCCCTTGCCGGCCGGCGGCCGCTCTTTTCTCCTCCGGGAGTCACGGCCCCGCCCCCCTGCCCGGGAGCCAGGGCAGGCAGCCCCTTTTGCGCGCGGCGCCCGCCCGGGCAGCAGCCGGGTCAGCGTCTGGGGGAGCCTGGCTGCGCGCTGCTTTGCTCGGTCTCCGTCTTGGTGCCCCCCGCTCTTCGCCAAGTGCAGCCGGCTACAGCGGCGCCTCCACCAGCCGCCGCCTTCCTCCACCAGCGCGCCTGGCAGCCCCCACCCCAGGCGGCACACAGCGCTGCAACAGGCGGAGAGCAGCAACTGCCGATCCCGCGCTCCCCCGCCTCTGTGGGTCGGGCAGCGCCAGGGGGGCTGGAGCGGGAAGACCCCTCGGGAGGAAGCAGGAGCAGCCCCCCGAGGCCGAAGACAGGGGATGGATGAGCTGTCCCAGGCACTGCCAGGGCGCCTGTCTCCACAGTGTCTGGGCGCCACGTGCGAGTGTCCGCGGGCAGCAGCTCCGCTCCTATAAGGGAGGCGGCGCGCGCTTTTCTGTGCGCACTGTGCGGAGCGCGGTGTTTGGCCGGCGCAGTGGCTCAGGCAGCTCTTGTGCGGCTCAATGGGCGGTCTGTGCGGTGCTGGATGCGGCGGGGGAAGGGAGGCGTGAAAACCTCTGTGGTCTGAGCGCGCTCTGCCCGGGGGCGCATCAGGCCTTGGCCTGGGGAGCAGCGCAGCCAGGGAAAGGGGCGGATCCTTCCCTAATAACCGGCCTTTTTACACCTGGCGTCCAGAAGTGGCAGGCAAAAGAAGCCTGTGGCTGCAGAGGCCCGTAGGTTAGGTGTGTCTTGCTTCTCCTGGAATGCGGGGGTGGCCAGCCTATAATGGCTAGGTAGAGGGCTGGCTCAGGCTGTGCATGCAACAACTTTTAATTATTCGGGACCATGACCCTGTGCACTTATGGTCAGAGTTACAATTTGATCTGTGGTTCTTCTGTTCCCTCCTATTGTTTGTCATGCTCATCTCTTGCTTCTTGTCTTAAATTATGTCCTGATCCTGGAAACAGGTAACCACAGGTGCCTAACTTTAGTTGCACCAGTAGTACCACTGATGTCCATGGATTGCTGAGGTGAGTAATAATACCTAGCTCTTGAAGTTTGTTCTTCAGGAGATCTCAAGGTGTGAAGTTATGCACGTACATATGTGTTTTCAGTATAAATCTCTTTGATGTCATTCTTTAAGGGCATATTGTGTGTTTGTACAGCACCAAGGGAGCCTGTGCCTGATTAGACACACGATATAATACAAATATACAACTAACAGTGACGTTACTCCATTGTGCCAGAAAAGGGCACCTCTTTCAGGTCTAACTACAGTAGAACCTCAGAATTAGGAAAACTTCTGGTATTGAGATTGTTTGTAACTCTGAAATGTTCTGAACTCTGAACAAAACATTATAGTCATTCTTTCAAAGGTTTACAACTGAACATTGACTTAATGCAGCTTTGAAACTTTACTTTGCAGAAGAAAAATGCTGCTTTCCCTTTTTTTTAGTAGTTTACATTTGAGATAGTTCTGTACTGTACTTGCTTTCTTTTTCCTCTTTCTTTTCTTTTCTTTTTTTTTGTCTCTGCTGCTGCCTAATTGTGTACTTCTTGTTCCAAATGAGATATGTGGTTGACTGGTCAGTTCATAGGTGTTTGTAACTCTGTGGTTCTACTGTACAACTTGTTGTTCTTTTCTCAACAACTTATTAAATCCTCCACTATCCAGCAACGAAAAATTGAGGGTCTGTGTGTGAGATGCAGTTCTGCAACTTCAACATAGTTTAAAGATGTAACATGTTGAAAAGCTCTCTATCAGAATAACTTTTGGAAAGATAATTGTGAAGGAAAAGATAAAAACAAAGAGCTAAACCAAGCAATATCCAGCAATTATTATAGTGATGAATTATAATATAAAATGGTGAAAACATTAGAATTTGGATGCATAATAGACATTATTAACTCGGAGAAAGAGAGATGGCTTTTCCTTTTCAGTGAAGGAGGAATAACAGGTTTTTATTAAAATAGCAGCTCAGTGACATATTACTACAATGCTTACATACTGTATTTTATAATGTATTATTCATATTGCACTAAAAGTGTTCTAAGAACATAAGAATGGCCATACTGGGTCAGATCAAAGGTCCGTCTAGCCCAGTATCTTGTCTTCCGACAGTGGCCAGTGCCAGATGCCTCAGAGGGAATGAACAGGTAATCAAGTGATCCATTCCTTGTCTCCCATTCCCAGCCTCTGGCAAACACATGCCAGGGACACCATCCCTGCTTATCCTGGCTAATAGCCATGGATGGACCTATCCTCCATGAATTTATCTAGTTCTTTTTTGAACCCTGTTATAGTCTAGGCCTTCACAACATCCTCTGGCAAGGAGTTCCACAGGTTGACTGTGCATTGTGTGAAAAAATACTTCCTTTTGTTTGTTTTAAACCTGCTGCCTATTAATTTCATTTGGTGACCCTTAGTTCTTATGTTATGAGAACAGGTAAATAACACTTCCTTATTTACTCTCTCCACACCAGTCATGATTTTATACACTTTAATCGTATCCCCCCTTAGTCGTCTCTTTTCCAGGATGAAAAGTCCCTGTCTTATTAATCTCTCCTCATACAGAAGCTATTCTATACCCCTAATAATTTTTGTTGCCCTTTTCTGAACCTTTTCCAATTCCAATATATCTTTTTTGAGATGGGGCAACTACATCTGCATGCAGTATTCAAGATGTGGACGTACCATGGATTTATATAGAAGCAATGTAATATTTTCTGTCTTATTATCTATCCTTTTCTTAATGATTCCCAACATTCTGTTCACTTTTTTTGACTGCCACTACACACTGAGTGGATGTTTTCAGAGAACTATCCACAATGACTCCAAGATCAGTGGTACCTGAGGACAGAACAAGGAGTAATGGTCTCAAGTTGCAGTGGTGGAGGATAGGTTGGATATTAAGAAAAACTTTTTCACTCAGAGAGCGGTGAAGCACTGGAATGGGTTACTGAGGGAGCAAGGGAGGTGATGGAATCTCCTTCCTTAGAGGTTTTTAAGGTCAGGCTTGACAAAGCCCTGGCTGGGATGATTTAGTTGTGAATTGGTCCTGCTTTGAGCAGGGGGTTGGACTAGATGACCTCCTGAGGTCCCTTCCAACCCTGATATTCTATGATTCTATAATTCTATGATCTCATGCTTGAGTGGTAACAGCTAATTTAGACTCCATCGTTTTATATGTATAGTTGGTATTATGTGTTCCAATGTGCATTACTTTGCATTTATCAACATTGAATTTCATCTGCCATTTTGTTCCCCAAACACTCAGTTTTGAGAGATCCTTTTGTAGCTCTTAGTTAAGTCCCAGGCAGACTGCGATCTTGAGTAGTTTGGTATCATCTTCAAATTTTGCCACCTGTTTACCCCTTTTTCCAGATCATTTATGAATAGGACTGGGCCAGTACAGACCCCTGGGGGACAACACTATTTATCTCTCTCTATTCTGAAAACTGACCATTTATTCCTACCCTTTGTTTCCTATCTTTTAATGTTGCCAATCCATGAGAGGATCTTCCTTCTTATCCCATGACTACTTACTTTGCTTAAGAACCTTTGGTGGGATACCTTGTCAAAGGCTTTCTGACAATCTGAATATACTATATCCACTGGATCCCCTTGTTCACATGCTTGTTGACCCCTTCAAAGAATTCTAGTAGATTGGTGAGGCATGATTTCACTTTAGAAAAACCATGTTGACTCATCCCCAACAAATTATGTTCATCTGTGTCTGACAATTTTGTTCTTTACTATAGTTTCAGTTTGCCCAGTACTGAAGTCAGGCTTACTGGCCTGGAATTGCTGGGGTCACTGTTGGAGAGCTTTTTAAAAACTGGCATCACATTAGCTATCCTTCAGTCATTTCGTACAGAAGCTGATTTAGTAGTCCTGCAATTTCACATTTGAGTTCCTCCAGAACTCGTGAGTGAATACCATCTGGTTCTGGTGAATTATTACTATTTAGTTTATCAGTTTGTTACAAAACCTCCTCTAATGACACCTCAATTTGGGACAGTTCCTCAGATTTGTCACCTAAAAAGAATGGCTGAGGTTTGTGGATCTCCCTCGCATCCTCAACTCTGAAGACCTATGCAAAGAATTCATTTAGTTTCTCCGCCTGAATTGTCCAGTGGCCACACTGGTTGTTAGTAGGCTTCCTTTTTCTGATGTTGTTGGTATTACTTTTTGAGTCTTTGGCTAGCTCTTTGAATTCTCTTTTGGCCTTCCTAACTGTATTTTTACACTTCATTTGCCAGAGTTTATGGTCCTTTCTATTTTCCTCACTAGGATTTAACTTCCACTTTTTAAAGGATGCCTCTTTGCCTCTCACTGCTTCTTTTACTTGGTTGTTTAGCCACGGTGACTCTTTTTTGGTTCTCTTACTATGTTTTTTAATTTGGGGTATACATTTAAGTTGAGCCTCTATTATGGTGTCTTTTAAAAGTTTCCATGCAGCTGCGGGATTTTACTTTGGTACTATACTTTTAATTTCTGGTTTAACTAACCTCTGCATTTTTTTGTACGTCTCTTTTGAAATTACAATGCTACAGTGTTGGGTTTGCGTGGTGTGTTTCCCCACCACAAGGATGTTATTTAATTATATAATATCGCATTATTTACCAATGGTCCACTATACTCAATCTCTTAGGACCTGATCCTGTGCTCACTGAGGACTAAATCAAGAACTGCCTTCCTCCTCTTGTGGGTCCAGATCTAGCTGGCTCCAAGAAGCAGTCATTTAAGGTGTCAAGAAAACTTTATCTCTGCATCCGTCCTGCGGTGAATGATACCCAGTCAATATGGGGTAGTTAAATCCCGATTATAATTTGATTGTTTTTTAATTAGCACTCATATATCTCCCTGAGCATTTCACAGCAACTATCACTCATTCTCTGGTCAGGTGGTCCGGTTATAATATCCATCTGTATATATCTACGCACAGAGGATCGTTGCCCAGTTTGGTTCTTTAAGATTTTACTTCATTTTTGATTCTACGCTTTCTTTCACATATTAGTGCTTACTCCCCACCGCATGACCTGTTCTGTCCTTCCGATATTTTGTACCTGGTATTTAGTACCCGCGTCCACTTGATTATCCGTAGTCCAGCCAGTTTGGATGCCTATTATATACAATACCTCATTTAATACGAGGCACTGTCTCTAATTCACTCCATCTTATTATTAGACTTCTAGCATTGGTATAAAGCACTTTAAAAGTGTCACTTTTTAGACAGAATCTACCATTATCACAATGTTAATGAATGAGCCTTCTTTTCGTTGACGTTTCAGGAGCGTGCGCGAGGAGTTTTTTGGCACCCCAGCTCGCCGGTCCCGCAGGCTGGTAGGACCTTCCCGCAGGCCGTCTCTGCGAGGGGTCCGCTGGTCCCGCGGCTCCGGTGGACCTGCCGCAGACGTGCCTGCGGATGCTCCACCGGAGCCGCGGGACCAGCGGACCCTCCGTAGGCACGCCTGTGGCAGGTCCACCAGAACAGTCTGCTGCCCTCCCAAATCCTGGTGCCCTAGGCGACCGCCTAGGTCGCCTAAATGGAAGTGCCGGCCCTGACTGTTTCTCATCAGATCCTACCTATATTATATTATCTTCCATTCTCTCCTCCTTACTAGGATATAGAGAATCTCCATAAGCAGATCCTCCCCTAAGGAACCACGTGCTCCTCGACATCTGTCAGCTTTCCCCCAGACCTTAGTTTAAAAACTGCTCTACGACCTTTTTAAGTGCCAGCAGTCTGGTTCCATTTTGGTTTAGGTGGAGCCCATCCTTCCTGTATAGGCTCCCCCTTGCTCAAAAATTTCCCCAGTTTCTAATAAATCTAAATCCCTCCTCCCTACACCATCGTCTCATCCATGCATTGAGACTGCAGTTCTGCCTGTCTAACTGGTCCTGCACATGGAAGTGGAAGCATTTCAGACAATGCTACCATGGAGGTCCTGGACTTCAATCTCTTACCTAACAGCCTAAATTTGGCCTCCAGGACCTCTCTTCTATCTTCCCTATGTCATTGGTACCTACAAGTACCACGACCCCCAGTTCCTCCGCAGCACTACGCATAAGTCTATCGAGAGATCTGCAACCTTTGCACCAAGCAGGCAAGTCATCATGCAGTTCTCCTGGTCATTGCAAACCCGCCTATCTATGTTTCTAATGATTGAATCACCTAATACCTGTCTCTTCCTAATAACTGGAAGAGATACCCAGAGAGGTATCCTCAGTGTGAGAGGATACCACAACATCATCTGGAAGGAGGGTCCCAACTATGGGATGGTTTCCCTCTGCTCTAGTTGGATATTTTCCTTCCCTGAGACTTTAATTCTCCTCAACAGCACAGAGGCTGTCAGACAAGTGGTGGGACCATTCTACTGTGTCCCAGAAAATCTCATCTATGTAGCTCTCTGTCGCCCTTAGCTCATCTAGCTAAGCCAGCCTGGTCTCCAAAGCCCATACACGTTCTCTAAGGGCCAGGAGCTCCTTGCACCAAATGCACACATACGCCACCTGCCCATAGGGCAAGTAATCAAACATGCTGCATTGGGTACAATAAACTGGGTAGCCCCCACTTTGTTGCTGGACTTCTGCCTGCATTCTCTTTTTTATTCCTGCAGCTCGTTCCTTTCTTGTTTTGTTTTTATTGGGGTGGTGGGGTGGGGGAGATGTTTTGGCTTAAGTTTAAAGAAGTTTAAGGGACTTATTAAAAAGACAAGGTCCCAAATCTTAGTATGATGTAAATGTCAAAGATATTTTTGCCTAGTAGCAGATGTTGAGGAACTTAATATTATAGAACTTGATAAATCTTTGTTTAATCAAAAATGTCATGTAATCAGACATCAGATTTTTAACATATTTTAGCAATATTTTCAATTTTCTACTATTGTTCTCACCAAAGTTTAAAAATCATCTTTCACATACGTTGCCCATCATCCACTAAATTTAACACCTAGCACTGTAGGTGGTCTTTTAAAAATATTACAAATGGGTGCAAATTGCAAAATTCTTATCTTGCATCAAAGCTTGGTGGCTACTGGGATCTGGGATGTTGGGCTGAGTCCCTGAAATGTAGTTTTTTGCACTTATGAGCTCTTTTAGTGAAAGGTACTATAAAGTGCTTTGCAAGGAGTTAGTTTTATTTTCCGTATTTTACACATGGGGAAACTGATGTGCAGGAAGGTAAGTGACTTGCCCAAGGTCACACAGCAAGCCAGTGGCAGAATCTGACACAGAACGCAGATCTCCTGTATTCCAGTTTTGTTGTTGTTTTACTTCATACCATCTCCATATGGCATGAGCTCCTTTAAAAGTATGTTAAATTGTGCTGCAGAGTGTTACTTTCTCTTTATTATCCTTACTATTAGCCACAGACCCTACTGTGTGGCAGGTAAAATTAGCGATAGTGATGAAGCGAGAAGTTAGTGTCAATTAACCAAAAAATGGAAAATTAGATGCTGGTTGAGAGCTAGCCAGACAGTGCCAAGTGATTACTTGAGTAAGTCATTCTCAGGCTCAGCACACCTTTACTGGAAATATGGACAATTTCCAATAGGAAAGGACCATACTTCCCCACTAGCCTTCACTACAGATGTGAGTCCAAAGCACAGACTGTGGAACAATGTTCTCCCAGCACATCCAGAACCTCAGTGAGAAACACCAGCCTTCACTCAAACCTCCATCCCCTCAAGAGCCTTCTCTTGCTTGTTATCATCTTGCTAATTTAACACAAGATGCTCAAATTGTTTGCTATCAACATATAAAATGAGATTATTACATAGAAGCTCCATTTCCACCACACAGATAATCTAATACTGATATATAATTCTATGGGGGAGGAAGGTAAATTCTCTGTCAGGGAAGGAAAGTTTTAAGATCTTCTTTTCTCTGATGTGCTTTTGTTTTAAATAACACTCTGCTTTAAGAACGCTGTCTGGTGACAGGGTACCACTGTCACAGCTCACAGAGGGAACAGAACTGCACATACTGACCCCAAGTTAGACCTGCTGAGGTAATCACAGTTGGTACACACAGGGGACTGCAACCCAGGACCTGGTGTGAGAGAGAGATAGAGAATCACATAATTTAATTGCACCCTGAGAGAGGTGATGGCCCAAGATGGGTGTGTACTTGAAGAGGCCAGGAAGGGTCAGGTTAGCCTGGTAACGGTGACATGGAACATTTAAACGTGATTTTGCCAAAAAGGCCCAATAGGTCATTATTTTGAACCCATCAGTATCCAATGTCAGTGTATATAGCACAATATTCTGTTTGTGACCAAGCTGCATCTTGTCCACCCTTCACGCTAGAATATTACTTCTCAAAGGTATATTAATGTGATACACAGGGGATATAAGTGTTTCTTGCAGAGAAAATAACTTTCTTCTCAGAGTCTAGTATGATCCTAAATTCTACACTACACAGCATTCCAGTCTCTTATTCTTTCACAGGGCCTGGATTTGATATGATTGTTTCAAAGAGCCAAAGGTGATGTTAATGTAGATAACCAGAGAACAAAAATCTAAATTTAAATTTGGATCAAGTGAATAATATGTTTAAAATTCTTCCTGGCAAATAAATTAATTGAAAGGTGCGTAAACTTCTGGAGATATTTAAGACTAGGTTAGATAAATGTCTATCAAGGATGGTCTAGACAGTATTTGGTCCTGCCATGAGGGACCATGCAGTGTCATTAACCTTCACAGAACGCTCATTCATAGTATCACACAGATGCAAATTAACTGAGCTTACATTACATCCTCGGGGCAACAAAACAGTTAAAGCATCACTGTGTTTATGCGTTCAGATATTTAGCACTGATTTTAGAAACAAAGATTGAAGGGGGTTTTAGTAGAACTATAAATAGTTTAATCAGCATGTTAGTGGCTGTGTGGTGTTTGATTTCAGAGAGAGTTTTGTTAATACTGTCAAGGAGCAAGCCTTTTCTTTAATTAAGGAGAGATGCAGTTATTCAATATCCTTTATATACTAACAATTATTATTTTTCCAACAAAAAATATGTCCTGCCAGAATAATGCCATCATTAGGGCACAGTAGATAATATGGAACAATCTCACTGAGGATATTTAGTTAGTGTGTCTCATTGATATTATCACTGATGATTTTTAAATAAGCATCACATTTGGAAGAGTTAAACTGGTGCTCTTTTAACCAAAATGGAAAGTTAGGGTGGGATCCATGAAGGAAATTAAGCATTGCAACACTGAGCATCACAGAGCCTAACTTTAGACACCTAGACAAATCACAAGAACAGGACTGTGATCCTAGGGTCCCTGTACAAAAACATGGAGGGAGAAAAGCAGAATGCGATCCACAAGCCAGCACATGAGGTGGGGAAATGTCTAAACTAGCCAGTGGGAGTTGCTGACTACAGGAGTGTGTGCTGCTGACTCTTCTGCTGTGGATAAATATTTAAATAGTCAGAGAGCCAGAGAGAGAGAATGGGGATGATGGTTGGAACACCCACCTGAGAGACCCCAAGTCCAGTGCCCCTGTTCCAACCACTTTTAAATTATAGATTCACAATTGAACAGGTTCAGCAGGAGAGACTGAGGGATTCCCCAGATCAGAATATCCCATAGCCCAGTGGCTAGCACACTTTCCTGGTAGGTAGAAGACCTCTGTTCAGATCCTTTCTCCCCTTCAAGGCTTGGCTACACTTGGAAATGTGCAGCACTGGGAGTTACAGCTGTGGTCGTAGAGCTGTGTAGGAACAGCGCTGCAGTGTGGCCACACTCACAGCTACCAGCGCTGCAGTGTGGCCACATTTGCAAACAGTTGCAGCGCTGTTGCGGGAGTGGTGCATTGTGGGCAGCTATCCCACAGAGCAACCTCGTCCCATTTTGGCGCTGTGGGTTGTGGGAAGGGGACGGAAGGTGCAGGTCATCCGCTTCCTGTCCCAACGCCCCGTGGTGCATCGCTCCAGCAGTTTTGTGCCATTGTGAGTCTGTGCAGCGGCGGTTGCTGTTAGAAATGGAGCCCGAGCTGCTGAGGACTTTGCTGATGAATGTCGCCAGCACATCACGTTTGTTACAGTTGAGCTATTCCTTTCAGCTCCAAAGTGACAGTGAGGAGTCCGACGATGATATGATACAGAATATAGGATTCACCTGCGCGTGTGACACTAAATTGCTTGTGGCAGTAACGGACATGCTCAGCAGCGGTGGAACGCCGCCATTTGGCTCGGGAAACAAGCACTGAGTGGTGGATCACATCGTCCTGCAAGTCTGGGATGACGAGCAGTGGCTGCAGAACTTTCGGATGAGAAAAGCCACTTTCATGGGACTGTGTGCTGAGCTCTGCCCCCACCCTGCGGCGCAAGGACACGAGATTGAGAGCTGCCCTGTGTGGTGGAGAAGTGGGTGGCTATTGCAGTCTGGAAGATGGCAACTCCAGACAGCTACCGATCGGTCGCGAACCAGTTTGGAGTGGGGAAAGTCGACCGTTGGAATAGTGTTGATGCAAGTTTGCAGGCCATTAATCGCATCCTGCTAAGAAGAACCGTGACTCTGGGAACGTGCAGGACAATTCTGGATGGCTTTGCACAAATGGGTTTCCCTAACTGTGGGGGGCGATAGATGGGACGCATATTCCTATTCTGGCCCCACCCCACCAGGCATCCGAGTACATTAATGGAAAGGGTATTTCTCTATGGTTCTCCAGGCGCTTGTGGATCACCGTGGGCGTTTCACTGACATTTACACACAGGCTGGCCTGGAAAGGTGCATGATGCACATGCATCTTTCGGAACAGTGGCCTGTTCAGGAAGCTGCAGGCCGGGACTTTTTCCCAGACCTGAAAGATCACAGTAGGGGACGTCGAAATGCCCATTGTGATCCTTGGAGACCCCGCTTACCCCTTAATGCCTTGGCTCATGAAACCGTATACAGGGAAGCTTGACAGAAGCAAGGACCGGTTCAACTACAGGCTGAGCCGGTGCAGAATGACTGTGGAGT
Source organism: Chelonoidis abingdonii (assembly GCF_003597395.2). Classification (NCBI taxonomy): domain Eukaryota; kingdom Metazoa; phylum Chordata; order Testudines; family Testudinidae; genus Chelonoidis; species Chelonoidis abingdonii. The sequence goes on along the minus strand of NC_133772.1, from coordinate 121,384,842 downwards.
GTGCTTTCGGCGTTTAAAGGGGACGCTGGAGGTGTCTTTATGGAAAGCTAGACTTGGGGGAAAGCAGCATCCCTGCGTTATATCCGCGTGCTGTACCCTCCATAACTTTGTGAAGGGAAGGGTGAAACATTCAGTGACGAATGGACCTCCGAGGTTCAAGCCTGGAGGCTGAATTTGCACAGCCAGAGAGCAGGGCTACTAGAGAGGCCCAGCACAGGGCTTTCAAGGATTAGGATGCCTTGAGGGAGCAATTTGAGGCTGAAAGCCAACAGTAATGTTTGGTGCCTTGCACTGGTGTTCAGTGCAGTGGTTATGATGATTTTTCCCTTGGGGTACAGTATGTTTCTCTTTCTGCAATAATAAAAACTGTTTAAAAAAGCAAAGAAATCCTTTATTAAAAGTACAGTACATAAAAGGTTGGGGGGGGTAGGGTGATGAACTGTACAGTCAGATGTTTGAATATGTCCTGCCTGGAGTGCTCTGCAATGCCTGCTGCACTTCAGGATTACTATGCTGCATGTGATGGGGGTTGAGTGCAGAGGGTAAGGGTCGTAGTTCTCAGGGCTGGTAGGTGAAACGTACAGGTGTGGGGGGCAGCTGGTGGTGGTAGGAAAGCAGGATACTGGGGAAGGGGGTTATGAGCAAACACTGGGGCAAAAGGGAGAGAGCTTTGGGATTGGGTGGGTTAGCACGGTATAGATCTGCCTGCATGGCTACCAGTGACTGCATACAGTCTGTTTGGCGCGCCAGGAGGCTTATAAGCTGGTTTGTGGTTTTCTTCTTTGCCAATTCTTTTTCCTGTTAGCCAATTCTTTTTCCTGCTTTCTCTTTGCCTCCACTGGTGCGTTTTGTCTCTCCAGTCCTGCACTCTCTTACTGTCTCTGGCATACTGATTCATAACTGCTATCACCAAACTCCTCTTTGGTTCTCCTTTTTCCTCCTTCTCAAGTTCTGGAGTCTCTTTTCTGTGTGTTTAGAGCCATAGTATTCGAGGTCACTTTTAAAAAAGGAAACAGAAACAGTTATTACAGAGGCTGCATTGTTTATAATCAAGGTTGGAGGAGTGTGTAGACTCTCTCTGTAGCATCATTCACACATACCTAACATAGCACAGAGAGGCAACAGCAGACAGGACATGGTGAGTACTAGGGCTTCTCACTAATGAATCAATGTTTCTGCTGCGACTCCCTGGGAATGGGAGCTGCCTGAGTGAGTCAGGGCTCAGTGGGTTTTTGTGCTTTGAGGAAAGCAGAGAGCAGCTGGGGGGAAAGACCACTGAACATATCACCACCCACAATTGCCACAGCACTTACTCCTGGAATCATGTTCTGCTGTCGACTCCCCTGGGAGGGAGCTGCCTGAGTGAGTCAGGGCTCAGTGGGTTTTTGTGCTTTGAGGAAAGCAGAGAGCACTGGGGGAAGACCACTGATCAATATCCCTACATTTTCCACAGGATTTTATCCTTCCAGATATATCCCTGCTCCGCGTCACCTGGGAAGAGCGGGAGGGTCTTCTCCAGCAATGTGGATTCCGCCCTGGTCCCTATGCAGCTTGCCTGTGTGCAGCAATGGTCCCCCCACCCCTCACAGCACAGTGGCGCGGACGCGTTAGCCTGACTGGGACAAGGACCACGGTAGCTCTCCCTATAAACTTGCGCAAGCACATTGCCCATGCTCTGGCAGAAACTTTTGCAGAGATTACAGAGGCTGATTACCATACCGACGTGATAGACCAAATCAATGGGCTATTCCACATCTAGGGCATGCATGCATGCACTCGGCAGCCATAACGCCCCCCTCCTCTCTCACAAAACATTTTAAAAGTGCTTACCGGGATCACGCTCCTCTGCTTCTTCTTCACCAACAAGTTCCAGCTGCTGCGACTGGCTAGCTTCCTCCTGGCTTGAGAAGAGCTCCTGGCTGCATGCCTCCTGGGACTCTGGGGTATCTTCCACCACCCCAGTACCCTCAGTCTCTGGTTCCTCCACACCCTCCCCACCTCCTCTCCCGGCTCTGAACTGTCCATCGTGGTCCTCGGATTTGCAGTGGGGTCACCCCCAAGTATCTTATCCAGCTCGTTCGTGTAAAAACGGCAGGTCGTCGGGGGCAGCACCTGAGCGCCGGTTTCCCTCACGGGCTTTGCAATAGGCACTCCGCAGCTCCTTTACTTTGACCCTGCACTGCAGCGCATCCCGTTCATGGCCCTTTGCCCAGCAGGACTTTGATATCTGCCATAGGTATCATAATTTCTACGGCTGGAGCGCAGCTGTGACTGCACAGCTTCCTCACCCCAAACACTGATGAGGTCCTGCAGCTCAGCTCGCCATTGCTCCATGCTGGGGCTCGTTTGGGCGTGGAGGCATGGTCAGTGATTGATTGATTGATTGCACTCCACGCCTGGCTGAGCAAACAGGAAGGAGAGATTTTTAAATTCCCGGGGCATTTAAAGGGCGGGTCACCTGAGCCCAGGGCAGTGGAGTGTGAAACGATAGCAGAGTGGCTGAAAAGGTATGCTGGGATTCCTCCCAATACCCTGGAGGCCAATAACAGCGCTGCTGGTGTCCACACCTGATGAGCAGCGCTGCATCACCAGCGCTGGAATTGCTACACCCCAATCAGACCAGGTGTACAGCCAGTGCTGTAGCCAGGGAGTTGCAGCGCTGGCTGGGCTTTGTAAGTGTGTACACAGAGTGAGTTGAAGCGCTGTAACCCCTTCACCAGTGCTGCAACTCTCCAGTGTAGCCAAACCCTCAGTCACTTTTGCCACGTCCCAGATGAGTGCTCTAACCTGTGGACAAAAGGCTATAACATAGATGGTAACACCACCTTCTCCAGTCAGATTTTTCAGTGGTGCCTGATCCAGTAGATGGCCTCTAAGCCAGGGATGCTGGAACAGGGGGGATTAGGGGACCATTGCCTCATCACTATTAAAAGTGGAAAGGCTATGCTTTCCCACTTTTTAACCTACTTTAAGGGCAAGTGATGAGGGGAGGAGGTGGAGAGAAGCAAGCGGGAGGCAGGGTCTCTGGGGAAAAGGCGGAGCAGGGATGGGGCCCTGGTTTGGGCACTTTTGCGCCCCGCCCCCGCCTCCTTCTAGGGAGCTTCCAGTGCTCCTGCTTGAGCACACCTACTGGATTGGTCCCTGGATATGAATAGGCAGCCGAACGCCTGTCTTTCCTGGTTTGTGAATCACTCTGGCTATGTCTAGACTGCAATAAAACCTGTGGCAGGCCCTGTTTGCTGACTCAGGCTTGTGGTGCTCAAGCTGCAAGGCTATAAAACTTCAGCATGAAAATCTGGGGCCAGGCTGGAGCCCTGTTTCTGGGACCCAAAGTGAAGACTTATCCTCTGGGGCTTAGCCAGGAAATAGGCCTCCACACACCTAGAGGGAGGCAGCAGTGCACATGCCCAGAGAAAGAAACATAGGGTATGTCCACTGGAATTAGACACCTGCAGCTGACCTGGGCTTGCGGGGCTCAGGTTAAAGAGCTGTTTAACTGAGGTGTAGACATTTGGGCTTGGGCTCCAGCCTGAACTCTGGGGCCCTACCACCTTGCAGGGTTCTAGAGCCTGGGATCCAGCCTGAGTCCCAATGTCTACACTGCAATTAAACAGTCCCTTTTAACCCAAGCCCCACAAGCCAACGTCAGCTAGCATGGACCAGCCATGGGTATCTAATTGCAGTGTAGCCATATCCATAGGTGCCAAGTGAATTTAGGCTCTTAAAAGGTTCAGTGGGAGTTTTGTGGATTGCAGGGGAGGCAAAACTGGGACATTGGTGCCTAAACCTCTGAACTGCAACTGACTCCCAAAGTTTATGCATAATTCGCATGAGAAGCAAACAAGCTAGCATTCCATTCCCTTTGAAGCTAAGTAAGACTGATTCTTGGCAAACTAATTTGAAAAATGAATTTTATCTGAAATATCTGACATGTGGGATATCCAGAATAACTTACAGCTAGATTCTGCAACCCTTATGAGGAGTACTCATTTGTGCAGTTCCATTGACTTCAAAGGGACTATGCATGTGGGTACATACTACTTAGTGTGAGTAAGGGATGCAGCATCTGGCCCATAACTAGCGGGCACATCTATTAGGCTACGTCTACACTACCCGCCGTATCGGCGGGTTACAATCGATTGCTCGGGGATCGATATATCGTGTCTCACCTAGACGCGATATATCGATCCCCGAGCACGCTTATATCGATTCCCGAACTCCACCAACCCCAACGGAGTTCCGGAATCGACAGCGGGAGCCGCGGACATTGATCCCACGTGGTGAGGACGGGTGAGTAATCCGATCTTAGATATTCGACTTCAGCTACATGAATAACGTAGCTGAAGTTGAGTATCTAAGATCGATTTTTCCCCGTAGTGTAGACCAGCCCCAAGTCAGTAAAAGCCAGTTTAACACAGAAGTTGTACAGCTTGGATCTGTTTGTTTTATAATTAAAACAGGCATGATTCAGAAGTGAGAAATGTAAACATTTTCTGTAGCTTCCATTTCCAATGCTAAGCAAATGGTGACTATACTGATCTGCATGTTTCCTTGTAATTTACTAAAAACAGTGTCAGTGGTATTTATCTCTTCAATAAAATACTTGTAGCCATGGAAAGTTGTCTATCAGGGCAAATATTTACTTAATAATTAGAACATATAGTATATACACATTTTCACTGATGGATCTCAAAATGTTTTACAAATGAAGTTTTACAGTTGGGGAAACTGAGGCACAGATACAGAGAGCTGAAGTTACTTGACCAAAGCCCCTTCTGACTTTGACACCAACACATTCAAAAAGAGTTTCTCCACTTTTGGAAGACAAATAATCAGTCTACTGATTAACTCTAACCTTTTCTGATGAGTATTCAAAGCAGGATTTTTTTGTGTCCATGCAATTATATACCATAGAAACTGATATGACATAGTGCAGCAGCTACATCACTGCAATAAATGTGTGGTGTTATCTAGTGGCTGTTGAGTTATTTTTGTTCTCATTTCAAGATAGCAAGAACACGCAATGTACAATGGTTTTGTTTTAATTTCCAGTAGCCAAGTGGCTCCAAATAGACATCCTGAATGTGCCTCCTTCCTCCAGGGCTTTTACTGTGTCCATCTTATTTTGCTGATTTCTCTATGGTGTTCACAGCCATCCTTCAAGTTCCTTCTTCTACATATCCTTTTGCTTCTTAAGGAGGAGTAACCCGCATCTACTATTCACACTAGGCTGGTGCAGACTCTACCCACCCCTGTGGAACTGAATGGTTTGCAAATATGGAGAATGAACATGAGTATCACCCATATGAAGTGCACATATTAAAAAGCTTAAGAAAAACAATGCATTTGGTGAGAATAAAGTCAGGTTTTTTGACGCTTTTAGAATATAAATAAGGTCAGGAGAATTGCTTTTCATTCATTCTATTGCAAGATGGACTGCTTTCCTTGAAAATATGTAACAGGACAGAAAAAGATGCTGAATGTCTCAGTGTACAAACAGCTGTAGCTGAGACTGTTATAATAGGAACAGTTGTTATACAGCAGAGTCCATGAGGGCAGACCAAGACAAGGGACCTATACAACAGAGGGAAAAAAACAGCCATCAACAGATCACGAACAAAAGGCATGAGTATAGTTTGGGGAATAAACTGTACCCACGTTTGCTTGGACAACTGGACCCCTTCTCCCTAGAGTTATCACACTAGAGAAATAAACTTTAATTTTTAGTGGTGTTTAGATGGGAAAATAATACACTATTAAAAGTAGCAAGTAGATCAATTAAGCTGTGTAGCAGAACCAACCAACAGGGTAACATATTGCTGACATTTCTTAATAATAAATAATTCAATAGGAAGAAAAGCAGAATTAATGAATGAGCATTCCAATATAAACAAGTATGCATAAATAGTGAAAAGTCAGTAAGGTTTCTACTGAAAATCACAGGAACAAAGCCCAAGTTGCTTGCACACAGCAACAGGATTATTTTAAGAGAAAAAACTAGGAGTCCTTGTGGCACCTTAGAGACTAACAAATTTATTTATTATAAGCTTTATGGGCTAAAACCTACTTCATCAGATGCATGGAGGGGAAAATATAGTATGCAGGTATAAGAGAGATTCATTTAATTGCATGTCACATAGCATCATTTTGGTTCTCTTGAAACAGTCCTGTCACTGTATGCTAACAACCTGGGCTAGTTCCTATGACTGGTATTTGAAAAAAACACTTAAGTGATAATGTCCATATTGCACCTAGTAGAACAGGCTCTCCAGGTGGCTTACAAACATTCATTAAGCTCCCAACTCTGCCTCTACAGAGTGGGGTCCAAATGGATACAAATTTTAGAAGGAGAAAGTAAGGCATACAAAAGTTAACTTGTCTAAGTCACACAGTAAGTCTGCGGCAGAGTCAAAAATAAACCCCAGAAGTTCTAGCTTTCATTTCTATGTTCTAAGCACCAGAGAATATTTTATTTCAACTGAAGAGGTTAATTTTTTACTTTTCACTCATGCAGGGTACATGGCACTGTGGAAAGCTGCACAAATTCACATGGAAAGCTGTAATTGGGGAATTAATTTACAGAGAAAAGAGAGACAGTAATGACATTTGAAGTGGCAAAATTGTAGCATACTAAAAGGAAAAACACAAGGGGCTGGCAGAAGGTGTAAATTGAAGTGTGAGGCAGTTTATTTGAACTCACAGAACTTTACAACCTCATTAGTGCTTTTCTTGCTACATTCCTGTCTTTAGCCCCTCAGGATGAGAGTTACAGCAGTGTAAGTGGGCCAAATGCAGAGGGTATGAAGATGGTGGGTGAGAGTCTCAAGGTCAGATTCTGATACCCTTACTCACAATGAGTAGTACCCTACTCTGCACACAGTTCTGAAATCAGTGGGACTTTTCACGGAGTAAAATATTATTCCCCCTGAGCAAGGGTATCAGAATCTGGTCTAAATTTGTATGACATGGGCAGCTGGCAAAAGGAGTAAGATCTAAATTACACTCATTTATTCAGCTTGGAATCAGGCTCTTGCCATCTAAACTGAGATCACCTGCATTTTTTTCTGCTGGTTTTATTCAGACTTACTCCATGTACAGTAATTTCTTCTAGTTGTTTTGTTCATATTTACTCTGTTTATCTGCAGAGGCATCAATATGTAGAAGTTCCATAGAGTGAAAGTTCCAACACCACAAAATACAATGAATTAATGTACTGTATTGTGGGACTGGAAGCACTGGCTCAGAAAGCACAGTGGCCATTTAGCAACACCAGCAGACAATGAAGTTATTGTAATATGTGACATTTTTGTATGTAGGATGAAACATTTGTTATATCTTTAGGGTCTTGATTTTTTCTTTTGTGCTGCTGGCTTCTATTCAAAGTGCAAAGGAAAGACTCCAGTCAATTTCATGAGGCCTTGGATCAGGGCCCTCAAGAGAGCTTATGTCCTGAACTAAGTGACAATGCATAATTGTGCTGCACCAGGAGCCATCCAGGAAGACAACTGAGTCTGGAGACTCTCACACTCAATTTCACCTCTGCGCTGGGGAGAAGATACAATGTCTTGGATCTAAACCCTGCACAGCTTACGTAATCTGCAGGAGAGCACTAGTTCTGCAAAGCCTGATTCCCTCCCTGTCCCCTATGCTGTGATCTGTAGTATGAGTGCCTCACACAAGAGAATAAGAGAGAACCTTAAGTTCCGTTGCATTGTCACTAGGATTAGTGCTGATCTAGCTTTTATGAAATTCAGCTTTCTGTGTTAAGTCATTAGAAACGGCATCTGCTATTTCTCTTAGCAATGCAGTAACAGGCAGCAGTGCAGAATGTAGATGCATTAACAGCAGCTGTCATACGGTAGGCTGCCTCCCAAGCACTACCTCCTGGCCTGAGATCACTCTACAGGTAGCCTGCCTCAGTTTTCCCCTTCAAACTCCCCAATAACTCCACAAAGGTTTCTTTCTGTGCAAAAAGCCGTCCCCTTAGGGTTGGGTCTTTAACATAAAAGTAAATTCAGAACAAAATTCAAAGTCCCAAAAATAAAGTCCACAAAGTCCAACTCAATTTACCAGGCCACTCTCAGCCAGAGCTGGCTGGAGTCTTATTCGCCTGGTATTCAAATCTGTCCTGAAGCCCTCTTGTATCTGCAGCATGCAGAAATGTTCTTACTCTCCACAGCTTTCTGGTCCCAGGTTTCTCTGAGTTCCATTCCACACTGGTGTCTTGAGAGGCCCTCTCTTCTCTGCAACTTCCTGCTGCTCTTTCTAAGGATCAGCTGCCCTCTATGAGACCCCATCACAAAGCTGATAATGAGACACAGGTATACTGGACAAATGCCCTCTTAAAGGGTCCAGTCCACCATGTGGCACAAACTGACTATAAGGAGCAAGGAATCCTTTTGTTGACATGGTTATCAGAAATATTTTTTATTTTGAACTAGTATAAGAACTAGTTAATTGCAAGTGGGAAAAGGGGTGAAACAATTGCAGTTTATCAAGTAAAAATATTAAGCTGAGTAATAGTTTCTCCACAATTGGTCAAAGAAACAGCTTTATTTCCTTTTTTTAAAAGTGATTTTTTATAAGAGTTAGGGGAAAGATGTTGGGTTGACAGCAGGGCTGGCTCCAGGCCCCAGCGCGCCAAGCGCGTGCTTGGGGCGGCATGCCGCGGGCGGCGCTCTGCAAGTTGCCGGGAGGGCAGCAGGCGGCTCCGGTGGACCTCCCGCAGGCATCCCTGCGGAGGGTCTGTTGGTCCTGCGGCTCCGGTGAAGCATCCGCAGGCACGTCTGCGGGAGGTCCACCGGAGCAGCGGACCCTCCGCAGAGACGTCTGCGGGAAGTCCACTGGAGCCGAGGGACCAGCGAGTGTCAGAGTGCCCCCTGTGGCGTGCCGCCGTGCTTGGGGCAGCGAAATGGCTAGAGCCAGCCCTGGTTGACAGCAGTAGATAACAGATTATCCACAGAGCACATACAGTATGGGAAGTGCAGTCTAAGTTCCCCATATAAACCCAGTAATGTGTTGAAACCTGACCTGGAGAGAGCTTCTGTTGCATGGCTAAGCTGTACCTTTGCCCTCTCTCAGGCCACGTCTACACTACGGGATAATATCGAATTTTCTTAAAACTGATATTATAAAGTCAAGTGCGCGCGTCCACACTAGGCACGTTAATTCGATGGTGTGCATCCATGGTCCAAGGCTAGCGTCGATTTCTGGAGCGGTGCACTGTGGGTAGCCATTCCGTAGCTATCCCATAGTTCCCTCAGTCTCCCCCGCCCCTTGGAATTCTGGGTTGAGAGCCCAGTGCCTGATGGGGCAAAAATCATTGTCGCGGGTGGTTCTGGGTACAGCCTCCCCCCTCCCTTTGTGAAAAGCGATGTAAGGCTTTAAAAGTTTGACTTCTCCAGCGTTCATATAACACAGTGTACTATGATGCCTTGTCTTCCTGTTAAAAGGAACCAGCAACCCCCAAACCCTTCTCTTTCCCCCCTCCCACCGCATGGCTGCTATCATGTAAGATCGCTGGCTAATGATCACCCTCCTTTCCCCCCCCGCCCCCCGCACCGCGTGGCTGGTAGCTGGGAAAGCATCGCTCGCCAAACGCTGAAGACTCAGCGCTATCCTTCCTCCCATCCCGCCGCTCTGCCAGTAGCAAAATCGCCATGTCTGCCCCCTAATTATTCCTGATTTCCACTAGGTTACAATGGATGATATACTCTCCTGAGCAAACCACCGTAGAATGCAGAACGTATGTTCTGGAATGCCAGCAGTCCCCGGGCCTACGCAGGCCGTGCTTTGGTGAAGCAATGATTCCTAATTACTTGCTACATCATGGGCGTGGCAAAGTTCTCCTACAATGGTGGACCGGATAAGGCCGCTTGCCCCGAAATCTTCTCATAAGGCTTTTTGAGTACCTCCAAGATCGATTCATGAGATTTCTTTGGGGATTTTCCGTTCCATCCCGCCCGACACATGTTAAACCTTTCCTGTAACTTTTAACTTTACTGGCCTGCGAATGCATCACAAGCCTGATGGCAAAAAATCATTAAAACTGCTTGTTTTAAACCATGTTTGATATTTACAAAGGTACCTCACCAGAGGTCGCTTCCATGGCTTCACTGTCTGGGCTTGTGGCTTGGGAGGGCGGGACGGTAATTCTTGGGTCACAAAAAGCTCCTGGCTGTTGGGGCTAACGGAGTCCTGTGTGCTCTCAGCAAGCTCTTCCTCGTCTTCCTCTTCTCATCTTCCCCTCCACAGAATCTTCAGCCACGGTTGATATTACAACCCCTGACTCTGAAATCACGGCCAGGGTCGGGGTACTGGTTGCGCAGCCCCAAATTGCATGCAGCTCAGCATAGAAGCAGCATGTTTCGCTGACACCTTCCGTTTGCTTCTCTGGTTTTCTGGTTATGCCTGTCTGAGCCTCCTTAACTTTTACTCTGCACTGCACGGAGTCCCTGCTGTGGCCTTTTCCATCATAAGACTTTGAAATTCTTTCAATATTATTTCATTTCGTCTTTTCGAACGGAGTTCTGTTAGCACTGAATCTCTCCCATATTGCGATCAGATCGAGTACCTTTTTGCGGTCAGGCTGGTGCTCTTTTCGAGTCTCAGAGATGCATTGTTACCTGTGCTGATGAGCTCTGCGTGGTCATCTGTGAGCTGATCAGAGCTCCACGCTGGCCAAACAGGAAATGGAATTCAAAAGTTCGCAGGGCTTCGGGGCTTTTCCTGTTTACCTGGCCAGTTCCTCAGAGTTCTGATTGCTGTCCAGAGCGGTCAGTGGTGCACTGTGGGATACCTCCCGGAGGCCAATAATGTCGATTTCCATCCACTAACCGTAATCCGATATGTTAATATTGAATTTAGCGCTACTCCTCTCGTCGGGGAGGAGTACAGAAATCGATTTAAAGAGCCCTTTATATCGATATAAAGGGTGTTGTAGTGTGGACGGGTACAGCGTTAAATCAATTTAACGCTCTTTAAATCGATTTAAACGTGTAGTGTAGACCAGGCCTCAATCTCTCTGCACATACCCCTCCCAAATGACAGGTTTATACTGATGCTTCTCTCAGAGTGGAAACCTGCACCTCACCCCACTTTTAGACTGAACTGACCAGGCTACAGCACTCCCTTTCTATCAACTGTATTTAGAGCTGTCTGGGAACTGGAATTCTCATTCTGTGGAAAATTATGAAATAAAAAACCCCCAAAATGGAACAAAAAATGAAATTCCAAAATTTCTCATGGAATAGGAATCCCAAAATTTCATTTAGAAAAAGCTGAAATGACATTTCATTTTGATATTTCCAAATATTTCCAAGCTGCCTGGGGCCCTGTCAGCCTACCAGGCAGGGAACTGGCCAGCTCAGGTAGCCTCAGAGCTGGGGATCCCTGGGTTTCTGGGCTGTAAAAGAGCCAGGGACCTTGGAAGACCTGAGAGCCAAGGCTGCAGGCTGGACTGCTGAGGAGCTGGGCTGCTGAGTTAGCAAGAAACCAGGCAGGGTCTTGCTGAAATTTAATTAAAATAGACGCATTCCTATGGAGTGTTTTGATCCTGATGAATCAGCAGTTTACCACAGAAAAACATAACTGCTGAATATTTCTTAGCAGCTCTAGTATCACCTCAGCAGGCCCATCTAAGTTTGGACCCTGTTGTATAGTCTTGTCACTGGTATCTTGTGAGCAGCATGACATTGCAGTGACCCAGGACAGCCTCTTCAAAACAAGTCTGATTTATCTGTCCATAGGAACTTCACCAACAGAGAGGAAAAATGGATTAAAACAAGACAAGGACTTTAGCTAGCCATCCGAGAGCTCTTTAGGCTTACAAAGCACTTCACAGATATTAGTTAATTCTCACAACCACCATATGAGGTAGGCAATTGTAAGTATTATTAAGATTTTGTCTCAGCTATTTTTTAATAAAAGTTACAGACTGGATACAGGCAATAAACAATCAAGGAAGCCCAAGCTCCCAGTACTGTAGTCGCAGAGTCATGTAAAGTCATGGAATCAATGACCTCTGTGAGCAACTTGTATCCTTAGTTATTATTCCTGTCATGCTGTCTGGAGTGGTTCAGGTCATGAGTGCTCACCTCAGGTCAGATTGTCAAAAACAGGAGAAAACTTGAACTGGTGGTATGTTCTATAATTAGATTTTACCAAGCCAGTAACAAATATAAACTCCTGGGGGTATGGCTACACTTGAAACTTCGAAGTGCTGCCACGGGAGCGCTGCCATGGCAGGGCTTTGAAGTGTGAGTGCAGTTGCAGCACCAGCGCTGGGAGAGAGCTCTCCCAGCGCTGCACGTACTCCACATCCTCATGGGGTTTAGCTTGGAGCGCTGGGAGCTGCGCTCCCAGTGCTGCGGCACTGTTTACACTGGCGCTTTACAGCGTTGTATCTTGCAGCGCTCGGGGGTGTTTTTTTCACACCCGAGTGAGAAAGTTGCAGCGCTGTAAAGCGCCAGTGTAGCCATGGCCTGGATCGCTATAACAAGTCCTACCATGAGTCACAGACAGTCCCCTTAGACTCTGCAAGCTATCTTGCCACCCAGACAAACTGGACTTAGTGATAAATGATGACTTACACCATAAAATCACATAATATTCAGAAAAACAACAATGAGTTCGGTGGCAACTTAAAGACTAACATTTATTTGGGCATAAGCTTGCATGGGTAAAAAACCTGGCTACCCCCGATACTTGACATAATATTCAGGTTACTTCCAGTCCCAAGAGACCAGTCACTTACCCCAGATCAACTGGTCCCATAGATCTTACAACAAAGACAATATCTGAAGCCAATCCTGTAATAAACTACCTAAAGGTTTATTAACTAAGAAAAAGAAATCAGAATCATTTACAGTTTTAAGCAAGCAAACGTATACACACAAATGAGTTACCACTGGGATCCTAAGAGTAACAGAGTTAAAGTGATCTGTTAATTCAAAGTGCCTTTCAGGGCAGACCCCTGAGGTAACCCCTAGGGATCTCTGGCTTGTTTGGTTTCTCTGACCCTGTGAGAGTTCAAACAGCAATGAGAAGAAAAATCTTCATGTCAATTATTTTTATTTTCCTCTTCCAGCATTCAAAGTGATGGGATGACGCTTTCTGCATGTATTTCTCCATGGGCGGATGGGGCAATTAACAAAAATTTTGTCTTATAATGGCCGATTTACATTTTGATAGTACTCTTGCATAGGGTGTGTGTGGGGGTGGGGGGGCACACAACAATTCCTATGCCTTGGTTCACAAGTTCAGGGCAAACATTTTCAAAGTTATAAGGCAAAATCTAAATATTTTCTTACAGCATGGAATACAGACATTGCAAGTGAGATTAATGCATGCAGCAATTTACAAGCATTTCATAGTATCTAAACACAAAATACATCTTTGTAAGACTAATACCTATTTTGAGCAAAACTACCATATAGGTGAACTGGACTGTTCTCCAGCTATGAGAATAAGCAAGAGTCACTCCACCATTAGATGGAAGCTGCAGGTCACATAGTGCTAAATATGAACTTGGCAGTAAAACCAAATTGGTGGGGGAAAAGGTAGTAAACACTGCAGATCATAACATGAGGTAAGTAAGTTTCAAGTCTAAAATAGAACTGGCTGTAGCAAAAGAAGGTAAACAAGTAGAATGAGGATGATGTGTCTAAATACACAATTGAAAAACAACATAAAAGATGAGTGTGTCAGTTAACAGCTGGCAGGTTAAAGAGACAAGTTGAGACAGTTGAGAAGAGGGAAAAAAACCAAGATTCTGAGGGAGAACACAGGAGAGACAGTGCAGCATAGTCACCAGAGTAAGTATTCAGACACAGTTATAGTTCTAGCTATAGTCACAGTTATAGTATAGTATTATCATGTATATGTGGGGGAGGGTGGGACTAGTAAAGATGAATGTGTGTGTTGTATTGATTGTAAGAAGAATTTATATATATCTAAGACCTAAACAACATTTAAGAACTGCTGTCAGCGATCTGTGGAAGACTGGCCATCTGAAGTGGGGCACATCACTTAGCATCCATTCAAACTATAAGGCAATATGGTTTGGAGTGCTCTTTAACTTGTAAGGGATTTGTGTTTTTAGTAGGGCTGTCAAATAATCAGTTAACTCACGTGATTAACTCAAAATTATACACAATTAAAAAAATTAATCATGATTTATTGCACTGTTAAACAATAGAATACCAATTGAAATGTATTAAATATTTTTGGATGTTTTTCTACATTTTCAAATATATCAATTTCAGTTACATAACAGAATACAAAGTGTACAGTGATCACTTTATATTATTTTTATTACAAATATGTGCACTGTAAAAAATAGTATTTTTCAATTCACTTCATACAAGTACCGTTGTGCAATCTCTTTATCATGAAAGTGCAACTTATGAATATAGAATTTTTTTGTTACATAACTGCACTCGAAAACAAAAAAAAATGTAAAACTTTAGAGACTACAAGTCCACTCAGTCCTACTTCTTGTTCAGCCAATCACTAAGAGAAACAAGTTTGTTTACATTTATGGGAAGTAATTCTGCCCACTTCTTATTTACAGTGTCACCTGAAAGTGAGAAAGGCATTCACATGCCACTGTTGTAGCTAACATTGCAAGATATTTACATGCCAGATACGCTAAAGATTCATTTGCCTCTTCACGCTTCAGCCATTGTTCCAGAGGACATGCTTCTATGCTGATAACGCTAGTTAAAAAAATAATTTGTTAATTAACTTTGTGACTGAACTCCTTGGAGAACTGTATTTCTCCTCTGTTTTACCCTCATTCTGCAATATATTTCATGTTATAGCAGTGTCGGATGATGACCCAGCACATGTTCATTTTAAGAACACTTTCACTGCAAATCTGACAAAACACAAAGAAAATACCAATGTGAAATTTCTCAAGATAGCTACAGCACTTGACTGAAGATTTAAGAATCTGAAGGGCCTTCCAAAATCTGAGAGGGATGAGGTGTGGAGCATGCTTTCAGAAGTCTTAAAAGAGCAACACTCCAATGCGGAAACTACAGAACCCTAACCACCAAAAAAGAAAATCAACCTTTTGAAGATGGCATCTGATTCAGATTATGAAAATGAACATGCGTCAATCCATACTGCTTTGGATCGTTATCAAGCAGAACCCATCATCAGCATGCACGTGTCCTCTGGAATGGTGGTTGAAGCATCAATGGACATAATCTTTAGCGCACATCTGGCATGCAAATATCTTGTGGCACCGGCTACAACAGTGCCATGCAAGCACCCGTTCTCACTTTTAGGTGACATTGTAAACAAGAAGCAGGAAGCATTATCTTCTGCAAATGTAAACAAACCTGTTTGAGCGATCGGCTGAACAAGAAGTAGGACTGATTGGACTTGTAGACTCTAAAGTTTGACATTGTAGAAAATGTAGAAAACACCCAAAATATTTAAATAAATGGCATTCTGTTATTGTTTAGCAGCATGATCAATCACGATTAATTTTTAAAATCTCTTGACAGCCCTAGTTTTTAGATTATTATTGTGTATGGGATTGTTCGCACCAATAAAAGGGTGCCTTCTTTGGGAACACTGCTTGTGTCAATCATTCGAGGGATTCCTTAGTTAACACAGGAGGGGCAAGAGGTAGACTATCCTAGGGGAACCTTAATTCTGGTGTTGGAGGTAACAACACGATGGGCAGTGTTTGAAGCTCAGCAAATGCTGTGTGCCCTACAGAGCTAAGCATCACAAATTACTATAATAACTAAACTAACTAAATCTGTATTAAATTATGGGTACTATTAAAAATATTTACAAGACAAGTCACAGCAATGCAAATGTGATACAGAAAGAAAAGAAAAAAACAAGAGACGAAAACTTGCACACAAGAAGCTCTGACTAAGGGTACGTCCAGACTACCCGCCATATCGGAGGGTAGCTATTGATTTATCGGGGATCAATATATCACGTCTCATCTAGACATGATCTATCAATCCCCGAATGTGCTTCCCATCGACTCCGGAACTCCACTGGAGCAAGCAGCAGTAGTGGAGTTGACGGGGAGCCACGGATGTCGATCCCGCTCTGTGAGGACGGGAGGTAAGTCGGAATAAGATACTTCGACTTCAGCTACGGGAATACCGTAGCTGAAGTTGTGTATCTTACTTCAACACCCGCCCCCAGTGTAGACCAGGCCTAAGTCTACTGGTAGTTAGAAGGAACTGAAAACTTGGAAGAGGCAACAAGGCATAAGATGCATGTGCCACCCCAACAGGTACTGATGTAAAGAAACAAGTCACCAACTCTGGTGCTCTCAATGCAGACACACCTGAGTGGAATACACGTCTGCAACCATTCGAAGAACCACCATTTTTACAGACTCTTTTCTGAGTATTGCAACACTTTAATGTTGAAGCACTGGTTCCTACAAGATGAATTTCAGAGAAATTCCTAGTGGACAGATGTCCCAAACCCAGAACTTCCAGTACAAGTGGAGCACTTTACACTCTCAGTAGGGAGACTAAGAACTAGCCAGCATGGAGCAAAAATGTGAAGAATGTGGATATATCTGTATTGTTTTTATCAATGCTGTGTGCATCTCTGTTTGAGGAATGTGGTGTGGTTGGCACTATGGAATTTAAGGATTAAATTCCAGCTGGAGCTCTCTCAAAGTCTCCAACAACCTGGCACTGACTTTTATTCAGTTTCCTGGTGCGCAAATGGACAATACAGTGTTAGTGAATCCATTATTGAGAGACTACCCCCCAAGTCTTTCTGGATAAACCAGTTTGATCAGGGGTAGCTTGTTGGAAACCTTAGGA
Organism: Chelonoidis abingdonii; assembly: GCF_003597395.2. Taxonomy (NCBI): domain Eukaryota; kingdom Metazoa; phylum Chordata; order Testudines; family Testudinidae; genus Chelonoidis; species Chelonoidis abingdonii. The sequence continues at coordinate 121,368,025 of NC_133772.1, read as the reverse complement.
GATCTTTGTGTGGGAACTCTTGAACAAAGGAACTTTGAACTGGATACGACTTCCTGTGAGCTGAGAGGTCAGATGCTGACTGGGGGAATCAAACTGTGAGGCAGAGACTGCAGGGGTACAGTCTGCTCTGCCCGCCCCCACTGCTGTGTGTGACCTAAAACTTGCAAGGAGAAATCAAGGTTTAGGCAAGCTAATATGCATATTATTATGGTTGAGGTGATGGAGCACAAGGGTAAAAGTAGGGCACACCTGATTTCTAATCATGGTTCTGGCATGGATTTGCTGTGTAGCCTTGGGCAAGCCAACTTAAATGTCCCTGCCTCAGTTTCCCCACCTGTAAAATAGAGATTGGAATACTGGCAAGCCAGATGCCAGCTCTTGTCCAGACTTCAGGCATTAACTAAGAACTGTCAAACTCATAGCTGGAGAACTGTCCAGTTCACCTACGTTAGTTTTGCTCAAAATAGGTATTAGTCTTACAAAAATGTATTTCATGTTTAGACTCTATTAAATGCTTGTAAAACCCCAGATTGGCTGAGAGATCTATATTTATATTTCACCAACCAAATACATCAAGGGTAAACTCCTCAGACACTATAAAAGCGTAACCATGGAGCCACAGACAGTCTCCTTGGGTTCTCTGATCTATCTTGTCACCTAGGGAATCTTACCTTTGTGATAGATGGTCCCCTACACCATGAATTACAGGATAATTCAGGTTACTTCCAGTCCCAAAGACCAGACATTTACCCCAGGTTAACTAGATCTTAGATCTCACACCAAAGACAATGCCTGTAGCCAATCACATAATAAACTATATAAAGATTTATTTAAAAGGAAATGAGAGTTATTTACAACATTAAAGCAGGTAAATAAACATGCACACAAATGAGTTCCAATCTTTAAGTTCAAAAGGTAATAGCAGCTTCTATAATAAGCAAGCCCTATATGTCCTTCAGGGCTAATCCAGGGATCTCTTGCTTATGCCCAGAAAACCTTGCCCTCAAGAGTCCAAGCAGCACAGAGTTACAGTTCCTCCTTGTTAGGGGGTTTTCCTCCCTTCCCCCATACTGCTTCAAACTGCCAACTCAGCTGATGGGAACAATTCTTTTGTATGTCTCCTCTTCATTGTGGGGGAGAGGGAGGAGCCGCGGGAGCAAATAAAGTCTTTTGTCTTTTTTGATGTTTCACAACAGTTTGTCTGGTGTTGATGGGCTTTCCTCTTGGGGCAGGACATAACACCTTCTGTATTTCACACTTAATGTATCTCTCCTTTCTGGTTATATGGTTACAGAGGCTTCCAATGCAAATGCTTAAACATTACTTTACAATATGGTATACAAATGTTACAAGTGGGATTACTGCATGCAGCAATTTACAAGCGTTCAATAAAGTCTAAACACTAAACATGTTTATAAGTCTAATACCTATTTTAACAATACGAACACACAGGTGAAACAGACTGATCCAGCTATTTGTCTGTCAGTATTCAAGTTAGGCACAGGGACCTTGGCATAAGCTGGCACCTGATCTGCCAGCGTCACAGGCAGGTCCTCCTTACACAGTGCTCTTCAAAGACTAAGTAGCCTTATGACCACACCTGAAGTTTTTATCTACAGTTGCATCAGCTTTTCATTTAAACCAGACAATACTTCTCTGGTCTTCTTCCACAAACTGCAAATTAACAGAGATGAGGAACATCCATGTAAGTCAAATGTCAGGAGAGCACTGGCTTTTAACTAGGATAGGACCAAGTCCTTCACACAGTCTTCTTGTCATTTTGTGTCTTATGTAGATCACATGAAGGGCCAAGGCAGTGTCAGCACAAATGAGGTCTCATTGGATAACCTCTTGCATTACAACGGCATACAGGGCAGTCAATATTCCACCTCCACAAAGACTCTTGGCCCATTCTGCAAGGGCTCAGGATGCATCCATTACTTTCTTCGAGGATGTTCCCATTCTGGACATCTGTAGGGTCCTCAGTAAATACATTTACTTTGCACAATGTGGTCACAACCACCTCTAGATCGGATGTGAACTTTGGCAAAGTCATATTTCAATCATTATTTAAGTAGGCTCTGAACTTACCTCCAAACAGTACTGTTTGGGAGTCACCCAAGTGGAATACATGCCTGCAACAACGCGAATAAGAAAAAACAAACAGTTACTTACCTATTGTGTAACTGTTTTTTTTCCAGTTGTGGATGCAGATATGTATTCCATGACCCACCCTCCGTCCCCTCTATATTGGAGACTTAAATCACCTGCTCTGCTGTGAAGGAACTGATAGAGGGCTAGGGCAGTGGCAGCCCTTATATTGCCTTGGGAGGGGCCAGGAGGATGCACGGGGTGCATGTGCAACCCCAACAGGTACTGCTGTGGGGAAAAAGCCTGACTCTTGTGCGCTCGAACACACCTAAGTGGAATACACATCTGCACACACAGCTCAAAGAACGGCAGCTACAGAACAGGTAAGTAACTGTTTTGGGGTTTTGTTTTGGGTGATTTTGTGTGTGTGTGTGTGCGCGCGCACACACAAGGTTTCTTGTTTATTATGTCTCAATGATTTTCAGAGCAAATTTGCTCCATTTACAAGACTTTCCTGACTTCCATCTCTGCAAACTCAACATGGTATGTGAGAGTGCAACTGGATTCCTTTTAGCACTGATTTCATAAGTAGTAAAGATTAAACATATGGAACTTTTACAACAATTCTATTGATGTACGAATCAGACTAAAATCCAATTCATTCACTGAAAGTTGTGTTGGCCCTGCAGGGCTAGCTGGAGTATAACAGTAATTTAAATTAGACTAGAACACTCTAGTCAGCAAAGTAAATAGATAAGATTTACAATATACAAGTGGCTTTTAAAAAATTTACTAATTTACTGGCTATAACTACACATTCAGGGCCATATTTAAAACCAGAGATTTACCATGGAAAGACCCTGCTGTTCTGTTATTAACTTTTTAGATTAAAATTGAAGCCAGACACTGATCAAAGTCCATTTTTAATAACTTCTTTATCTGTTAATCAATAGTTTAACTACATATAAATTAGCTTGTTTCCATGTTAACCACTCCTACCTTTCAGTATACAGTGAATGTAATTAACTCAGTGACAGTATTTAGTTAAGAACAGAAGATGGAAATCAATCATAGGGCAGAGTTATTACTGCAATATACACCATCTGTCACTTTGCATTTCTTTTTTGGATGTCATAAGCCATTAGTACATAATGACCCCTCTGAAGTTATATCTGTAGTTCCAAAGGCCCAACACTGGAAGTGTCAAGTCACTGCACACAGATAAAATTAGCTTAGACACAGATTGTGCCATTTTAAAATTCTCTCTCAATTGACTGCAAGTAGAAATAAGAAATTACATATTGGGTAGGAATGTTTCAACTTCAAATACTATATTTTTGTCTGTTGTAGCTATGTCTGTGTACCAGGGCAGGGGGAGGGAGGGCAGAATTACCCTGTACCATTTATGGACTTGACACATGGTACTTTCCCCTTAGAGCAAGGGGGTATCTGGAAGGCAGATTGTGACTCTCTGAATCATGATCTGTCTTTGAGCTTGCTCCAGGGACAGCACAACAAATGCATTGCCCCTTGCTCGGGGGTAGTTTAGTTGCAGAACTCTCAGAATAGGATACATGTTTATTAGGGACATTAAATGAGTTTAAGTGGTCAAATTCTAGTCAAAAAGGGTCAGAATTTTGTTTGCACAATAGGGCACTCCTCTGACTTCAATTTGGCCCTAGAGAATAGATCTATGGGACATGATCCTTGATATCAACACCTACATTCCTCTCTCCATGGTGCACAGTGGAGAACAAAACTGTGAAAACTCTGGTGTCATGCAGAAGATAGTGGCAGAACACTACAGGAACTATGCATTGCTGACAACAAGTGTCAGCAGTGGGTACAATTGAACTCAACCTCAAGTACGGATCCAGGACAAACTGTGCTCAGAACAGTTTCAGAGAATGTGCTTCAAAGCTATTGGGAGTTGAGCATATTTTATTCCTAACAACTCTGAGTATGTGTTAGCTATGCTTTGTCCCAGGCTATGTCTGCTTTTGAACCAGTTCAAACGCATCCACTGCTAGCAGCAATTATCATCAATAGGCAATTCTTGTGGTATAGACATAGGTTGCAGAAGTTATCCTCACCACTGTGTAGCCACCTCTCAAGGGGTCTGGCCAGTGCAGTTCTTCTCCCTGCACCTAAATGACATGATTTTCATTGGCACCCAAAACAGAACAGAGAGGGCACCATAACAGCTCCAAGGAGCTTACAGACTCCATAGGACAGGACACAGACTCATAGGACTGGAATGGATCTCGAGCGGTCATATAGTCCAGTCCTCTGCACTTACGGCAGGATAAATATTATCTAGACCATCCCTGACACGTGTTTGTCTAACCTGCTCTTAAAAAATTTCCAGTGACGGAGATTCCACAACCTCCCTGGGCAATTTATTCCAGTACTTAACCACCCTGACAGTGAGGAAGTTTTTCTTAATATTCAGCCTAAACCACCCTTGCTGCAATGTAAACCCCTTTGCTTCTTGTCCTATCCTCAGAGGTTAAGGAGAACAATTTTTCTCCCTCCTTGTAACAATCTTTTATGTACTTGAAAACTGTTGTCCCCTCTCATTCTTCTCTTTTCCAGACTAAACAAACCCAATTTTTTCAATCTTCCCTTATAGGTCATGTTTTCTAGACCTTTCATCATTTTTGCTGCTCTTCTCTGGACTTTCTCCAATGTGTCCAAATCTTTCCTGAAATGTGATGCCCAGAACTGGACACAAAACTCCAGTTGAGGCCTAATCAGCACAGAGTAGAGCAGAAGAATTACTTCTCTTGTCTTGCTTACTACACTACTGCTAATATATCCCAGAATGACATTGAGAATAATGAAGGAGAAGCAAGACAATAGAAAGGGCAAGGACAGGAGTAACAATTTACAGGGTTACTCAGAGGACTGGTACTTGGCTTGCCTTAGCAAAGAGGTTTTTTGTTTGTTTTCACTAAATGGATGCCTTAACTTGGTTAATTTTATGTAAGTGTCTCAGCAGAAGTGAGTTTTACGAAGGGACTTGAATGCAAGGGGAGGGTTTATGTAGCAGCTCTTCTTTTGGTTCTGCAGAAAAGGGAACATTAAATTACTACTGCTTAAAGCAACTCTGTTAAGCTCTCACAGGAGAGGACAGTAATTACCAAAGATGTTGGTTTCATGTTGATGAAAAATTAACAAAATTGCCTTTTATTCACTTTCTAACTTAAAAATGTACGTACAAATCTCTTACTGTGGTCAAGAGGGGCCCGAAAACAGTCCAAAAGAATACTAACAAATTTGAATATATTCTGGCTAAAAACAGTGGGAACCTCTCAACATAAGCTTACACTGTCATTTTAACACCTTCCAAAATGCAATGGCCACTACAATAAGAAAGTATATAAAATGGTAGTTTAAAATTACAGTGTTATATTTTTAGGACATCTATAAAGATCAATATGGCTACATATTCTCCAAGGATTCTCCCTTCCTCTCCTCCCCAAAACAATTCCTCAGTATTATTGACATGTTACATAATAAGAAGCTAGTTATCCAGTGCACAACTCCACATCTGAAAATCAGAAATAATTAGTCTCACAGCTATGGTAGGAGGCTCAGCGTCAGATGCTGAAATCTCACAGTGGGTTTGACGCTTTTATGATGGAACCCACATGTTTCCATGTGTATCGGGTGCTTTGGTATAAGGAATATTCCAAATCCATGGGCGATCTGCAAAACAAAACAAGCAAAAATAAATACATGAGTAAAAAATAAAAATATGCTGGCCCCAGCGAAATCAATGGCAAAACTCCCATTGACTTTATTGTGGTTCATCCCAATTGGAAGTTCAACTTACTGATAAAATTTACTGAACTATTGCTAGCAGTGAGATACAAAGATACATTTTAAAAGGCTGCTGTTTTTCCCCCATGGGTTGTTCTTTTAAATGCGGATATTGCAACCTGACCATTGTTCATTAACTATGATGGAGAGTACATTTAATACAGATCTTATAAATATTTCAATATCACAAAGTTTGCTTTGGTCTATCCAGTGAAAATCAGGTATTGCACAGATATTTTAATCCTACAGCAGCATAAAAGGAAGATTACAACATGGAGATATCAATATTTTTCACTGGAGCAGCCATGATTATATTGGGAACAGAAGATGTTGTCAAGAGATCTGAGAGTGGACCTGCATGACATGAATGCCTGAAAAAAGAACAGGAGTTTTTTTTCTGTCCTGCTGGTAATAGCTCACCTTAACTGATCACTCTCATTAGAGAGTGTATGGTAACACCTATTGTTTCAGAGAGAGAGAGAGAGAGAGTGTGTGAGTGTGTGTGTTCCTACTGTATTTTCCACTGTATGCATCCGATGAAGTGGGCTATAACCCATGAAAGCTTATGATCAAATACAATTTGTTAGTCTCTAAGGTGCCAGAAGTACTCTTGTTCTTTTTGCGGATACAGACTAACACGGCTGCTACTCTGAAACCTGTCATGAATGCCTGCTAATATTAAAACTTTGTATGTCCATCAGCAAGTCACACAGAGTCTTACAGTCACTCCCTACGCTTCCAAAAATAGAGGAGACAAACCTATCAGGACCCATCCTCGCAAGAGGAAGGAAAGTGAAGTGATAGAAAGGCGAGACGTGGGAGTGCTGGCTCTTCAACATGCTCCTCTTTCTCTCCAATTCTCCAAAATTCCTCAGTAGATTCTCAAAAAGACTGGGGTTCCATACGAATTTAAGATGGAACGTGGATAAAAAAGGGTCAAGTCAGGAAGCTGCCATAATCCATGGCATGTTCCCCACAGATTTTCTATCAGACCTGTTGTCAAGGCTAATTCCCCACTCTGGCACTTTGGGTGCAGAAGGTGGGGACCCGCAAAGATTCTAAAAATTAATACTGGCCACTCCAGGCTTGTATTAAACTCCCAAGGTTACAGCTTTTCTCTGACCTTGAATTGGTAGATGCTGCCACCATCCAAGTGCAGAACCCCTTTGAGAGCTCAGGAGGGCGCACTTGGGAATTTCTTCCTGTGGGGTACCCTCAAGCCCTTTCACCCCACCCTCCAGGGAAGAGCTGAGAAAAAAAAATAAAAAAGAGGAAATCAGCTGTTGCCACCAGCTAATTAAACAACATGTACATAAACCTCTTAAGAGACAAAAATCCAATTCCGTTCTTAAAAAAGGTAAATGTTATTAATTAAAAAAAAAGAAAATACACCTGGGAACTCAGGCTATTATTGATAGATTTTAAGAGAGCCACTACAAGGTTTAAGCACCAAGAATAGCTTTCTTGAGGTCCAGCTTAAAGTTTAGAAGCAAAACAAAAGCACCTGGGGTTAGCACAGAGGAATCCAAAAGCCATAACGAAATAAAAGATAAACCTAATCGCGTCTTCCTAGACATTTCCTGATCTACTTACATATCTGGGGTTTTAAATGAGTAGTTTTTCTGTACAACTCTGTATCTAAAGTAGTGCAGTAATGTGTGACAGTGTTGGATGTGGAAGATCTAAATACACAATCAAGTGAGAAGACTCCTTTAATAACACTGAGAAGTATCAGTAGATTTTCTAGTAATGACTATGTAATGTTTAATTTTGTGGGATTCAGCTACAATTCCCTTAAAAAACAATGTTAAACAGCAAGAAATAAGAGTAGGACAACAGCAGGGGAGGTAGTCATTTGTGTGTTTTATAACAACTGAGACACTGTACAGGGAGATCTTGGAGGACCAGTAAAGTGCCTGGATCACTACTGCTTATTGCCAAAAGCAACCAAACAAGGAGGACTTTAGTGGGCCTGAGCAGCAGTCTTAGCATGATGAAAAGTCAGGAGGGGAGGGGGTTTGGGCGACCACAAGAGAGGACAGCTTGACACACCTCTACCCCTCCCCACCCTTCCTGATAAGATCTCTGTCGAAACTGTGGAGGTATAGTTTTAGGGGACAAAAAAAGGAAGCTTGTCTATGTTTGCCCTCCAGGATGTATTTGTCAGGGTCTCAAGGCATGAGGACTCTGCAAGAACACATCTGGCTAATTGATAATCAAAATGAAACCTCTTGCTTAACTTTTGAAATTGCTTCCTTAAGTTTTCTTTGACATGTCATTGTAATACTAACAAATAAATAAGGGAAGAAAGTTTGTGGTAGTTGGACTCTTCAGGATTCTCTCCCTGGACTCATCTGAGGGTCCCCTCTGGCAGACAGAAGATTGGTCATCGGAAGGCTGCCGCTGTACCATTCAAAAACCGCTCCAGACCGTGGTAAATGTGGGGGGTTGGAGTGTTTTACTAACCTGTAGCAGCACAGCTTTAACAGCAGCACTCTTGTGTTATACTGCTTGTATCAACCATCCATCGGCGGACGGTTGTGTCTGCACTGATTTATTTCCTGCCAGCGCCTCTCAAAGAGTAAAAGTTATCAAAAGTTTTGGGTTCAGAAATCCCACATTACCATGTGTCAAGCCAATTTAAAAAAGCAGGAAAATAACTGGATGAAGTACTACTGTAACCCTAAACTTCTACAATAAAAGTTAATCGTTGGAGGAAGATTGTAGTTCTGTATTTATTTTGGGCTCTGTAAAAGGCAAAAAAGGAAGTGTGCACATACTGGAAAATGGAAGGGAATGGGGATTTGATTGAAAACGAACAAATAAAATGCAGCAAAGTTCATATGTGTGTCTAATAATATCAATGTATCTTGTTTGCCTTACTTTCACTTCAGAGGGTGACATGTCAATACTGGTGACAGGAATGACTTCTTAGATCTAAGCACCCCAAAACTTTGCAGAAGTTTGCATTTGGATCCAAACTTTGTGGCTCAAACTTTTATCTTTTTTCAACATGGGCCAGATCCAATGCCCACTGAAGTCAATAGGACTCTTTCTATTGATTTAAAGAGGCATTGGATCAGGCCATATGTAAATCAACCTTTTCTTGAACTAAAAAGTTTCTGTACATTTTAAATTTAGGAAGCCCTATGGAGGAAAGTTACATCTGCCACAAGACAGTGCAGCACTGGTGGTGGTGGTGGCAGAAAGGGTGATTTTCAAAAGCACAAATAGCAGCGAGGCGTTCAACGTGAAAGTCAATGTGAGTTGTGCACCTGACTTTCAATGCACTCTGAAAATCTTTTCCTAGAACTCATTGGTTAATTGAAGGATAATCCAGAGATTGTACAAGGGATCAGTCAAAAAAATGGAGTCAATTAACCCCTCCAACCATTTTTAAACATTTATCCACTATATCAAGTCTATGCCGAAAACCCTGCATAGGGCCGTAACTAGTGTGGAGTGAGCGGGGCAGACACCCAGGGTGCAGAACTGCCAGGGGTGAAAAAAATGGGGCAGCATGCAGGATCGAGCCCAGCCGTATCGTCCCCCCACTGCAGGATCGGGCGCAGGCAGAGCCCAGGATGCTCAGACCCCCCGGCTCCCAGCAGAATTGTGGGCCTAGTGACCCCCCAGGACCAGGCTCTACAGCACTAGGACTCTGGCAGTGTGGCAGGCGGGAAGGGCACTGAGTGCTAATTGGCTCCTATGAGCATGCTCTTTGCTCAGTAACATCTGCTGAAGTTGCTGCCCTTGCTGGGGATTAAAAAAGTTAAAGGGGGGGCAAATCAGGGAGGGATGGGCAGGATCCGAGCAGGGGGCAGAAACTGACTGTGTGTGAGGGGGTGTCAAACAGCTGGAGGGAGAGGCAGGAGAGGGGCCAAGGAGCAAAACTGGTGGGTGGGGATAGGAGTCGGGGTCAGGGGTGAGGCGCTGCCAGATGGAGGCAGACAGCAAAGCCCCATCACAGGGAGGGGCCGAGAGGGCAAACAGTTACCCAAATGGGATGAGCCACCTGCCCTGATTGCTGAGGGGCTTCCATGCTTAGGAGGAAGTGTTCAGACAAGAAAAATGAAGAAGTCCTGGGCTGCAGTTAGGAGAAACAACAGTAGAAACAAAGAAAGTAAACACTGCAAAAGTAACAACACTCAGTAAGGGTTAAAACACCTTGCTCCCTCCTGGACTGTGTTTTCCTGTTACTGTGACCTACCCTTACTTGTTGCTGCCCCAATCATTATAAACAGAGAACAAAATAAGGAGCCTCCCTTTGACCCATTGTTATAATGCTCCATTAACGGCCAGCAAGGTGCATTCACACATCAGGGAATTGACACTGTCAGTACAGACTGGCCCAGAATGCTAACCACATCTTGGCTTTTCTTTTAAAAGGCCTCTAATTTTGGGCTAAGGACAATTTTCAGTTGTGCCCAGACAGATAAAAATACAGCCCATTCACTGTACAGGTGAAGAGACCAATAGGGAAATCTACATTGGGTGCAGATCTGGTTTGGGGCTGCTGGTGAGATATGCACCGGCAAAGAAGCATGTCCACTGTGACCTGTGCTTGTAGCATTCTGGACTGTGACCCAGCCAAGTCTTTTCCTGACACCCTTCTCTATGAGACCGGGGCCATCACCTCAATATTTTCATCCAGCCATTTTAACTATGGAAATAGCACTGTCTCACACTGAAAGAGCAGCAAAGAATCCTGTGGTACCTTATAGACTAACAGACGTTTTGAAGCATGAACTTTCGTGAGTGAATACCCACTTCGTCAGATGCATGAGCTTTCGTGGATGAATACCCACTTCGTCAGATGCATGCATCTGACGAAGTGGGTATTCATCCACGAAAGCTCATGCTTCAAAACGTCTGTTAGTCTATAAGGTACCACAGGATTCTTTGCTGCTTTTACAGATCCAGACTAACACAGCTACCCCTCTGATACTTCTCACACTGAAGCGCAGCATAACAGGATTTCACAATCATCACAGCCATATACGTTCTTCTGTCTCCACACATAGGTGTCAGGGGCCTTGTCTGGCCAGAAGTCAAACATAGAACCATAGGGTCAGAAGGGACTGCAAGGGTCATTTAGTCTAACTTCCTGCCAAGATGCGTCATGCCTCTTATCAGCTGTCACAACACAGCTTTCCCAACTGAATGATACTTCCCACACTGGCCATATACAAACAAGCCATACTGCTATAATTAAAAGGGGCATAACCACAATTTGCTTGGCAGGATTCAGCCTGAGAAATGATCAGATATAAGACAACCATAATATTGTAGCAGGAAGCAAACAATAATCAATAGTCTTCTTAGAAAAATAAAATCACAAAGCAAAAGGTAAAACCAGAAATCTTACACCCTTCCCCCGCTCCGCTCAAAATGGCTGTTTCCCTCCTATAAAAGCCAGAGAAAGAGTGGCTTTTGCTTATAGAGTCAGATGCTATGTTTGTAATTCAATTTCTAGATAATCCACCTCCACAGTAAATTCATTCTTTGCTTACTCGAGTCCCACTTATTCTCCGCTGTGTCACTGAGAGAGGTGGCTGTTTATTCTAGCCACAGTCTCACTGTGGGATGATGTAAAACAAGCAGTATCACTTTTTAAAAAATAAACAGAAATGCAATTTGATGTCTTTCTGAATATGGTTCATGCCATTAAGTCAGTGCAGTATCCATACTTACCTTACCATTATTTTCAGTCAGTTTTTTTTTAGTACCTATCAATGAGTTAACTTAAAGGTGTATATAGGAAGATACTATAGGGATGTTAAAGGATTGTGTGAAAATTAATGTGGCATTTAAAAGAATCATACAATAGCTTTTATTGTCTGTGTAATGTACACAAAAATAAATACATTATCATTACACTATAATATCCTAACTCGTATCATCTTAAAAAAAACTGGTGAGGGGAGCAAATACGCTTGCTTGCCCAGCGTGCTAAAACGCCAAGTTACAACTCTGACCCAGCACTACTTCAGTGTTAAGAATAAAATAGCTGTTCCATACACCACCTTGTTGCTTTCCATATACTGCCTTCCATCAGCCTTACTATGCAATAGAAACGTTGAGGCACATTGTAGTGAAACACAGGTACCTTCACAGTTATCACAAGAGCGACTGCAGAGTGGACCTAGGCCTGAACCAAGCTCCCTGCAACTATTTTGCTGGGAGTGTCCCCTATACTTTGGGAATTACTGGTATAGCTCTTCATACTTTCAGTGCTTCCTCTCCTTTCTTTCATGCTTTGATTAGAAATGAATCAGTGAGCAACACTGACAATGAAAATATCATTGGCAGCTAAGTTAGCAGCCATAAAGCTGAATGAGGCTGCGCCCACCTCAACTTTATTGTTCAAGGCTCTCTGCAATTTCAGACAGATGATACTGCATCAGTTACAACTGGGTCATGTTTGGAAGGTTCTGTCCACAACTGTAACAGGCTATCCCTGAAAGATGAGACTCTGGAGAACAAAGGATACATCTTTGAGAAATGCTGTATTATAAAGTGATAACATGAGCTGACAATAATACGTGTTAAGTTTGCTGCAAATTGCTACTTATTATTTTACTAACATTATACATTGTATTATATGTCAAAAACCTGCAGAAACCTTTTGGAAACCTCATGTTCTCATGAAGCACAACAGATGGTGGTACAGAATGTACAGCCAAGAAGAGAAAAGACACAAAACAATGCAGCTTGCTTCAGGAAGAATGAAGTACAAAATATAATTACTGCATCTCTGCGGTCCTCTTTCCATTGCACCAAACCCTTGTAAAACTATGAGTGATTAAATCGGGAGCACAACTGAATAATAGTTGATCTTATTTCCTGCTGATTTATAAACAAGCAAGTTTTCAGAGTGAACATCCAAATTCCACTGAAGAAATATTTTGTCAGTTGCATGGTCTTTGTGATACTTTTGAATTTTTATATGATATTGGAAATATTAAAAATCAGTTTTCCAAACAATACCTCATGAAGCACTGCCAAGACCTACATTTAGAGTTCAGTACTGATAATGCTGCTGACATTGATGCAGTAGAATTGTATGATGAATTAATAGCTTCATCTGAGCTAATAAGTCCTAAAACTTCTTATCTAAAAGTATTAGAATTTATAGCAAGAAATGATTTTTTCACTCCAAACACTGCAATAGCATTACACAGTCTTTTAACATTATCAGTATCAGTGGCTTCTGGTGAGCGCAGTTTCTCAAAACTGAAATTACTAAAAAATTATTTGAGGTCCATCATGTCTCAAAATTGTTTGTCAGGACTCACATTAATTTCAATTGAAAGTACTATTGCAAAAAATTTAGATTTCACTGACTTATTAAAAGACTATGCAAGCATAAAAACCAGAAAAATTCAGTTCATATAAATCCTTTAATTTATGAGAAACTGGAAGACACTAACATTTTTCATTAGTGTATAGTTGAACCCAAATTGTTTGTAATTGTGATTTTGTTAAAATTAAATGTTAAAATGACACTAGTAAGAAATTGTTTTATTTCGCTAACTACAAGTTCTGTTTTCATTTTGGTTTTTTTTTACATTTTAAACAGTCAAAACAAAACTGCAAAGTGCAAATATGTAAAAGCAAAAAAAAAGTGGGGGGAGGAGGAGCCAACATTTTTTTTTTTTGCTTAGGGCAGCAAAAAACCTAGAGCCGGCCCAGCACCCAAATAACTGAAAGACATTTACAAACATGTATTAGGGCACACACTGCTCTTCTGAGATACTGTAGGTGAGAATTATCACACATTTTATGATGAGTCACAGAGAAATCAAGTGACCGGCCCACGATAAAAGAAGCATCTTGCGGCAGAGCCAAGAATTCCACCCAGACACCTGATTATCTTCTCATTAGTATTCTCTGTATTAGTGTAAACTGGAACAAGCCCGCTGGAATGACAGACATTACACTGGGTTAAAAGATGTGTGATAGGGGAATCAAGGCCTAGGTCTCCTAAATCCAGTCCTATACCTTAACTACAAGATAATTCTCTCTCCTTAAGTGAAGCTAACTAGTACTGGTGAAAGAGCATCTTTCCTCATTGGGGAGAAACAGAAACCTTGTTATATGAAGAATAAATAATCCTTTTTTTTTTTTTTTTTTTTGCAGAAGCAAGGCTTAGGTTTTTCCCCAATTTGTCTAAACCTGTATGTTTAGAGCTGATTTCATAATGCTTGTATTCAATGATACTACACTTTGTCTACAGAATTATGAGAGGGTGAAGGTGAGATATGACAAAAAGAGTTTGCAACTGAAATTGCATTTTAAAAATAAAACATCTGGCATCCAACTGAAAGCATCCTAAGAGAATCAAGCATCAATAATGTTACTAGGAGAATGGATGAAAAAAAACATAAGCCTGTTGTTTATGTGTACATCTCCCAAATTGAGTTAGGCTATATAAAAACTAGCTACAGTCAATCCTCGAGACCGATTACCAAGGCTCAGTGGAGAAGTACCATCAGATAGTATGTTAGAAGATGCCAATAGAGCCCTCATCACAATCCCTACTACCACCATAACTCAAACCAATGAACTGGTATACGCTACAGCCTCTGTAATCCTGGAGATGCTTGGCTACACGATCAAGAAGAACAACAGTATGTACCCACCCTGGAAAATGAGGTGGGAGGATAAGATCAAGGCGACTCGGAGAGAAGTTAGTCAGCTGGTGGAACTACAGAAGGGTGTAGAGATTAAGGATAAGACTCGGCTACTGAAAAAATACAAGGACCTGACTCCATCTGAAGCCCTAGAGACTGCTAAACAAAGGCTCACAGCACTGGCTACCAGGCTAAGGAGATACACTAGAGAAGCAGAGGCCAAAAAAGTAAATGCCCTGTTCTCCAAAGAACCATCCAAGGTGTACTCCCAACTGCAGTGCAACAACACAATAACAGCAGAGCCACCAGCAGCAGAAACTGAACAGTACTGGAAGAACATATGGGAGAAAGAGAAGACTCATAACACCAGTGCAAAGTGGCTGCAGGACCTGAGAACAGAGCACAGCAATCTCCCAGAACAGAAACCAGTCACCATCACAGTAGAAGACATCCAGCAGCGGGTCAAGAACATGAAGAGCTGGACAGCACCTGGACCAGACATGATCCACACC
Source organism: Chelonoidis abingdonii (assembly GCF_003597395.2). Classification (NCBI taxonomy): domain Eukaryota; kingdom Metazoa; phylum Chordata; order Testudines; family Testudinidae; genus Chelonoidis; species Chelonoidis abingdonii. The sequence continues at coordinate 121,352,961 of NC_133772.1, read as the reverse complement.
TACTGGCTAAAGAAACTAACAGCAGTGCATGAACGCCTAGCAGCACAGATGAACCAGCTGCTAGCAGCAGGCTCCCACCCAAACTGGCTAACACAAGGAAGGACAGTGCTGATCATGAAAGACCCCTGCAAGGGAACAGAACTGTCCAACTACCGACCAATAACCTGCCTCCCCACAACATGGAAAGTCCTATCAGGCATCATAGCTGCCAAGCTACAGGACCACATGGGCCAGTACATGAGCACAGCTCAGAAGGGCATTGGGAACAACACCAGAGGCTCAAAACACCAGTTGCTCATAGATAGAGCAGTCGCCCAAGACTCAAGGTCTAGACAGACCAATCTGAGCACAGCCTGGATTGACTACAGGAAAGCCTACGACTCAATGCCGCACACGTGGATCTGTGAATGTCTGGCGCTATACAAAGTCAACAGGACACTAAGGACCTTCCTCAAGAACTCAATGGGACTATGGAAGACAACACTGGAAGTCAACTCAAGGCAGCTTGCACAAGTGGCCATCAAGTGCGGCATATACCAAGGTGATGCACTGTCCCCGCTGCTGTTCTGCATAGGCTTAAACCCCCTCAGCCAGATAATCACAAGGACTGGATACGGGTACAGGTTCAGGAGTGGAACTACCATCAGCCACCTCCTCTACATGGATGACATCAAGCTGTATGCTAAGAATGAACGAGACATCGACTCGCTAATCCACCTGACGCGGATCTACAGTGAGGATATCGGGATGTCATTCGGACTGGAGAAGTGTGGCCGGATGGTAGTGAAGAGAGGGAAGGTAGTCAAGACTGATGGGGTGGAACTACCAGCGGGCCACATAGCAGACATACAGACCAGCTACAAGCACCTTGGCGTCCCACAGTCACATGGAAACCACGATGAGGAGGCAAGGAAGACAGCAACATCCAAGTATCACCAAAGGATAAGACAGGTCCTGAAGAGCCAGCTCAGTGGGAAGAACAAGATCCACGCCATCAACAGATACGCCCTGCCGGTCATCAGATACCCTGCCGGTATAGTGAGCTGGCCAAAGGAGGACATGGAGGCTGCCGATGTGAAGACCCGGAAGCTCCTCACAATGCACGGAGGTTTCCACCCCAAGTCCAACACCCAGAGACTGTATACCAGCCGGAAAGAAGGCGGGCGGGGCTTGGTGAGCGTCAAAGCCACTGTCCTGGATGAAACCCGGAACATCCAGGAGTACATCAGTAAGATGGCCCCCAAAGATGAGCTGCTGAGAGAATGCCTGAGGCAGCAGCAGACATGGGAGGAAGACCAAGCAGAAGAAGTGCCATGGCAAGACAAGACCCTGCATGGGATGTACCATCGACAGATAGCTGAGGTGGCTGACATTGGGAAATCCTACCAGTGGCTGGAAAGGGCTGGACTAAAAGACAGCACTGAGGCACTGATCATAGCAGCACAGGAACAGGCACTGAGCACCAGATCCATTGAAGCAGGGGTCTACCACACTAGAGAAGACCCAAGGTGCAGACTGTGCAGAGAGGCCTCAGAGACAGTCCAACACATAGTGGCAGGATGTAAGATGCAGGCAGGAACAGCATACACTGAACGGCACAACCAAGTGGCTGGCATTGTGTACAGGAACATCTGCACAGCGTATGGGCTAGACCCTCCCAAGACCAGATGGGAGATTCCACAGAAGGTTGTGGAGAATAGCAGGGCTAAGATTCTGTGGGACTTCCAGATCCAGACGGACAGGCAGGTACTGGCCAATCAACCAGACATCGTGGTAATAGACAAGGACCAGAAGACAGCGGTGGTGATAGATATAGCAGTGCCAAGTGACAGCAACATCAGGAAGAAGGAATATGAGAAGCTGGAGAAGTACCAGGGCCTGAAAGAGGAACTAGAGAGGATGTGGAAAGTGAAGGCCAAAGTGGTCCCAGTGGTGGTAGGAGCACTCGGGGCTGTGACTCCTAAGCTGGGTGAGTGGCTCCAACAGATCCCAGGAACAACATCAGAGCTCTCTGTCCAGAAGAGTGCAGTGCTAGGAACAGCTAAGATACTGCGCAGAACCCTCAAACTCCCAGGCCTCTGGTAGAGGACCCGAGGTTGAGGAAGACACATACCACCCATAGGGGTGAGAGGGGAATTTTTTTTTTTTTTTTTATATATATATATATATAAGACACATACCACCCATAGGGGTGAGAGGGGAATTTTTTTTTTTTATATATATATATATATATTTATTTATTTTATGTCCAGCGGGATCTCTGCCTACATTACTTATCTGAGTTTTGAGTGGATGACTCTCAAAGTCATACCATTATGCAGAACTTCATATGCTGTATATGCTGTAATAAAATGTCCTTTTGTTGTTTAAATGGGCTATGGGTTCAAAACCAAACACATGTAGTTATGTGAGCGACTAATACCTGTAAAGATGACAGGTGAACTGTTCATGTTATTAAAGCAGTAGCAATGTCCACAGTATGAATTCCTTTTGTAAACTCCGTAATAAGTGTTTTTGGCACAAGTGTATGGAAACTAGTCATCATCAACTGTTGCCCACAAAAGGACTTCAGTACTGTTAAAAATAGCTACTTATCTCCAAAAAGTTGGCAAATAAGCTTTAGTCACATACACATCTGTAAATTAGATGCTAAGAACTAATGACAGCCACTTCATACAGCAAGAACAACATTATTGGAGTAAATAAAAGCAACAGTAAAATAAACTTCCAGATTTCAAATAAAAACCTGATACTTAACTTTACAGCAATTTTTGTTCTTTGACACGTGTTGTGCATGTATACATTCCACTGTAGGTGTATGTGCGCTCAATGCACTTGACGCCAAGACTTTTGCCAGCAGTACCACTAAGTAGCTCATGCATCCCTGCTCTCCTCATGTACTAAGCTGAGGGAATACGAGGGACATAGTCACTGCCTCTATCTTCATTCCCTTGCATCACTATCTATAAATGCCCAAAGTAGCAGGGACATTGGGAGGATTTTTCTCCTTTGAGTTATAGTGTGAATATATATCCCACTGCAGGTGACTCACTAGCTAGTTCCCTTACAAATGGCAGGACTTTGGGGTTACTTAAATAGAGACTCCAGCACTGATTTACCAAAGTTGGTGTCACCTCAGGAAGCATGAGTAATGGCATAGTGTCTGGAAATGGTTTGTACAGACAACCGCATTGCTGCTTTGCAGATATACGCTATAGAAATGTTGCTTAGGAAAGCTGATGAAGTGGACTGAGGCCTGGTGGAGTGGGCTGTTATCCTTGGTGGAGGAGAAACTTTAGTCAGATTATAGCAAAGCTTATTGGAGTCAGAAAACTGAATGTGAAATGAACTGAAATAGAAGTTTCAAGGGGGAACCTATTAAATGGGATAGCACCAAATTTAGATCCATGAAGGTACCAGGTCCGATAATACGAAGACCTTTTAGAAATCTGGAGACCAAGGGATAAGAAAAGGCAAAAAACCCATCCATTGGATGGTGTATTGCTGAGATGAAAGCCAGGTGGAATCTTGCTGAACAAACAGACAGGTCAGAGGATTTCAAATGCAATAGGTAGTCCAGTATGTGTCTAGCCTCAGTAGGATTTGATTATAACTTGTAGGATTCCAGCCAAATTTAAAACCTTCTCATTTTGCTGAATAGGTGGTTCTGGTGGAATCCTTCCTGATACTCACCAAGATGGCCTTGAGAACTTGGGATCGTAAATGTCTTGTGAGAACTCAACCAGGAATCATCCATGCCAGGAGGTGAAGTGATTAGAGGTTGGGGTGCAGATACCTGTCCTGGTTTTGAGACAGGAGGTAAACTAGGAGTAAAGTTATTGAGAGCTGATGTAGGTCTGTGAAACAATACCGTCTTCCCAAGCCGATGCCAAGAGACTTAAGGTTGCTTTGGCCCTCTTCAGTTCCTGAACATTCTCTGAATGAGAGGGACAGGAGGGAATACACCAGAGAAAGAGGCATTTGTCATGGAGGCCAGGCGGTGGCTTGCACTGGAGCAAAACCTCCTACATTTGCTATTAAGCTTGGTTGCAAATAAATATATTACCAGCTACCTCCACTGGGGTGAAAGATCTGGAGGAGAATGTCTTTTCGAACTGTCCACTCATGGTGGTAGAGAAAGTCACTGCTTAGGGTGTCAGACTGTCTGGAGTGGCTCGAAAGCATGGGTACCAATCTCAGGACAGACTTAAAACCAGGGCACAAACCCCGAACAGGCTGTGAATTCTATACTGAGATTTCACCAACCAAACAACAAGTGTGAACTTCTCAAGCACTGTAACAGCCTTAACATGGAGTCACAGACAGTCCCCTTGGGTACTTCAGTCTATCTTGCCATCCAGGCAAACTTGCTTTTGTGATAGATGGTTCCTTACACTAAAAATCGCAATAATTACTCCCATTCCCAAAGGACCAATAATTTACCCCCAGTCAATTGCATCTTAGATCCTATACCAAAGACTTGTAGCCAATCCTATAATAGTCAATAAATCTTTAGCTAATTTAAGAAAAAGAAATGAGAGTTATTTACAAGGTTAAAGCACGTAAACACACACACAAACTAGTTACAGTCTTAGGTTCCAAAGGGTGATAGATGCTTCTATAATAAGCAAGCTGTGTACGCCGAGCAGCTGGGGATCCTTTGCTTATGCTTAGAAATCTTGCCCTCCCAAAGTCCAAGCATACAGTTCCAGTTTCTTCTTGTCAGGGATTTTCACTCAGACTTTAAGGTCAGAAGGGACCATTATGATCACCTAGTCTGACCTCCTGCACAATGCAGGCCACAGAATCTCACCCACCCACTCCTGCAACAAATCCCTACCTATGTCTGAGTTACTGAAGTCCTCAAACCGTGGTTTAAAGACGTCAAGGTGCAGAGAATCCTCCAGCAAGTGACCTGTGCCCCACGCTGCAGAGGAAGGCGAAAAACCTCCAGGGCCTCTGCCAATCTGCCCTGGAGGAAAATTCTTTCCTGACCCAAATATGGCGATCAGTTAAACCCTGAGCATGTGGGCAAGACTCACCAGCCAGCACCCAGGAAAAATTCCTCTGTAGTAACTCAGATCCCACCCCATACTAACACCCAATCAACAGACCACTGGCATATTACTTCTAATAAATACAAACGAATGAATTAATTGCCAATTAGGCATCCTATCTTACCATCCCCTCCATAAACTTAAGTTTAGTTTTGAAGCCAGATATGTCATTTGCCTCTGCTCTGCCCCTGCGAAGGCTGCTCCAGATACTCACTCTCTAATGGTTAGAAACCTTCATCTATTTAAGTCTAAATTTTCCCAGTGTCCAATTTATATCACTTTGTTTTTGGTTCCATCTTCATAAGTAGTAGGTTAACGGTAAGAGGGTTAATTTTCTCTTTTTAGCTGTAAAGGTTTTACAAAGGAACAACACTGACCTAGTAGACACATCAGGAAACCGGATTTTTCAAAAAGTAAGGTGGAACCTCTGATGGTTTTGGTCTGTCTCTGTCTTTTTGTTTTCCTCGGCTGTGAGAAAGACAAGCTTTTCTTCTAACTCCAATTCTTATTCAATATTGCTACAAAGTCCTGTGAGTAACAAAAGGAAACAAATAATCCGGCTGTGAGGTGCTTTTGATTGTATGACCTGAAGTTGATTTCTGGACTGATTTGAATGGTTAATTTTAAAATCTAGACTGGTTTTATATTATCCTAAAAGAAAGACGCCTGTACTGATCTCTTAAATGCAGTATAATTGTTTCTGTATTTTCTTTTATATAAGTTTCTTTTAACAGCTTGTGGAAGTTTCTTTCCTAAGTGAGGCAAGGGAAGGGAAAGCCTGGGGGCTGTGGGTTATTTTTTCCTATCGTCCCCAGGGCGGTAACGGCTATGGGAAAGAGAGAAAGAATCACTTTAGTTTCCCTGTGTATTTAAAACCTGTCTCGTTGTGAGAGAAAGGAGACAAGGTTTTCTTGGTATTGTGATGTAAAGGGATCATCAATTCCCCCCAGTGGCTCAGAGCAAGACGCCTGGAGAGAAGGGAAGGGAGGGTGGATTTTTCCTTAACCGGTAGACTCAGATTTCTGAGTCGTGGGGGGTCTTCCCAAAGGAAGTTGGGGAGGCCACAGAGGGGGTCCCCCAAGGAGTATTTGGGGAACCCAGGCTGATAAGAGCCTAAATCTTATCTGGTGGCAGTGAAGTAAAATCCAAGCTGGTAGTGAGCTTGGGGGAGGTTCAGGTAAACACCCAGATTTTGGACGCTAAAGTCCAGATCTGAGACAGATGTTTACCACAGTCCACATTGGTACGAAGCTTAAATAATTCCTCTTCCTTCCTCATATTTATCCCTCTGATATATTTATAAATATTTATTCCCTTCCCCAGAATTCAAGTTGATGGGACAATTTCACATGGATGACACCTTCATGTGTGTTGGGGTGAGTAATTAAAGTCTTTGTTCTTTGACTTTTCACAATGGCTCATTTGGTTACAATGGTCTTTCTTGGTGGGCAGGACCTAATATCTTCTATAGGGAGCCAGCATTTTACAATAGCTGACCTGTTTGCATCATAAATTTCTGTAATTGTGTAAATAATCAAACATGCACTATAAGCTTATAACATAGGGTACAGATGTTTTTAGTGAGATTACTACATGCAGCATCCTATAAACATTCATAAAGTCAGAACACTAAACACATTCTTATAAACTTAAGATCTATATTAATAATGCTAAACACACAACTGAGCCAGACTGGTTTCCACTTATGTATTGATCAGTGTTCAGTTGAGGTCTAGGGGCCTTGGCATAAGCTGGTACCTGGTCTGCCAGCATCACAATGGGAATTTGTGATAGCGTTCTTCAAACCTGGAAGGTGAAAGCTTTTAACAAGATATTCTTCCTTAAACAGAGATTCCAGAGGTGGATCACTTCTTGCCACTGTGGAGGCAATCTTGTACCTCCCTGCCTGTTCAGGTAAAACATAGCAGTAGTGTTGTCTGTGAGGACTTGAATCACCTGATTCCTGATGGTGGGCATAAGCATCTTGCAGGCCTGATGAAAAGCTCAGTGAATCAGCTCATTTATATGGAGTGAAACCTCCTGAGATGGCCAAAAAGCCTGTTCCTGAAATTATCGAGATGGTTCCCCCTACCTTTGGTGGCTGTGTTGGTTATGAGAGTCATGGCCAGTTCTGGTTATAGAAAGGGAATCCCTCTGCATACATTTAGAGGGGGTCTAACCACCACTTGAGGGACTGAAGCACTCTTGCAGGTATGCTAATCAGCATGTCCAGTGGATGCTTGCTCAGTCAATATAACAAGGCCTGCAGACATCTGAAGTGAATTCTAGCATGACGAATCACGTACATGTACGAGGCTCCACGGCGCAGTAGTTGTAGGTAGAAGTGAACTGTTCTCTCCAGACTGAACTTGAAAGAGAGAGCAAGAGACACTATGGACTGAAATCTGTCCATAGGGAAGTAAGCCATGGCAGTTGTGTCTAGGTCCACTCTTATGAAGGTTATTTGTTAAGTTGGTTGTAATGTCAGTTTGTCCATATTTAGTTTCGAGTCTAGACAACAGATGTCTGATGATGAGGGTGCTGTTTTTGATATGGGTTCTTGATCTTCCATGAACTAGCCAATTGTCCAGGTAAGGAAATAGGAGGTGCAGATGGGCTACTACCACTGTCGTGCACTTGGTGAACATTCTTGGGACTGATGATAACCTGAAGGGAAGCATCGTAGACTGGTACTGGTTGTTGCCTGCTATGAACTGATGTATTGTCACATGAAAGTACATGTCCTACAAAGCGACAGCAGCATACCAATTTCCAGGAAAGGGATAACGGAAGCAGGAGTGACCATACTGAGCTTGATTTTCTTGGTGAATTGGTTCTGTTTTCTTAGATCTAGAATGGGATGCAGGTGATTTGTCCTTTTGAGAATTGGGAAAAACAGAGGGAAAGGTTTTTATTCCCAGTGTTAGTAAAGAAATCTTCCTCTATCACTCCCAATTCCAAAAGAGATCATGCTTACAAAGCAGTATGATCTTGTGAGACGGGTCTCTGAAAAGGAACAGGGAACGTGAGTTGGCAAAGGGGAAGGAGGCAAATTGGATGTACCTCCTTTACTATGCTGAGCACCCATTTGTTCAATGTAATCTCTTTCCAACCACTGCAAAAGAGAGATACATGCTTTCCAAAGGGAGGGAGATGAGATACGGTTGGTGCTGTCCATCCCGTCAGAATGGCTGCTTGGAAGCTGAAGTCTGACAAGAACGTATTGCTGTGGATAATACTGTCTGGCAACATCTAGGAGGTCCAGGCCTTCTCTTGAAGATGTCCTGGAACCTCTGTTGATAAGAGGTTCTGTAGTATGACAGATTTAAACTGTTTGTTACTGAGGTGGAGACCCTCCAGTGAATGAAGAGTCACACAGGAGTTTTTTTGAAGTGTGAACGGCATCATCAGTTTTCTGGGGAAATAGTTCTGATTGAAGGATAAATCTTCCGTTGTAAAAATACACCTCTCTTAGGATGCCAGAGGTCTGCAGCCAAGAGGAGTGTCTCATCAAGATGGCTGTAACCACGGAACATGAGGTAGCATCAGCAGTGTCAATAGCCACTTGAAGCAATGTTCAGACAGTGAAGTGCCTTTCAGGGATTATGGCTGAGAACTGTTTTCTCTACTCCTCAAGTAATTTGTTTGCAGATTTGAAAATTGCTGACTAATTAATAAGTGTGTATTTAGACAACAGAGCCTGGTAATTAAGCCTTCCTGCCATATAAATCCAGTCTTTTAAAGAAGTCTTTTGGAATGGCTCTAGGGCCTGGGTGGGCAAACTATGGCTGGTGGGACACATCCGGCCTGCCAGTTGTTTTAATCCAGTCATTGAGATCCTAGTGGGGAGCGGGGTCTGGGGCTTGTCCTGCTCCGGCGCTCCAGCCGGAGAGCAGGGTCAGGGGCCACTCCGCATGGCTCCCAGAAGCAGCAGCATATCCCCCCTCCGGCTCCTATGCCTAGGGGCAGCCCGGGGTCTCCACTCCGCAAGCTGCCCCTGCCCGAAGCACCACCCCTGTAGCTCCCATTGGCCGCAATTCCTGGCCAATGGGAGCTGCAGGAGTGGCACCTGTGGACAAGACAGCGCACAGCAGAGCTGCGTGGCCATGTCTCTGCATAGGAGCTGGAGCGGACACTTGCTGCTGCTTCCGGGAGCCAACTGAGGTAAGCACTGCCTGAAGCCTGCACCCCTGAGCCAACACCCCGCGCCCTAACCCCCGCCCCAGCCCTGATCCCCCTCATGCCTTCTGAACCCCTCGGTCCCAGCCTGGAGCACCGTCCTGCACCCAAAACCTCTAATCCCCAGCTCCACCCCAGAACGCACACCCCCAGCCAGAACCCTCACTCCAACTCCAATTTCATGAGCATTCATGGCCCAGCATACAATTTCAATACCCAGATGTGGCCCTCGAGCCAAAAAGTTTGCCCACTCCTACTCTAGGGTGAGCCTGCCTGGAATGCTCATTAGCTGCTGTAGTCACAAGGGAGTCTTGGATTGGTGGATAAAGAAAGTTAAAATCTTGCTGAGGAACCTGCTAGTGTCTGTCTATCCATTTGGCAGTGGGTGGAATAGAGGGTTTGGGCCAATTCCAGCAACGCTTCAATAATGGAAAGAGCAGGGCCAGAGGTCTGTAAGATGTCCAGGAGCTTGTGTGGTTATCTTGTACAAGTGTGGGTAATGGTAGCCAGGTCTCAACACTGCAGAGAAAAGACATCTGTCTTTCCAGGTGCAGATGAGAAAAATGTGGTCTTGGTACAGCGGCTACCTGGTTAAGCTATTTCTTACCCAAGCCCCAAGTTTATCTAGGCAGTGGGCAATTCATTTCATTGATCTGGCTAGTCAGATGTGATGGTGACATACAGTTAGCTGTCAACAACCTTCCTACCCATCTCACAAACACAGGAGAGAAAAGAGGTTACACTACAGATCATGGTGACACCCTGCAAGAGATGGAGCTCTTGGGACTGAGAAACAGTTGCCTACAGCCATCCTTCGCATTCTCTCAGAAAGAGAACAAAGCCATTCAAGAGTAGTTCCATCCACTCAGTTCTATCCACAAATGAACCAAGCTGATTTTCAGATAACAGTGGTGTGACAAAGTATAAAGCAGCATAAAGCACACAAGCTTCTTAAAATTAAAGGTCAATCAAGGTCTAGGTTACCTCTCTTTCTCTCACCTACCTCCTGCCCCAGTGCTGATCAATTCCATAACCATTGTTTGGTAGCAATTTTGAAATTCAAGAATTGCCACCATTTTTATGCTCGTTTTCTCAACAAAAAGAAACTCCATGTAATTGGAGCACTTGGTATTAAAATATTCTTGATCAGGTTCCACTGGTGGGTTCCTATAAAGTTCCTACCTCAACTTAAAGCCACTCCACTACTGCAAACCACAATGGAGCACAGGCAAGAGCAATACCATCCTGCCTTCCCTTGAAGGGAATCCTCCCAGGGATCCTGGATGGCAAAAGGTGGTATAATTTACACTACCCTGCACCAACTTTGGAAAACCTAACTTCCATTCCATTCAAGAATGAGCAAAAGACATACTGAAATACAGCTGAAAGCTAAGGGAAAGCAACAGAAGTATTTTAAATTTGCTATGTGCCATACAAAAATGTACTCATTCATTATTGCTACATCAGTGTCCTCAAACACATTAACACAATTCTCAGTGAACAAAGCAACATCTCAATCCATGATTATTCAGTCAGAGTGGGATAATGAATCTCTGTGGGAGGTAAAATAATAAGAAACAAAATAGTTATCTGTCTCATGTGAATCTGGCAATCTGTACTACTTAGAAAGCCTTGAAAAAGAAGGAAAAAAAGACGTAGCCAGGACAGATCACTTTCTAAGCATTCTGGAAGTCATCTGATCTGTCTGAATTTGGGATTTACATTGAAATCCATTACATGAAAGAGCCCAGAAGCCTCAGATAGTCAGGTTTTCCCTGTGAATCTAGAAGTCTGTTGAGTCTATATATCATGAAGTATCAGGCACATTTTTCAGATTCAGTGATCAAGTTAAGAATTATACAGAAATTTGCTATAATCACTTTTATCATCCCTGATGTATGGGAAAATAGTTTTAAAAAAGGACATAGGGACCAAAATGCTACTGCTATTGAATTTAATTGGCTTTAAGGGGAGCTTGATCAAGCCCAAATATTACTGTAGATGGAATCAGATTGCTATGGGACTCATCTGCTGAAGAGCTTTTCACTATACATAGTGGAAGTGGCCCACAGCTCCCACAAGTTAACAGAATTGTTATTAAACTGGAGTCTAGGTCCTATTTGTTGAGTTGTCTGAGGCTTGACCTATATACTAGATGAAGATTCTCCAACAGGCTGTAGTTTTCCTGAACTACGTTTTCTTGGGTAGGATGTTCTTGCAGACTCTTTATTAAACTGATCCTTTCACATTGGTTTTCATGATATGAGGGGTCTGGATGTCTGGACCACTTTGCATGCGTTTGGTCCAAGACCTGAATTTGTACTAACATGAAAGAACGTATTTGCTGTTAGAAGGTTGATATACAGAAGAAATCTTATATGGGAGCCGTATGGCCATGCTTCTGACTGTTTACCATGTGTTCAATATTTCCTTCAGTTCCCTCATCTTCTGTTATTGATGGGGATTCTTCTGGTTATATGAAAGTGCCTTGTATGGTCTTTGGCTTCTCCATGACTGGAGAATCTGTTCATTTAGGAAAATCCCTTTGAGCCTTTTTGCCTCCAGGAGTAGGAATCCAGTCAATATAGTCTCTTTAGAGGAAGAACAATTACCCACTCATATGTCACTTTATCTGAAGATTTCATTTGAATGGATCCCTATTTACCCAATCACATCCCCTCAGAGTTAGGGAGTGGAGGTAACAGTCTCATTAACTGATTTTTTTTGGTGATGTTTCCATCCCATCCTATAAATATTCTTTGGGCATCTATTCCAATAAGAATTGAAGGAGCTCTCTACTTCCTGCCCATCAAGGAACTGAAATGGAATGTTCTTGGAGCGGACAGAGGAAAGAGAAGGCCACACTGAGGTACTAGTAGTACTTGGTCTAAGAATGAGATTGGCTTGCCTCTGCCTCCAAAGACCAAACATCTTTCAGACGTGAGTTCTGGCTCATCTCATACTAAATAGCTGAGAAACAAGAATAGGAATCCAGTCAAACTAGTATTCTTTAAAGAAACAGAAATCACAGTGTACAGAGGTAGAAGGGCAAGAGTCCTTTGGCATTGGTTATGTTCTAAAATATGCTATATTTTGATTACATATAATGCCACTAAAAGGGTAGGTAAAATGCCAGAATAGTAGTTGGAAGATGAGAGAGAGAGAGGGAGAAATCTTAATTAAGTAGGTAGGAATTTTTAAAGAGGAAGAAAATAAATCTAGTAGGTTTATGATTAAACATATATTTTAAATTTTAAATTCAAATCTTTGTTTTAAAATGACAAATCTGAACACCACATTTCAAGGAAATCTTTAGAAAGGCATTGCTTAGATGAATTATTTTATATATTGGGTGTCAATTAAGTCCTTGGCATCAGCAACTAGATTTCCCCAAGCACATCATCAACTGGCTGCAAATAAGAGTTTAATTTGTTTGCATGTGTAGGCATCAGGGGCAGCTCCAGGCCCCAGCACCCCAAACACATGCTTGGGATGGCAAGCCACGGGGGTGCACTCTGCCGGCGCCTTGAGGGTGGCAGGCAGGCTGCCTTCGGTGGCTTGCCTGCGGAGGGTCCGCTGGTCCTGCGGCTTCGGCGGATCTCCCGCAGGCAAGCCGCCGAAGGCAGCCTGCCTGCCGTGCTTGGGCCGGCAAAATGCCTAGAGCCGCCCTTGGTAGGTATGTGCAGTTGCTACTGGAACTTCAGTTAGTATTTGCCATTTAATGATTTATTAGAAGAGATTAGATTTAATTAATGGTAAACATCATACAATAAATGCTACACCTTTCAGTTCATAATTTACTGCTATATTGAAAGAGGAATGGATTTAGCAATAATTACTACTACTATGGACAATATGCTGTATACTACTCTTAGATACAATGTTAGTGATATGGCTACATCTGCATTTCTATTTTAAGTCTGTATTGTTACCAGGGAAATTGAAATGGCACTTAAGAACATATCTGAGTATGTGGGGAAAATGAAGTCCTGAAGAGCTCTTTAATACAGCAGACCAACCCTTTTTCCTTTTAGCTTTTCCTAGCACATTATACAAACAGGGTGAAAAGCTCTTAACCCTTTATGTCTTAGGATGATGGGCTCAAACCTATTCTCACTGAAGTCAATGGCAAAACTTCCTTTGATTTAATGGGAGCAGGATCAAATCTGATGTGATCACAGTTTTGTGGATGATTAACACTGCAGTGGATGTGAATTAAAACAGGCAAGTCAAAAAGACAAGGTTGGGAGGAGAACATGACTATTAAGGAATCCACCACTACATTTCTGAGGGGCTCTTGAAAGATTTCAAGAAGCTCGTAACTGTTTGCATTATCATTTTTTTAAGTAGATATTTTTCTATTAGTCTGAATTCTAGAAGCTAGTTTGTAAAATAAATAATTTGAGGTTTAAGTGTGTACGAACCAGTATTTTTATAGTCTACCATCTTCGTTCTTCCCAGCTGAATTTTCCCTAGACCCCGAGGTAGTAGTGGGATGGGAAGGAAGGCACAGCTCAAGCTATCTGTCCAACGCAGTAGGGGAGAATCACTTCTGAAGTACTGTCCTTGAGCTCCCCTGGAGCAGTATATGTTGCATTTCCTCTTTGTCTGGGAAACAAACCATTCCCAAGTAAGGGTTCCCCACTGGGTGAAGATGCTGTTTACCATCATGTAACTCTCGCTCAGAATTGGTGATGAAATGCCTTCTGAGGTGTCTGCCAGTGAATTCTGGGTGGTAAACTGTCAATACGGCGATATGGTTCCAGATACACAAGTTCCTCCATCTACAGAAACAGTGAACTCATGGGATGGATCTTGCCCTGCTCTGCTTGTTTATGGTTACTTGGTTGTTACATTGTCTGACATTATCTGGGCATGCTGGAATTGTATGAATGGTGGGAATGCTTTGCAAGCTTCTGCTACTGTTCTCATTTCCAAAAGATTTATTTGCATTCTGGTTTCCCAAGTAGACCAAGTGATCTGCACTGTATGATTGTCCATGTGAGCTCCCCAGCCTCTCAGGGAGGCATCTGAAATTATTGTTTTGTCAGGTGTGGGGGATAGAAAGGGAACTCCCATGCACATGTGTCTAGGGTTCCTCCACTATGTCAGCGAGACCCTCATCTTACTATGGTGTTCATGATGTGCTTATTCAACATATAATTTGTTTGGAGCCAAGCTTGTAGGCAAGGAAGGTGGAGACTGGTGAATTGCATCATGTAAATATATAGCACCATATGACCCAGGAGAGTGGACTAGATCCAAACTGATGTTCGAGGGCTGTGCAGAACTAGGTCTATCAGAGTGCCCACAGTGTGAAATCTGTCCTTGGGGAGGTAGAGGTTTACCCTGATTGAATCTAGTGTCATTCATGTAAATTCTGTGGTCTGCATCCAAGTACAGGTAGACTTCTCCATGTTTATGCATATTTCCACAGGTGGTAGAAGATGGTGCAACACCTGCCAGTCAAAAGCCTGTCATCCAAGAATGGGAAGATGGCAGAGCTGCCTCATCTGAGCTGAGTTGCACTGCTACTACTGAAAACACTTTGTGAAGACTCTGGAAGCTGTAGCTAACCCAAATGCGAGGACCCCGTATTGGCTGTGGTGGGAGCCCATCACAAACCTGGTGAATCATCTGTGGAAGGGGTGAATATCTGCATGAAATATTTATCTTTCAAACTGAGAGTGGTAAACCACGTGTCTCTTTCTAGGGATGTATTATTGGTGACACTGTAAGCACAGGGAATTTCAGTTTGAAAATAACTATGTTGAGTCAACCCAAGTTGGGAATGGGTCTCCCGCTTCCCTTCTCCTTGGGACCTAGGAAATAGTTTGAATAGAAGCCTTTCCCCACAAAGCTGAGGGGGTACTTGCTCTATTGCTTCTTTTGGAGAAGAGATTCTCTCTTTTGAAGGAGGATACCCTCTTAAGAATGGTCCCTGAAAAGCGACAGGGAATGGGGTTTTGGAGGAGGTGGGAGGCAAAACTCAATGGCATAGCTGGAATGGATGATATCCAGCACCCACTTGCCTGTTATCACCCTCCAGTTGTGTGAAAATTTTGCTAGACATCCCCCGAAGTGGATCTCAGAATCAGGCAGAGATGTCATCAATATTGTATTGCCGCTCTTGGGCACCTAGTAAAAAAGATCTCTTGATTGGGGGACGAGGTTGGGTGGCTGTGGTTGAAGTGGAAGATATCTTGGCCTCTGCATTTTCTGTCATTTGTGAGGTGGCTCATAAGAGTGCTGGTGATAGAAAGACTGAAGTAAGTGCTTAGGTTTGTATGGCTGTTCATGGCATTTTCTCTTTGGGGACAGTTGTACATATACACAGGGAGCGGAGGACTCCCCTGGAGTCCTTCACTAAGTGTGAAGACTCATTTGTCTTCTCAATGAATGAGCCTAAACAAAGGTCAAGTTCCTAAAAATGTTTTCATCTCCGTGGAAAACCCTGAAGACTGCAGCCCTGATTCCCACTGCACAACTCCCACTGGTTGTTGCCATGGATCTTCTTGTTGTATCATCCACAGCTTATAATAAAGTTTTGGCCACTAGTTTGCCCTCATCAATAAAGGCTTGAAATTGAGCCCTGTCCTCCTGAGATAACTTGTCCCTAAAGTCCAGGAACTTAGAGTAATTCAGGAAATTGTGATAAAGGCCCAATAGTCTGACATTCTAAACTGAAGGCTGGTAGATGTGAACACGTTCCTCTCCACAAGATCTAGAGACTTTGGCTTTCGTATCGGCAGGGGTGGTCCTTGATGTTGCTGTCTGGATATTTTCATAGCTGCCTGGACCACTAAGGAGTTCAGGGCAGGGTGGGTTAACATGAATTCCATTCCCTTACCTGGTACAGAGTACCACTTTTCTACCCTCTTGGGAGTCAAGGTAGGTAGCCAGTATGTGTCATTCAGCCATTGCTGATATGGCTTCATTTACCGGGAGCACAACCTGACTGGATCTCTCAGACTGTAGGATATCCAGGAATGGAATAAACAGGGACAGCACACGAAGTACCACCTTTCCCCAGATTCTGTGGGCTTCCCTGAAGCATCACCATAATTCTCAGTATATTCTAAGCTTTCAAACTATCCGCGCCCTGCAGCATCATGCATATATCAGTTTACGGCTTTATCTGTTCTAAAACTCTACAAGACTGTGACCCTAAACATAGATTTTGAAAGTCTCTCATACTATTATTGGGTTCATAATCCTTTCTCCCCTGCAATTTATATCCCTTTTTCGAAGGGAGATTCAATGTTTTAAAAAATTTACTCCTGATTAAATTAAATCCTGGGTTATACATGAAAGACTGAAGAAAACATTGAAAGGAGGCTGATACAAGCATATATATCTTATGGATAAGGCTATGATTTAGTAATGAGTATGTTAGTAAAAGTCATGGACAGGGGCAATAAACAAAAAAATTCACAGCCCCTGACCTGCCCATGACTTTCACTATAAATGCCCCTGACTAAAACTTACCTGGGGGGCTGCTACTCTTAGGAGAGGCACTGCTCAGGGGAGTCCAGTGGGCTCAGGGTCAGAGGCACCAGCTTCCAGGGGCTGTAGAACAGCGGCTACTCTGGTCGTCCCCCTGCTCCGGCTGCCCCGGGACCACTGCCAGGGGCCGCCAAGCTGCGGCTGCTCCAGCCACCCCCAGGACTGCTGCTCAGACAGTCCCCGGGGCCACCCAAGCAGGCCCCAGGGCCGTCCGAGCAGTTGGTTCCAGAGCTGCTCCATCAGTGGCCAGCGTGGCTGTCCCTGGGGCTGCCTGAACTGGTCAACCACACTGGCCACTGTAGAAGTCATGGAGGTTGTGGAAAGTCACAGAAACCATGATTTACGTGATCTCCATGACAGACACGTAGCCCTACTTATGGATTTATTTTTTCTTTTGAATTTTAGTTCTCACCTTCTTTTCCTTATTTCATATTCTCTCTGAACATTTTTTGTGCATCATTTTTCACAGTCATCATGTAATTGTTTCTCTCCTCCATATCTCTGCTTTCCTTCTCCCAAAGTCTTTGATTTCCCATAACCCCTAGACTCTCTTGAGGAAGTATTGCAAAATCATCATAACAGAGTATCTGCATGGGAACAAAATCTACTTCCCAAGCCTTACTATGAGAAAGGAAATTACAAGACTATTTAACTCACCTGTCCAAACAAAAGAAAAAACCAAACACCAAATCTGCTAAGACAAAACAAACCCCCCTGTGAAGTTTACAGAGACCCTGAACACCATGCTAGAAGTGAATACAAGACTGACTTTATTTCCTGCTTCCACAGGCTTATACCTCCCTGCTATATTCCCCCTCACGCTCTATCTTCTCACAAGTAACACCACAAAAAATTCCTAATCCCTTGCTTTCAAGCCACAAAGCAAGAGGTTGGAGGGCTGTCCTAAGTGAAATGCCAACACAGTAATGTTGGAGTCAAGCTCTGCAATGCAGAACACGTGACTGGGTTTGAAATTGGACAAAACAATTTGGCCTCAGTGTATCATTCACATTTTTTCCTTCTTCAAGCGGTACATCTTACCTTTGCTTCCGTATTGCTCTGGGGGCAGATCATAAGGCACAGGAAAAGATGTCACTGGCTCATTACTTCCTGAAAACATTTTCTTCTTCACATGGAAGTAACCTGTATCCAATCCCTGTGAAAAATACACAGCAGGAAATGATTGTTAGTAATAGAAGGGAGGAAAGAAAGTTACACTAGGGTGGCTCCTGATGGCCAGTCCATGAAATAATGTAGAACTTAATTTGGAGAAAGACGTCCATTTTGTCCCATGACTGGAAGTAATGAGCATCCCTGAGCTTTGGAGATGGAAGGCAAGAAGGTAGGAGATGGTGCCTAAGTGATAACAGACACTTATCTAATAAAGGAGGACAGAACAAGGCCCTTGGGGCAGATGGGCAGCTTTGATTTAAAAGGAAAACTTTGATTTCAAACCAAAGGTGTCATCTTGGAAAGCCAACTAGATATGCTTACATGAACCAATGTCCATGACAAATGTACCCCAAAGGGCTAGGGCATTCCCCGTAAGCAACGTATATTGTTGTAACTGAGCAAGGGCCATTAAAGTTAAGGAAGTGAGCGAGTAAGCTGAGATGTGCAAGATGGAATGTAGGAATGCTGACTGGAAGAAGTTTCAGTAACCAAGTATCATAAGCCTAACTCCCAAATCTGGACCTTAGCGTCCAGATATCTGGGTGCCTAGCATGAACCCCTCTAAGCTTAATTACCAGCTCAGATTTGATCTCGCTGCCACCATCCAAAAATTCCAGGGTTTTTGGGCTCTCTGGTCTCCCCAACACCTTCCCCTGGAGAGACCCAAGACTCAGCAGACCTGAGTCTCACCACAAAGGGAAATAACCCATTTCCTTCCCCTCTCTCCCACCCAGACTTTCCTCTCTGGGCTAACCTGAGAGTACTGAATGCAATCTCTTTATCATCAAATCCAAGAAGCATGTCTCCTCTATTCACAAAGAGACAAACTCCAAATAAGCAAGGAAACAAAATGATTCTCCGTCTCTTCCCCTCCACCAATTCCCTGGTGCTGCAGAGCTTACCCTCACCGTGATACTATACACATAAGAGAATTCCCTCCCCTTTGTTCCTTAACCTGCCACAGAGAAAAAACTCAAACAAGTCTTAAAAAGAAAACTTTATAATAAAAAGCAAGAAAAAACATAAGACATATAATCTCTGCATCACGTGACAATATCGGAGCTATAAGAACAATATGAATAAACAGTCTGATTCAAAAAGATAATCCAATTTGAAACATTCCAAGCAAGCTAACACACATGTAGAATACAACCAAAAAACATAAAAGCCTATAATTTTTTCTACCTGTACTTACAATTGGAAACAGAAGATTAGAATATAGAAAGAAACCTCTCATCAGCTAGAGACAGACAAAAGACTCAGACCCCGAAAAATTTTTCCATCCCTGACTTTTGAACAACCCCTTTTCCTGATTGTCTCTGTCAGGTGTTGTTCCCTTTTACCCTTTACAGGTGTAAACAGAAACATTAACCTTGAGCTATCTATTTATGAACCGCCCCTCAAATCACAGACAGTGGGAAACTTCACTGCGGTGATTTCTTTCTAGAAACTTAGAGCTAAACAGATTAATAAAACACATGCACCTTTACATATACTACTAAGTATGTAACTACAAAGCTCCTACGTCTCTTAAGGACAAGTTTTTAACCAGCGTATTCCGGGAAAACTCTCACGGGAGAGTGCATCAGCTACTTTGTTTGAAGCTTCCTGAAATCGTGTTGAATTTCAAATCAAAATCTTGGAGAGCTAAACTCCAACGAGAAGTTTCTTGTTGTTCCCTTTGCCTGTATGAAGCCACTTTAGCGCAGCATGGCCAGTTTGTAGCTGAACCGCCGTCCAAAACGTATGGGCGTAGCTTTTCCAGGGCGTACACATGGCGTAGCATTCCTTTTCACTGACTGACGCAGTGACTTTCCCTCTCAGACAGTTTATTGCGAGAAACACGACAGGATGGAAGTTGTGATCCGGTCCTTCCGCATGAGAACTGCTCCTAACCCCGCTCAGGCATCGGTGGTTACTAGGAATGGTTTGTCAAAGTCTGGGGCCCTTAGCACAGGGTCAGACGTGAGCGTCGGCCTTAAGTTGCGGTAAAGGCCTCCTGACACCATCCGCTCGATTTAACTGTATTTGGCTGGGTCTTTTTGCCGTCGGTCATGTGCTGCGATTTGGCTGTAGTGGGTACAAATCGCCTGTAGTACCCGGCCAAGCCTAGAAGGATTGGACCTTTTCTTTGACTTTGGGACAGGCCACTTTTTGATACATCCCCTTGGCCTGTAGGGTTAATGGTTCCCGACCCACCTGGTGCCAGGTAAGTCACTCTGTTTTGGCCGATTTGACGACTTTTGGCCTAACAGTTACTCTCGCCTGCCCGATACGGTCAAAGACCTTTTCCAGGTGTTCTAGGTGTTTCGGCCAGGAGTTGAAAAAAATGGCAACATCATCGAGGTAGGCAACTGCATATTCTCCCAGTCTGCTAGTAGACAACTACCAGCCTCTGGAAGGTGCAGTGCATTTGGCAGTCCCGAGGAAGAACATTAAATTCAATACACCCCCTGCATGGTGTGACGAATGCTGACCTTCCTGGCCGGTTCATCTAGCGTACTTGCCAGTACCCCGTTGGTTAAGTCTATTGTAGAGATGAACTGGGCACGTCCCAACTTTTCCAATAGCTCATCGGTGTGTGGCACTGGATAGTTGTCTGAAACGAGTTACCGCACTTAACTTACGGTAGTCCACGCAAAAGCGTATTTCCCCATCTGGTTTGGGTACCAGACCCACTGGAGCGAGTAAGCTGAGATGTGCAAGATGGAATGTAGGAATGCTGACTGGAAGAAGCTGATTGGTCCTCTGGTCAGGTGTTTGGTTCCCTTTGTTAACCCTTTACAGGTGAAAGAAATATTAACCTTTAGCTATCTATTTATGACACCAAGTTATGTAACGGACTAGAAGAACATAAGGGAGAGAAGACCATCTATAGACTCATCAAGGTAAGAGAAAATGATGAGGGATGTGAATGAGTTCGTTAACATTAGACATGAATATGGTGCATTGCAAATGAATGGTGAATCAATCAACAAAGTTTGGAGTGACTATTTGGAAGAGTGATGAATGAGGAGAATCCAAGGGAGGAATTAAGAACATAAGCTAAACCAGGGCATGATATACTGCATACAGGAAGAAGGCACTTAGGAAAAATGACAACAGAGGAAGTATCTGGGCCAAATGAAGTACCAGTGGTTATAGTGAAGTAATTGGGAGGGAAAGGCATTAAGTATCTTACAAGTCTGTACAACGGTATTCTCAAGAAAGGAAAAATGCCAGATGAATGCTGTTAAAGTCTTGTGGAGCCTATTTTTAAACACAAAGGAGATAACTTAGATAATATTTTTACCTCAAGGGTTTCATCTCGAGGCCAAAAGACCAAAAACATCGAGACACTTGATCAGGGCCTTGGATAGGGCAAGAGACTACTTATACTTACTACACTGTGTGCTAATTATTGCCCAATTAAGCAGTCACCACATGCTATGAAAGTACAGGGGAAGATTCCTGAAAAGTAAAGTACTGCATAGGATGGTTGAAACTTGGAAGAGTCAGTACAGATTCATGCCAGGAAGGAGTATAATTGATGCCATATTTGCTCTACAAATTCTCATGGAGAAGTTCAAAGAACATGGACAGCAACTGGGTATGGTCTTTGTGGACCTGAAGGTGTACAACAGCGTACCATGAGAACTAGTTTGGTGGAGCCAGAGACAGACGTGCGCCAAAATGTCCAGTGAACATTGGTCTGCATCAGGAATCAGCATAGAGCCCTGTTTTGTTTGCTGTTAAGGATATATGTGGGAGTACAGAATGAGAGCTGCTTTGAAACATGCTGTTCGCTGATGACTTAGTGATATGTGTGGAAGATTGTGAGACTCTATGAACTAAGCCAACTATGAACAGTGGCAACCTGGTTTTGAGTGCGCTGCATTAAGAATGAATATTGGTATGATAAAGGCCATGATTACTGAGGGAGGAGGTTTCACCATAAAGGCTATCACAGGCAGAGCACAGCTGCTTCTACAGAGTCTCTAATTATCTATTTTAGTTTCTTCTAAATCAGTGGTTTTCAACCCGGCGTCCCTGGGCTATGTCTAAGGGGTCCACGAAAGGTTGCTGTTAACATAGAACAGTGGTTTTCAACCTATGGTCTGCAGACTGCTGGGGACCCACAGACTATGTCTAAGCTTTCCAAAGGGGTCCACAATGCCATTTGAAAATTTTTAGGGTCCACAAATCAAAAAAAAAAAAAAAAAAAGATTGAAAACCACTATTCTATTGCATTCACCACTGAAATTCTAAGGGTCAATCTTCGTTCTATAGATGAACCTGAATGCTTGTAAAAGCACCTGGAAAAAAAGAGGGAGAACCGGCATAATTAGGTACCCTTAGGGACAGCTAAGAAGAGGAGAGATTTGTTCTCAGGGAGTCTAGCTACCAATGGAACAATTAATTGTTTCTCATGTAAACAAATGCTGCAGTTACCATTAAGAAGTTGAGCAACTGTGAATAGGAGGGCTGGAGGTCTATGAGATACTCTTATCAATATGTGGTCCACATTATGAAAGAGTCTTAGAGTCTCCAGATCTAGACAATTTATTCTAGGGCTCTGTGCAGGAAATCCAGGGACAAGAAAGGAGCAGAAACAGAAAATACATATAATTCACTTGTTGGGAGTCAGTTGGCTTCTTAAGAATTTATCAGATGTATCCACTGGCTGTTTCACAACCAGTAGCATAGATATCAGGTCCTTATGGGTACATTTAACTTAACAGATAAGCGTATAATTTGTAAATAATGCATTCTCTCATGTCACTTTAAGAACAAAAAGTACATACAGTTCAAAAAGCTGATAAGTCATTTATTTAAGAATAAGCACAACCTGGATCAAATAATAGCTTTGAAAGTTCAATCTACAGATTTTTTTTTTCTTATTGCTACAGATTTTAGCGTTTAAAAATGTCTAGCATTTCAGAGAGAAAAGGAAATGAAAATAGATAACATTAAAATCATTTAAACCCAGGAATTTTTATACAAAGCAACTGTAATAATGAAGCAAGTATTAGATGTATGTACTTCTTGGCCTGGTCAGCTCAGAATGCTCATAGTGGACTACAGGTCTAGCTGCATCTACATTGACACACAAATACATAGCAAATCTCAGTAAAACCATCCGTCCTGGAGTGTGAGACTGCACACCAATATATTCACTCTGCCAGAACATACACAGAGAAAACCAAAACAAAAGGATGGAAAAGGAAGCTCTCTGAATTTACTCATAGGAAATGTTTTTGTTTTACATCCATTTTAAGCATGCTTTTCAACATACAGTCAAACTAGAACGTTTTATGAAAAGTATGATGTATTCGAAGTGGATACTCTTCATATCTAATGTTGCTGTTAGCTCTAGGTGAACAGTCTCATAATTCTAGAATGACAATCAGCCAAAAATTAATCCAATGGACACTACTCTTGTCAAATAAAATAAAACAGGCCAAACTCTCTGACTCAATACTTGAGAAAAACTCAGAGTCATGATATCACCTGCCATGTTCCAGGTGGGCCTTGAGTGGTTGATTGGAGGAAAGGCTTTGAGCAGGGCCAACTGCTTCAAGCCAGGAACCTTATAAAAAAGCAGCTGTTGTGAACCAAGGACAAGCAAACCAAGGGAGTTTGCCTGGGAGTTCGCTTGGGAAGGGCAGGAGAGGGAGACAGGTGGTTCCCACAAAGTGGAGGTTTTTTTGGCCTTTCAGGCTTTTGTGAGCAGTAAATACAACATCTCAGGCGGTTCTTAGAAGGAAGACATTATGCATAGTGAGCGATCAGCTGTTGTGACCTGCACAGGATGTATCACGTTTGTCTTTCTCCCAGAGGACAGAAGTGACTTTGTCTGTATGAAGTGAAAGCTGGTCTCCATATTGGAAGAGAAGGTTAAAGGACTAGAGACCTAGGTATCAACCCTGCGTTGCATCAGAGAAAATTAAGACTTTCTGGATAGAAGTCAGCATTTGGTACGGCAGACACAGCTGCTGAAGAATCAGAGAGAGCAGCACAGAAGGGGGAAGAAGATTGGCAGCATGTGACCTCTAGAAGAAGAAAGAGGAGCATCCATGTACCAGCAATGCAGACAGAGGTAAGAAACCGTTTTCAGGCTCTCTGCACAGTACTACAGTGGAGAATGGTTTGGAAGACTCATCTGAGGGAAGAGATCAGAAGGAGACCACACTGACCAGAAGGCATGGAATGCACTGTCTCAGGGGGTTCCACGACCACCACTCCCAAGAGCGGGAGATGGGTGGTGGTGGTTGGGGACTCCCTCCTAAGGGGGACGGAGTCAATCTGCAGTCCAGACTGGGAAACTTGAGAAGCATGCTGCTTGCCTGGAGCTAGAATTCAGGATCTGATGGAGTGTCTGCCAAGACTGCTCAAGCCCTCGGACTGCTACCCCTTCCTACTTCTCCACATGGACACCAATGACACTGCCAAGAATGACCTTGAGCAGGTCACTGCAGACTATGTGGCTCTGGGAAGAAGCATAAAGAAGTCTGAGGTGCAAGTCATGTTCTTGTCCATTCTCTCTGTTGAAGGAAAAGGCCCAGGTAGGGGCCATCGAATTGTGGAGGTAAATGTGTGGTTATGCAGGTGGTGTCAGAGAGAGGGCTTTGGATTCTTCGACCATAGGATGTTATTCCAGCAAGGAGGATTGCTAGGAAGAGATAGAATCCACCTAATGAAGAGAGGGAAGAGCATCTTTGCAGGCTGGCTTGCTAACTTAGTGAGGTAGGCTTTAAACTAGGTTCACTGGGGGATGGTGACCTAAGCCCAGAGGTAAGTGCGGAAGTGGGATACTGAAAGGAAACAAAAGGAGGAGGGCGCAACAGGGGAGGCCTCCTGATTCATACTGAGAAAATAGGGCAATCGCTAGTTATCTTAGATACCTGTACACGAATGCAAGAAGCCTGGGGGGAATCAAGCAGGAAGAACTGGAAGTCCTGGAACAGTCAAGGAACTATGATGTGATTGGAACAACAGAGACTTGATGGGGTAATTCACATGACTGGAGCACTGTCATGAATGGGTATGAACTGTTCAGGAAGGACAGGCGGGGATGAAAAGCTGAAGGAGTTGCACTATTTGTAAGAGAGTAGTACGATTGCTTATAGCTCCAGTATGAAACTGGAGAAAAGCCTGCTGAGAGTCTTTGGATTAAGTTTAGAGGTGAGAGTAACAAGGTTGATGTCATGGTGGGCGTCTGCTATCGATGACCAGACCAAGAAGATAAAGTAGACGAGGCTTTCTTCAGACAACTAACAGAAGTTTCCAGATCACAGGCCCTGGTTCTCATGGGGGACTTCAATCAACTTGACATCTGCTGGGAGAGCAATACAGCAGTGCACAGACAATCTGGAACGTTGTTGGAGAGTGTTGGGGACAACTTCCTGGTACAAGTGCTGGAGGAACCAAGTAGGGGAAGTGCTCCTCTTGACCTGCTGCTCCCAAACAAGAAAGAATTGGGAGGGAAAGTAGAAGAGGGTGGCAACCTGGGCTGCAGTGACCATTAGATGGTTTAATTCAGGATCCTGACAGAAGGAAGGAGAGCAGCAGAATACGGACCCTGGAGTTCAGAAAAAGAGACTTTGACTCCCTCAGGAAACTTATGGGCAGGATCTCCTGGGAGGCTAGTATGAGGGGGAAAAGGAGTCCAGGAGAGCTGGGTTTATTTTAAAGAAGCCTTATTGAGAGCGCAGGAACAAACCAACTTGATGTGCAGAAACAGAAAATATGGCAGGCGACCAACTTGGCTTAACAGAGAAATCTTTGGTGAGCTTAAACACAAAAAGGAAGCTTACAAGAAGTGGAAACTTGGACAGACCACTAGGGAGAAGTATAAAAATATTGCTCAAGCATGCACGGGTGTAATCAGGAAGGCCAAAGCACAGACAAGGTCAGCTCCTAGACTGCTGCACTGGGCAGCACAGTTTGGGGAGGAGGTGAGCAGCCCTCAGTGGTGAAAGAACAGGTTAAGGACTAACTAGAAAAGCTGGATATACACAAATCCGTGGGGCCAGATGCAATGCATCCAAGGGTGCTGAGGAAGTTGCTGATGTGAGTGCAGAGGAATTGGCCATTATCTCTGAAAACTCGTGGCTACTGGGGGAGGTCCTGGACGATTAGAAAAAGGCAAATGCAGTGACCATCTTTAAAAAATGGAAGAAGGAGAATCCAGGGAACTACAGATCATCCTCATCTCACTCCCTGAAAAAATCATGGAACAGGGTCCTCAAGAAATCCATATTGAAGCACTTGGAGGAGAGAGAAGTGATCAGGAACAATCAACATGGATTCACCAAGGGCAAGTCATGCCTGATCAACCTGATTGCCTTCTATGATGAGATAACTGGCTCTGTGGATACGGGGGAAGTGGCGGATGTGATATATCTTTACTTTAGCAAAGTTTTTGATACAGTCTCCCACATTTTTCTTGCCAGCAAGTTAAAAACATATGGATTGAATGAATGGACTATAAGGTGGCTAGAAAGCTGGTTAGTTGTTGGGCTCAATGAGTCGTGAGCAGTGGTTCATTGTCTAATTGGCAGCTGGTATCAAGCAGAATGCCCCTGGGGTCTGTGCTGGGGCTGGTTTTGTTCAACATCTTCATTAATGATCTGGATGATGGGATGGATTGCACTCTCAGCAAGTTTGTACTAAGCTGGGCAGAGAGTGAGATACGCTGACCTCCTACCATTGCTAGCATCAGTGAAGGAAACTCCCTCATGTCCAGACAGACCTCATGTCAATGATCCACTGTATTCTCCTCTTTCCTCCATGAAAACAAACAAAACAAAAAATTTCTACATGATAGGATTAGTGAGCAATTTTAGGGAAAATTTCCTAGCATAAACAGAGGCTCTGAGTTTCTGCAAATTCCGTGGGGTTCCTATTCTTATGTGAACAAACAGACTCACATATCCTCAACCTCCTGCCTGTTAATAAATTGTTTCTACCCTTCTGCAATGAATTAAAGCAGCCGGTGGAAAGAGAACACACTTATTTTACAGCTACTATTTCAAGCCCTGCGTCTGCAGCAGATATTGGAAACTAGTGTTGGGTGTTATGTTCACATTTGCAGGGTTTTCTTTGCAACTGTAAGGGCTACAGCCTTTTCAAAACAAGATATCACTTGGATTTTTCAGATTCTGAGGAAACTCATGGGACTGCCTCTTCTCAAGCAACAGGAGGTGGCCCCAACTTTTACTGAAGGGTTGGAAGGGACGTTGGCCTATCAGACTCCTCCTGTGGAAGATGAGTGATTTCTGGTTGGTTTAGTGTGGGTTTAAATCTGGTTTGTTTGAATAGGTTTCCTCTGTAATACTTTTTACTCTATTAATAAATATATGTGCTTGGAAAAGCTGTGTGGTCACTGCTAAATACCACTATAATTGTCCTCTCCATCACTCATGAAGGCGGGGGTTTGCCCCACACCCCTCAGCTCTTGGTCCTGCCTTCCCACTGGTTCCCCTTTCTTACAATCAAACTGACTGTGGGCAGCCCCTCCCTCTTCCTGGCTGCGAGCAAGTCAGGACGCTCCTCTGCAATAGGGGAGACAGTAACTAGCATAACTGGGTTGTATAATGGCAGACTCCCTTCCCTGCTGGCATGATGGACAGACGATGCGCCGGCCAAAGTTGAGTGGCGCTGCATCCTGGCACACGGGGTCCTGCTATTCCCTGTCTCTGCCTCCATTTTGCTCCCCCATAGACACAGGCTCCACCTCAAAGGGAGCCCATACACCAGGTTCCTCATGGTCACAGGTTCCAGCTCCATCCCACACCACCCAGCTCTGATTACGTCCCAAACATATTGGCATATGGAGGCACATGACTCTCCAAATTACACATGTGCAACGGATAGGGTTGTCAGCTAGTTATTATTGAGTGGCCCTGGGGAAACCAGTTTATTTCCACTTGTTACTCAAGTCATCAGATTCTGAAATAAGCATAGTCCCTTAGGCTGAGGGGACTTTTACTTCTGCTAGTCCCCACCTGTGTTTTTTTAACTATGTTTTTTAAGACTGGTAAATGCATATATGTGGCAAAGCAAGAAAACAGAGCAGGAATCCACTGCCTACCCATGCTGGCCTTTGTTCCTATCTGTAGTAGCTGAGTAGATCTGTGTTAATAACACAAAGAGATCTGTCCTTTAAATGCCTCACCACTGTCTCAAGTTAGCTCACTTTTGCTGGACAACAAAAGCCAGTTTGCCAGAACATTGTTCACTCCCTTGAGGTCAGGTGATGACAAAGTCATCAAATAAATCTTGACCCAGCTAGGCGATAGACATGAAGTGACTCAGGCAGAAACTATCATCAACAGGAAAAAAAAAAACTCATTTTAATAACTATTTCTTATAGAGTTTATTGAAGCCAAAACGATCACCCCTTCTAGTCAATTATGAGGTTTTCTTATTTCACAAGACAGCATTGTCACTAAATGTTCTGTTGTACATCAGGAGAAAAGCATCTGAAGGTGTTATTACGAGTCTTAGATAATTCATAAGGACTTCTGAGAGCAACATGTTTTGCTTCCCTATGATTTTAGTGATTAAAAAGATCAGGGCAATGCTGCCACCACTATTGGAAGTCACCCAGGACTTGCTTTCAATTGCTTAGTAAGTGTCAAGAGTGTGATGCAGCACTTCTCCCATGATAAAGAGCCACAGCAGGAAACTATCAATTCTACTGTAGCAATTAG
Organism: Chelonoidis abingdonii; assembly: GCF_003597395.2. NCBI lineage: Eukaryota > Metazoa > Chordata > Testudines > Testudinidae > Chelonoidis > Chelonoidis abingdonii. The sequence continues at coordinate 121,324,349 of NC_133772.1, read as the reverse complement.
AGACTGTACTTACCAAATTATTATGCATAAATATTTTCATAAAATCTCATTCTTTAAAAATGCTCTGTTGGTTGGTCATATACTGTCAAATTAAATGATGAAATTATGTGCTTGGTGGACATGATCTTCAAGGAATGAAGAGAAATTTTGTTCCCATGGAAGATACACCTAAGAATTTTTAGTCTATAAATTGTTTTCTCTGGCAGCCAGAGAATCATCTCCCTGAATAGGGATGAATTTTGTAGGCCTTTAGGCAGGAGGGAATTTGAATGCTTTCTGAACATAGACCAACTGTTGATGCTGCTCTCATTTTGATAGCAACAGATTCATGTAGCACTATCCAGCCTTTGAGGATTTGTTTTGTTTTCTACCTAGGAATTATTTTTAGCGTGCTCATCTACAGAAAAGTAGCACACAAAGCAGCAACAACATACTAATACTTTGCAATTATATTGCATTTTTACCTGTCTATCCTATCTCATAGAACTGGAAGGTACCCTGAAAGATCATTGAGTCCAGCCCCCTGCCTTCAGTAGCAGGACCAAGTACTGATTTTAACCCAGATCCCTAAGTGGCCCCCTCAAGGACTGAACTCACAACCCTGGGTTTATGCTCAAACCACTGCTCAAATGCTCAAACCACTGAGCTATCCCTCACCCCCCACCAAGATTTCACAAACTTTACAATCCTATCCCTGTTTTGCATGAGGAAACTGAGGTTCACACAGGTTAAAAGCCAAAATTTTGAAACACGTCTTCTCTAAATTTAGGTACCCACCAGTAGCGAAGCGGTGGGATACCCCACAGCCCCACTGAGAGACGAACCTCCCCTACCACCACCGTGGGTGGAGCCACTGGGTCCTACGCCCGCCCCTCAGAGGTCACGGCGCAGACCCGGAAGTATAAAAGCTCGCCTGCAGAGCTCAGTCGAGGCCCAGCCACTGCAGGGGCCAGACGTCTGCGGCTGTTGCCAGCCGGAGCCCACATCTGGCCAGCTGAGCCTGCCCCGCGCCCGCTACCCTGAGGAGGACTGGCTGAGCCTGCCCCGTGCCAGCTACCCAGAGGAGCTGCTGAGCCCACCCTCGAACACTTACCCAGAGGAACCAATGGTGTTTGAGACCGCCGGTGATGCTACGACGACTCAGGTACCCTACGACGCGGAGTGTGGAAGTAGCTCGGGGGCAGCCGACCCCAGTCTAGCTGCAACACTGCCAGAGCCAACAACAGTGTGTTGCGGCCAGGCTCCCCCCTGACAGCAGCGAGTCTCTACCGCTGCTACAGACCCGGGCTGGGACTCAGTGGAGTGGAAGGGCCTGCGTCCCCCATGCCACCCCACTCCGGAGTGGCAGACTCCTCCTTCCCCTGGCCTGAGGAGGCTGAAGCCTATGACTACTGCTCAGCCCTGCCTGAGGGCCTGAGCATTCTGACTCAGTGTCTGTTGCTCCACCCTGACCTAGGGCCTGGGCCGGCAGCGGACTACTGACTCAGCCCCGCCCCGGGGTCTGAACCCCCCTAACTGAGTGGGCGTTGTTCCCCATGACAGCAGAGCCACCGGCCAGCGAACTAGAGTGAGGCGGTGAGATACCCCACAGCCCCGCTGAGGGACAAACCGTGGCTGAGCCGCACTACACCACCAGAGATAGCTAAGTCTTGATTGACAGAGGTGATAAGTACATGCAACTTCTACTGACTTCAACTGGATTTGTGCATGCCTAATCTCTCTGAAAAAATCAGACCATATATGTTAAGGTAACTAAAAACTAAGATATGCAAATTTAGTGGATATACTTGAACATTTTTGCCTATTTGCCCTACAATGAGCCAAGAAGCAGAGTAAGAAAGGAACCCAAGCCTCCTAACTCTCAGTACTCTGCTCTATTCCTTCCCCTCATATTATCTCTCAGAACAGAGATTTTATCTACTGAGCATATCCAGTAGTAATGCTTCAACTTTCCAATTTTGCCTTTGATAACTAGATTTACAAAGTAGTGACTCTGGGAAAGGGCAAGGTGGAACTGTCCAATGGCCATCATCAGTGGATTTCAGGAAAGTGAGTGATCTGAGGGGATTAGATATTTTATTTTCAGCTCCAAATGACAATTTGTGTGTGGCAAAATAGGCTTCTCCATTTCTGAACCCACAGGACATTGTACTCAACAAAATGGATGCAGCAACAGATCTTAAAAGTAGAGGTTAATTAGCTCTGAAACTATGACAACACATTTCTGCTGAGTTACGCAGAGTCTCAGTCCAGACTCAGAGCACAGCTAGCAAAAGATTCTGACTCTTATCCATAAAGTATTGCATATTACTGTATTTACCATAAGGAGACTATGAAAACCTGTTTAGGTACCAAATTTCTGCTTGATGTATAGGTAAACATATGGGTTCTCTTTAAAACATTAAGTTCTATAACTTAAAAAACTATAAACCTCTCCCTCAAAAATAATTAAACAAAAGAAATAATAAACAAGTATAAAGTGGGACAGAATAATGCCCTTTTTGTAAGATATCAGCATCTGCAGACTGTCACAGTATCTAGTCTTTCGTTGCTGAATTATGAACTTACAAATGCTGAAGGTAGAAAAAGGACTCCAAGTTCATATGAACGAATCATCAGTTGCGTGCCGTTTTTCTCTAGAGCTCCCCAGGCAGCTTTGGAAAGATTGGCACTGCAAAGAGACAGACAGCAGGTCAGTGTGGCACAATCTTCACAGCAGCAAAACACTCAAATACTACAGCTGCAACAACAATGTACTTGAATTAGAAGTAAAACCTTTCCCCAATCAGAAAGTCCTTTCACAAAGAGAATAAATAGGGCCTTGTTCCTCATTACTATTCCCTCAGTGCAGTGGGGAACTGTGTAAGTGCCACATAACAGGGCAGTCATGCACTACATATATGGGTAAATACTATGTATTATGAAATTCAATCTGAATTTAGTATAGTTGATACTCCCAGATTCACAATGTGCAAATAACCAACTTCAGCCTTTGCATTATTGTTTGGGAACCTGAATAAGGAATCGTGACTAACCAACCACATTTGGCTTTTTCCTTATCTATCATCCTTGGAGATGAAAGAATCTCTTCCTAACTGGGATTATTTTACATTTCTTGAGACATTTATGAAAGAATATATATGGAAAATTAATAAAGCATAAGGCATTTTCCCTCATTGACATTTTCTCCTTTGATAAACTCCAGGAAGATTTATTACTTTATAAAACAAATTATTTTTAAAGCAAATGTTACATTATACTTTCAGCCCATAGTGTCCTTGCTCCCGTATCAGCCAGGGAATAGCTTTCAAATTGAATCTGAATCAAGAAAATATATGCGGTTCCATTATCAAAATTTGTTCACATTAAATTTGAACTGATAAACACATAGTAGATGCCTTCTAGCTGGGCGGGGAAGAGGGAGATTGATTTAGCATTAGTGATCTGAGTTGGCTGGATCAGTACCTAGTTTGGAACATAAGAGTTGACATATAGTGTCAAACCAATGGTATATCTAGCCCGGTAACCTGTCTGACAGTGGCAGTGCCAGAGCTTCATGAGGAGTTTACAGAAAAGGGCAGCTGAAGAATCCTCACTGAACAAGGAAGGAATTTTAAAAGCCATTATACAAAAACTGAAAACAAGTACTTCTCTAATATTTTGACCTCTAAGGATATAGACATAAATATTATGTATAAAATATGCTGACAAACATTAATCTGTTTTCTTCTATTAATCTATTATTCTTTTATCTTTGGGAAAATAGACTGTTTTCTTGAAGATAGGCTTGAGAAGGAATTTTATAGCTTGGGAAATGAGTAAATCATGTTTCATCTTTGAATATTTGTGCACGTGGATCCTCTCTTGATGCTCATCCATGTGAGACAGGATTCTTTTGGCCAGCAGAGTCCATTGGGGCCACACCCCTACAAGTCCTCACATCACCCCAGGGTATAAAAGGGCAGGTGCAGTCCCTACGGTCTCTCAGTTCTTTCTTACCACCCATGGCTGCACAACTGAACCGCTGCACTGTCCGCTTGCTCTCCTAGCAACCAATAAAGAAAGAAAAACTAAACCACTGTGCTGAAAATCCACCGACTAAATCTTGCCCCTCATATGACATTTCTATACTACTAAGTGATGGGCATTCTAGGTGCTTTTTTGCCACTCATTTTCCAGAGGCCCATGAAGCCCACCTAAGATTATTCCTTCTGCAGTGCTCCAGGAAGGCCTCTTTGGACACAGAAAGGAAGGACCTAACAAAGGCCCAGTCCCCTGCCCAGTCCCTCTTAATGAGTGCCCTGGAGAGCTGTGATTCTATCCCAAGCTCCAGGGAAACATTGGACGCAGGTCACGGGCTTTAATCTCTGTCACAATAGCTTCAAAAAGGCGCAGGAGAAATCATCGCTCCAGAGTTGAGCTGAGACACAGGTCACCCTCCCCCAGAGCCTATGAAAAACAGACATAAAAATCACCACAGACCTCACTCTTCTCAAAACTCAAAGGGGAGCCAGCATCCTGAGAAAGAACCCGCTGGTGCCTTGGTATCAACTATTAAACAGATGCCTATAGTATCCCCACTGCACCTCTGGATCATCCTTCTTCTGGTACTGACCTCCTCACTAGCCAGTTCCTCAGCATCATCCCTATTGACACCTAAAGCATGTATGTGTACTGGGTGATTTAGCTGTGGGCCCAATACAGGAGTCACCTTGCTGGATAGGCTGAAGGTGGTTGCTGGTCAGACTCCTGGTCGTGAGACCTCGGTAACACAAACAATATAGGTAATACCAACTCTATCCCCTACTTGAGTATAAGTGACATCAGAGTGCCTTAGTATGCCTGAAAGGGTAGCCTCATCTGTGGAGATGGTGTGTTTATTCTCATCCTCCCCATCAGTACACAGGAGGTTTCCTTTCCCATTCACCCTCCTATCCCTTCACAAGGATCACAATGGGAATCCAGGAGGGACTTTAGGGACTGTTCTCAGCAGGAAAAGTTATGGACTTCAGAGACCAGCCCCACAGTACCCTTCTCTGCCTCCACCAATCCACGATTCATGTGCCTATCAACCTTGGCCCTACTAGGCTCCCTGGGGTATGCAACCGCCAAACTTGCAAGCCAGTAGCTACTGCCCCCACTCGCAGGGCTAGATCCTCTTCTCCAAGAGGCAATATAGATGTTTCCAGCCCAGTCAATTAATACAGCCTCAGATACTAAAGAGATGGGAGGAAGAGAGAAGTGTATACCAGGCAGATGAAGGAGAACAATTAATCCTGGCCACAATTCCATTATCCTTCCCTAATGAGGCAATGAACCCCTCAATGTCTTCTCCAGTTGATGATTTTAAGGCATTCCGATATATTAAATGCATGGCAGAGGCTCTTGACATAACAGTGGAGGAGATGCAAGAGAAACCACAAACTGCTAGACATTCTGCACTCTCCCTTCCTTGCTTGGCAGGTTTGCTATACTGATAAACAAGGGGACTACTGGAGCTTCCAAAAGACCTCCTGCACCAATTCAAGCCACATCCAAATGTACTAACAAAAAGTTATCAAGCCCTTCCAAAGGTTCTGAGTACTTTTATTCTCCCTCTGTAACAAGGATCTCTTGTTGTAGCTACTCTCCAAGGATCCAAATCCTAAATAAGGGCTTCCCAAATCGACAATTAGGGAGAAAGACCTTAAAGCTGGACCTATTTGGATGAAGTCTGTTTGTCAGACAGTCTCCAGATGCTAGTAGCTAATTACTAAGCGCTTCTCAGAAATTATTATTTACACTAGTCTCAGTTTATGAACAGGTTTATTTTGGAACACAGGGAAAAACTAAAAATCTATAATGAATGAAGGGCAGCTGTGTGAAAATGAAAAGTTAATTTAAAGAGAGCTGATTAGGCTCCTAGGTGAACTGGTTCACATCCACACAGATTCTCTATGATTTTGACCTCTATTGCTTATTGAAACAAAGATGACTCAGACTCCTATTTACAGATAAGCAATCCTTATAAATCCTAAAAATATATATATCAAGGAAGTTCTATTTGGTTATAAACACTACTGCTGGGGGAATTCTGTGCCAAAAAATTAAAAATTCTGCATATTGTATTTGTCAAAATAACACAATATAATCATGCCAGTTACAATTATTTTGGTAATTTTTTTCAAAATATTTGTCAGCAAGTATGTCCAACAATACAGACCCCCCCCCAAAAAAGTTTTTTGACAAACAGATTCCTTACTAGGCATATTAATGCAGAATTCTGTGTAATTCACTTAAATTATAACACAGAACAGTATTCCCTGCACCTGTCAGAAGCAGTGCAAAGGCTTTGGGGAGTCAGGGGTAACAGAAGAGCTCAGGGAGAGCGAAGGAGCCTAGCATTGAACCTGGAGGGTGTTGGGTGTGGATGGGAGGTTTTTCTATTTGGGGGGGATTGTTAGAGTGTTGGAAAGTTTCCCTCATGCAGACCCTGGCTGACCCCAAGCCTCTCCCATTCAGTCAGGCACATCTGTCTCTGTTCCTGCAGCCCCCCTTCCCCATCCCAAGGCTCAATGCTGTCACCCTGCTAACTCCTGAGCCTATGCTCCAGTCTGTCCCCCCACTAGCCATTCTGAATCATAGAATCATAGACTTCAAGGTCAGAAGGGACCATTATAATCATATAGTCTGACCTCCTGCACAGTGCGACTCACCCACATATCTTACAGTGACTGTGGTTTGAGATGTTTTGTCCACGTGGCTCCCATGGCCCACTTCCTTCCCTGCTATTAAGAAGTCTTATGGGATGTTGGGGCATGTTCCCTTCATTAAATGTCCTTGGCGGGGTGGGGTAGAGGGGAAGGGTGTGCACCAAGAATGAGATCTATGTGGATGAAATACCTTGAAAAACCAGTGAGATATGAGGAAATGCTATATATCTAGATCTATCTAGATATATAGCATTACCTCATATATCTATCTTGATATAGATACAGAAATAGCCAACCTCAAATTCCTAATGAAAAGTTTCCCTTTTACAGTGACAAGATCCATAAAAAACAAAAAATCCCACAAATGTCCTGTATGGTAGAAATGAATTAATACTGATCAACTTCTGTGGACAATCTTTATATCACCTCCAAGAATCACAGAGAAACATCTGAAAAAAAAAAAAAATCACCAAATCAGCAAGAATTAGTCCCTTATATTGAATGGTCAATCTCCTAAAATGTCTAAAAGACATTCAGTAGCAAGTACTGAACATTACTTCCATTTCTTAACTTATCTCACCACAGTATGGATACTTGAAAATACTCCTTACACTTGTATTTTGTATATTTACTTTCAGTGTTGCACTGGGAATGACTGTCTATATAAAATAGAAAGATAAAATTGTTTCTTAAAAGAACAAATAAGATAAGGCAAATTACTGATTTCCCCTTGTGATCCAAAGGTAATGATAAAGAGAGTAAGAAAATAGTAGTATACTAGAATTCATTTGTTCTGTCCAAATTTTCTCTCCTGTTCTTTTTTGCCAAATATGAAATGTATTTTGTACAAAACAGTACTATGTAAGGGAAAATTAATGAAGAATTTTAATTACCAGTTATTCCCCTTCACCGATTTCTGCACTGAATAGTGGGAAGCCTCATTTAATTGATTGTAAGTGGTTATTTCCATTTGCAAAAATGTTTTGGTTATGGTCATCATGCTTTATTTGTATTAAATATTCATTCAGTTACATTCCTAAATTACTTCTTAAATGGATGATTAACTTATGCTGGTGGAAGCCAGGGTGAAGCCATTGTGCTTAAAAGCAGAATGCCGATAACAGGTGTTGAGCCAAAGCTGCAAAAACACAGAAGCACCAGGTTTACTGAAAAGGCAGGGACAACCCCTCTTATTGTTCTGGGTGAACTCTCAAAGCATCACCCTATCTTTAAAGGAATTATGTAACATTAAGAGACACTGGGATATAACTTATTCTCTCTCAAGAAAAGACAGTGGACACATTAGATGCATTATGTTAAACCAAAAAGACACTAGTGAAATTCTCTACTCTCCTATTCCCTTGCACTTGTATTGGTGGGATTGTACAGGGTATAGGAAAAAACACAGTATTTAGTCTAGGGTGCCTAATTAAGTTAATATTTATACAGTGCTTTTACATCATACAGGCTATGTTCTCTATCCTGAAGGCACCTTACCATGTGTATAACTTTACTCATGTGTAACCCCACTGATTCTAATGGTTCTTCTCATGTAGTCAAGTTATGCATGCAAGAGCATGCGCAGGACTGGGTCTATATGAGGGAATACAATACATAATCATATTTACCCTCTTTGTAAAGTGCTTTGAGCTCTACAGATGAAATGTGACACATAAAAGCTAAGTATGGTAACAGATAAAAAGCACTATTCAGTATTGGGTTAAGAAAATGAGCCCAAAAGGTAAATGTTTGAAAAAGTGAAACCCTTGTTTTCAGCCTAAAACTACCCCTAGATTTTGAAACCAAGAGAAGAAGAGAGCAATTCAGAGTGAAGTTAATGTTTAAAGAGGACTGATATGGGAAGGAGAAGAAAAAGCAAAAAATAAACTGAGGCATCTGGAAGAAAGGAACAGTTTAAAAAAACAAGATTAAATATTTTTGGCAAAACTTCTAAACTTATGCTGTTGACTCTTTTCCCCCTACAGACACCACTCCTCCAGTGTCCCCTTCCAAACCTTAAATCCACTTAAGGTGCTTCCATATCTGCATAGGCAGCAATCAATACTTTGCAATGACACGAATGGCAGGGGTGGGCTAACAGTAGGGCTGACAGACCCCTGAGATCAATTTCATCAGTTCCATGTCAACCCTGCTGTCCACCAACCTAGGGAACAGATATGTGAAAACTGATCCACGACTCAGGAATCCGAAATGCTGAGTTCAGCTATCAGTTCTTACTGTAATTTTCAAGAAGTAAACAAAGATGTAGAATTTGGGACTAGAGAGTGGCCGTTGTTCACGTAGTCCATTCCTCACTATGAAGGGGCTGCATCTGACTATTCATCGGGTAGATCCATCCAGCTTTCAGTAGCATCAGTGTTCAAAGCTTAACAGTTTGATGTTCAATATTCTTTTTCTATACACAGCAAGCCTTACACCTCAGCTTCCCCCACCCTCCCCAGACCACAATTTTGACCTAAGTTACTTCTAATTGTTAACAGCGAGGAAAATCATAGAATGATACCCAATTTAAACTACAGTAGGGAAAAAATAAGAACTTGTCTCTAGCAAATCTTTTGAACTAACAGTTAGAGTTATAATCCACACTCTATTTGACTATTAGTTTATACACCGCTACCTCGATATAATGCCACCCGATATAACACGAATTTGGTTTTAAAGTGGTAAAGCAGTGCTCTGGGGAGCGGCGGGGGTGAGGCTGCGCACTTCGGTGGATCAAAGCAAGTTCAATATCACACGGTTTCACCTATAACGCGGTAAGATTTTTTGGCTCCCAAGGACAGCGTTATATCAAGGTAGAGGTGTACTATCAAGAGTGAATAGATTTGAATATACTGATGTTCCATAGGGATCTCTTGCTAAGGAGAGGGTCTCATCAGGAGCAAGCATAACATACAACAGTAACAACTCCACAGCATTAGCTAATATTAGCTTGTACCATTGCCGACACATGCACACATCCTCAATATTTCACATGAAAATTCTGTTCTAGTTAAAAAAGGGTACACTATTTTGAACTTCACTCCAGAACTAAGTCACTGTCTCTCTGCAGCAGTGACCTTCAGCAGCGTTCTTTGAAATATACCAAGTTTTCACTAGAATATTGGACTTTCAGTGGAGACATACATACCAGCTAACATTTCTCAAGTTTTACTGAGCACCATTAAACTTTTTAAAATTGCCCTTTGAGCATACTATTTAAATCAGGCCAAGCTGAACGAATATGAATACCCTCCCCTCCCCAAATACACCCCCTCACACACACACACACACACAAAGCACCAGAAATACATTTGTGTGGGGGCTTAGGGCCTGGAATATTAAACTCCAAGCAATGAAATCATAAATGACAATGTTTGGACATGACTAGCTATTAGCAACTCAGCATGTATACAGCCCAATACGCTGCAGAGATATACTCTTCAAACGAAACAAATACAGATTTCATCTACTTGACACATTAATATTCCCAAAGACTTTAATCATGGTACAGAATAACATCACGTTTTCTTATTTATGTTACCCTAATGTGCTCCTTTCAACTTACTTACTTTTATTCGTAAAACTACTTTCTACCTTATCTTAATTGATCCAGTCTCTGGGACGACTACCCTGTATGTAGCAAAACACAAAATTTTCTTAAATTAAAAAAAAAAAAAAAAAAAAGCTACACTCAACAACTATGTGCCTTCCTTATGTACAAAATGACACTTACTACAGTTAAGCGAGGAAGAATTCATTTTTTTTAATAATTTTGATGGATAATACTAATATTTATTTTAAGAATTTTTAAAGATTATTTAAATATTCACAATTGCTTAAAACCCATAAGGTCATGCATTTTTTCAATTTTTACCTCAGTTTTCACCGTTGCAGGAAATTATGGGGAGAGGCCTGACAATTTAACGATAGTGGATGCTGAGATTCAAAAAGTTAAAGATTTATCACCATTAAGACAAAAATGGTCATCACATCAAACTACTGGGGCTGTGAAGCGATTAAAAAAATTAAATTGCAATTAATCATAATTAATCTTGCTGTTAAATAACAGAATACCATTTATTTAAATATTTTTGGATATTTTCTACATTTTCAAATATTAATTTCAATTACAACAAAGAAACAAAGTGTACAGTGCTCACTTTATATTTTTTATTACAAATATTTACACTATAAAAGAAATAGTATTTTTCAATTCACCTAAGTACAGTAATGCAATCTTTATCATGAAAGTTGAACTTACAAATGTAGAATTATGTACAAAAAATAACTGCACTCAAAAACAATACAGTGTAAAACTTTAAAGCTGACAAGTCTACTCAGTCCTACTTCTTGTTCAGCCAATCGCTAAGACCAACAAGTTTGTTTACATTTGCAGGAGATAATGCTGCCTGCTTCTTATTTACAATGTCACTTGGAAGTGAGAACAGGTGTTCGCATGGTGCTGTTGTAGCTGGCATCGCTAGATATTTACACGCAAGATGCCGTAAAGGCTCGTATGTCCCTTCATGCGTCAACTGTCACTCCAGAGGACGTGTCCATGTTGATGGTAAGTTCTGCTCGATAATGATTCAAAGCAGTGTGGCATGTTCATTTGCATCTTGTGAGTAAGATGTCACCAGCAGAAGGGTGATTTTCCTTTTTGGTGGTTCGGGTTCTGTAGTTTCCTCATCGGAATGTTGCTCTTTGAAGACTTCTGAAAGCATGCGCCACATCTTATCCCTCAGAGATTTTGGAAGGCGCTTCAGATTCTTAAACCTTGGGTCGAATACTGTAACTATCCTTAGAAATCTCACATTGGTACCTTCTTTGCATTTTGCCAAGTCTGCCATGAAAGTGTTCTTAAAATGAACATGTGCTGGGTCATCATGCGAGACTGCTATAACATGAAATATATGGCAGAATGTGGGTAAAACAGAGAAGATGACATAATTCTCCCCCAAGGAGTTCAGTCACAAATTCAATTAATGCATTATTTTTTTAACAAGCGTCATCAGCATAGAAGCATGTCCTCAGGAATGGTGGCTGAAGCATGAAGGGGCATACAAATGTTTAGCATATCTGGCATGTAAATACCTTGCAATGCTACAAAAGTGCCATGTGAACATCTGTTCTCACTTTCAGGTGACAATATAAATAAGAAGCGGGCAGCATTACCGCCTGTAAATGTAAACCAATTTGTTTTTCTTAGTGATTGGCTGAACAAGAAGTAGGACTGAGTGGACTTGTCAGCTCTAAAGTTTTACATTGTTTTGTTTTTGGGTGCAGTTTTATAACAAAAAACCCTACATCTGTAAGTTGCAATTTCACAATAAAGAGATTGTACTACAGTACTTTTGGGAGGTGAATTGAAAAACACTTTTTTTTTTAATCATTTTTACAGTACAAATATTTATAATAAAAATATTAACTGAGCACTGTACACTTTGTATTCTGTGTTGTAATTGAAATCAGCATATTTGAAAATGCAGAAAACATCCAAAAATATTTAATAAATTTCAGTTGGTATTCTATTGTTTAGCAGTGCAATTAAAACTGTGATTAATTGCAATTTATTTTTTAATCGCGATTAATTTCTTTGAGTTAATCGCGTAAGTTAACTGTGATTAAATTGACAGCCCTCCAAAATATACAAAGCAAATCAATAAATCAAACTAGTAAGTTCTCAAGCAGTATTTTTCTTACTTAACATGTGTTTGTAAATTTTGATTATCAATGGACTTTTTTGTGGATTTGTGCATGCACAGTGAAATTGACATTCACCATTTACTAATAAAATCTAATTATTCCAAGCCTAGCTATTGTTTCTCCTCCAAAGGAGGCAAAAGTTAAATGAAAGCTACAATTAAATAAGACATTTCCAAAATTAATCTATTCTTTTTTCTACTCTTTCCAGGGGCCTGTTGCATAAGAGAATTGTCAAAGCTCACACTGCATTTCTGAGGTTGCAAGTTTGCTCCTATGGATCTTTTTTTTTAAAAGAAAAATAATCACAAAGCAATAGTTAAGGGGTTAAGCGATCTATTTTATTGATAGCAGAAAAATTCTTTAATATAAAAAATATAAATATAATATAATATGTAGCACTGCCAAAGCTAGCAAGCCAAAAATAAGTCATGTCCCCACCCCCCCAAAATCACTGGATTGGCTGACAACTAATGAGATATTTTTAATAGATTTTAGGTTGTTTTTGTTTTCTGAGTCTTTAGAATGCACTAAGGTAATGTTTTCAAGGTTTTCTCCACAACCATGAGGGCTAAAAACTTCTTTTTAAAATACCTCCTACCTCTTCCCATACATGTACAACCACACCAAAAGCTAACACTATCAAATTCCTAGACTCCAGCTTCTAAGGTGATAAGGAAAACAATTTAAGACTCACAATAAAATCTCAAAAGTTAGCAGCACTGAAAATTTTTTCATATCAAGACAATATTTTTAAACTACTGATATATTGGAAAGTTAACTCTTTTGAAATTAGCCAATTTAAGAAAATTCATAGACGGCATCCAATTAAATATGATCCCAGAATTATCCTAAACTGCTCAGCCAGAGATTTATTAGTATAAACAAATAAACCAAACTGGTTTAGATTTGCTCAGAATTGGTTTAACTCCATTCTCATCAGTGTCAATGAGATTTTTCTCTGAAACCAAAGGGAACAGCATTAGGGCAATGCTGAGTGCTTCTGAAAATCCTACCTCCTGTCTCCAATGAACATGCACTCATATAAACCAGGACTGAATATTGACCCTACTGATTAGCCACTGTCCAAAAGACTGAACTGAATGCTGCCTCACACAAACATACAGTTGGAAACATGGATGACATCGGGGAAGGATACATATAAGTGTATCCTGTGGTAGGACTGGAAAATCCTTTGCCTCCTTTGATGAGGATGACCAGAAAAGCTACACACTCATATATACACAAATGAATTTCTCGAGTTTTAGAATCTGTTTCTTTAACTGGATACATTCTCTCTGGGGGTTGGTTGAGCAGAAGCTTTGCTATCTATCGCTCTGCAAGGGCAAAGGACTCTAATGATCTATTATTTTGCTTTCCAAATTTAACAATAGTCACAGAAAAAATAAAAGGAGCATCATGACCGGAAATCTGAAAGAGGCATTAAAGAGGAAGATACTCCCATCTGCGAGTTCGTATTAAAGATTGTTTCTATACCTTCTAGTTCCTTCAAACGCTGACTCTACCTTCTGTATTTGACATACCTCCAAAAAAAAAAAAAAAGAGTACCCTGTAACACAGGCTAATTTATAGCTTAAAAATCTTTTCCCTCATTACATCTTTATACCAATCAATAGTTTTTGTTTGTTTCTAATTAAAAAAATGAGAATTTAAAAGCCACAAGACTTTGGGTAAATATAGTGAAAGTAGAAGTCACATGGATGTCACTCCAGTAAAGAAATGTTGTTTATTTTTTTAAATAAGACAGTTCCAACCAGCTGCTGCTTTACTGCTTCTGCTGAACGCAAGTGTTCCTGTGAAGCAGTAGCTTGCTGGCAGTTTCAGAGCAGTAGGTGAAGATCTGGAATAAAAAGCAGCAGGGAAGAAATTCTAGGGGGGTAGGGGAAACATCAGGGTTTGTATATTTTTAAAGACGGAAAACTGCAACCATGGATACAACTGGAGGCAAACAAGAATTGGAGATTTGCACTTTTGTTTGCTTGTGTGACTAAACCTTTAATCTAATTATAAAGCTGTGTTGGCTAGGGGTTAGAGCAGGGGTCGGCAACCTTTCAGAAGTGGTGTGCTGAGTCTTCATTTATTCATTCTGATTTAAGATTTCACGTGCCAGTAATACATTAACGTTTTCAGACAGTCTCTTTCTATAAGTCTATAATATATAACTAAACTATTGTTGTATGTAAACTAAATAAGGTTTTTTAAATGCTTAAGAAGCATCAGTTAAAATTAAATTAAAATGCAGAGCCCCCCGGACCAGTGGCCAGGACCCAGGCAGTGCAAGTGCCACTGAAAACCAGCTTGCATGCTGCCTTTGGCATGCGTGCCATAGGTTGCCTACCCCTGGGTTAGAGTATGGGGCATGGTGTCAGGAGATCAGATCTGCCACAGTCATGGAATGACCTCAGGTAAATCTCACTCTCTGCCTTAATTTACCCATTGGTAAAATGAGAATACCACTACAAGGATGCTCTAAGGATTAAAATTTGTGGTGTGTTAAAATCCTTGGATAAAAGAAGCTTTATAATCACCATGAATTACTAATGTAACATTTACTGCTCCTGTACCTACTGGAGCTACAACCAGTTGTATGTGTCTTAATACCCCAAGTGGCATAAAAATTATTCCAGCTCCTATATCTAATTAAATTTTTGCAGAATTTAAGATTTCATTTTCACAGCCTTCCCCGGGAGTGGTGCTTTTATGTAGTGTAGACAGTTCAAATCTATAGCCATATTAACGCAAACAGCAGCAATGAGAGATATGAACACCCTCCATTCACCTTTACAAGCTATTAAACGCTAGCCCTGAGCAAACCTTTTTCTAGGACCAATGCACTCACAAAGAGAGACCATAAGGAAAGGATTATGTCCAATGTTTTAAAACAGAGGCAAATGGACAAAAACCTAGAGCAACGAAACAGATAAATGTCCTGGTTCTGTAGTGCACACACATGTATGTTCTATTCACAATGTCAAATAATAATCTAACATTTGAATGAACAGAAAACAACAAAAAAAAAAATCAATCACATTTACTATTATTACCATAGTGCCTCTGTCTGAAAGTTTATTGCTACAGAGCGTATTCAAATAGAAACTGTTAGAACACTATTAAATTGTTAAAAGCAAGAAGTAAAACTTAGGAAATGACCTTAACTCTGTCTCCCGGTGGAATGAGGAAAATATTACAATGTAATCATGTTATTAATTTTTTATCAGAATACATAAAAACAGGGGACAAAATTAAAGTTGCATGGGCAATTATAAATCTGGCATTTTCTAACTTTTGACTGCTGGACTTTGTAACCACAACATGCTGCTACAGGAGTTTGTTGGTATGTAATTTCCTAGGGACTTGTTTGTTTTAAAACAGAAAAAGGTAAAAAAAAAAAGTTTTACTATGTACAGTTGTCATACTGGTCTGGGGGTAGTGTAGCCAAACTCTCTCCATCCCTCAACCTCCAGAAAATTAGGGAAGCTTCTGCCCCCCTGTGTTTCAGACTCAGATTTTAACACCAGAAGGGACCATTAGATCATTTGGTCTGCCCTTTTGTATATCACAGGCCACAGAATTACACCCCTCTACTCCTACATTTAGCCCAATAATTTGTATTTGACTAAGCATATCTTACAGAAAGGAATCCCTCTGAAGACCTCAAGAATTGGAGAGTCCATCACTTCATTACGTAGTTTGTTGCAATGATTAATCACCTTCATTGTTAAAACTTTGCATCTCATTTCCCATTTATCAGCCTTTAACTTCCAGTCATTGGCCTTTCTTTGCCAAATTAACAAGCCCTATAGTACTCAGCACTATTAACACCCATATTTGATGATTCCCCCATTGACAACTACTCGAGACGTGTCAGTTAAAATTTTCTTAATCCATTTAACGTGTGCTTCATTGATACTGTATAATGGTTTTTAATCTGAATGTCATATGAAGTAATAAGAGAAACAAGATGGGTGAGATAATATTGTTTATTGGACCAACTTCCGCCGGTGAGAGACTAACTTTCAAGCGACACAGTTCTTCTTCAGGTCTGGGAAAGGTACTACGAGTGACACAGCTAAATACAAGACCCATCTTGTCTCTCTAATATCCTGGGACCAACACAGCTATAACAACACTGCATGCAGTACTAAGTCAAAGATCTAAGTATATTACACCTAAGCAGTTAAGTTTATCAAACAAACTTGTAATCTCTTCAGAGAATGAAAGCAGGTTTGTTTGATGAGACCTGTTTTCCATAAAACCACATTGACTGGGATATTCTCATTCTTTACTGATTCAATCTATATCAACTTTACCATTCTTTTGCCTGGGATTGATGTCAGGTTAATCTTGTTCATCCTGCTTGCTCTTTTTAAATACTGGCACAACACTAGTGTTCTTCCAGTCTTCTGGATTTTCCCCATTACCCCACAATTTATTAAAAATTAACATTAGTGAGCCAGGTATTTTCTCAGACACCTTCTAAGATTCTTAGGTGTCAATTATGAGGTTCTATTGAGTTAGAACTGTTCCTTAGTAGATGTTGTTTAACACCCTCCTGTTACTCATGTACTAGAAATTAATCAATCAACCTCATGTGATACAAGTACACCAGACTGCTTATTTCTATATAAGAATCAGAAATTTTATTCAACATTTCTACCTTTTCTGCCTCATTAACAATTTAACCATTCTCCATCTAGTAATTAGCCTATACCACTGTTAGTATTTCTTTTGTTCCAGACGTACTCAAAAAACTCCTTATTGACCGTAGTCCTGCCAGACATGGATTCTTCCCTAATGTCTTTAGCTTCCTTTATTAATTTTCTATACTTTATAACTTCTAGTTTATACTGATGCTCTCTACTCCCTCTTCCCCTCCCATGTTATATATTTGTTTAAATTATTTCTAATTGTGGCTTTCCTCTCATAAACAGGATAGGCTTTTACCAAAAGCATTTCTCTTTGCTGAATGTGGAAGCATGGCTTTTTGACCATCTGATGACCACTTAAAGAACACATAATTTACATTAGAAGGAAAAATAATTAAACAGAAAACAAAATCATCAATTTCACTCACTTTTGGAAAACACCATATAACTATATCTGGTTAGGACTGCCTCTGTTCACCTATACTGAATGTAAATCAGGTCATAACCACAGGCCCCTAGGTAAACACCAATTTCCCGTTCAGGGATCACTCCCCGCCTCCTCCTTACAATGAGGTCAAAATTAAAGCAAAATGTGTTGTCTCCCCAGGGATGGGACAGTGGTACCTGGGGTCATGAGCTGGATTGGGGGGTAGGGGAGCGGGAAGAGAATGGTTTGGGAGAGAGATGCCCAGTTCTTTGGAACATTAGTGTTATTTTGGCATGTTGCCAACACTTCCCTGAAGATCACATGTGAAAGAACAGAAACTGCCATTTTAAACTGTTTACAACTCAGTAAAAGTTGAATGGAATCTTATGGGACAAGCCAAAGGTGCATCTCTCACCCCAGGACTCTGACCCTGCTAAATCTCAAAGGTCTGCCAACAACACAGCGGAAACGTTGGAGCTTCTTTCAAAAAAGAAATTGCAAGAATCTTTTATAATGGAAAGTATGAGGAAGCATTTTATAAATATAGGGGTCATGACAGCTCTCTCTATAACAGAAGTAACACACATTTATTGGAACTTAAAGTTAGTAACAAATCATCTCTTTTTTCAGTTTATGTGCACTTCACAGCTGTCTGAATATAGTCAGTTTCACTATTTCCCCAAATAGTAGATTTCTATTTTGTTGAAAAAACCCTTTAAGTATCATCAAGAGAGCAGAAAAGCACTTATAAAAAACAAAACAGCACAGACACAGTATTTAAGAGTGACACCATAAACTAGGACTTCTGGAAATTAATAAAAATAAAAAGCCCTAAGTTGACATTGTCTCTTTAAGCTTCACAAAAGGACTCTAAGTAGCAATCTTGCAAATTTAATGTGGCAGGACTGACTTAACTGGCTAGCAGTACTGTCACTAACTTAGCTGAATGACTTGCAATTTCATCCTCTGAGGTTATTATGCCAACCAGGAATGAGAAAGGCAGAAAACACAGTTCTGGCACTCAGTACCAGCAATTATACAGAACTTTTAATCCATATTTTCACATTAATTCACAGGTCTAATGCACACTTATTTGTAATTTATAATGAGGTAACTTGGCATCATTGCTGCAGATTATTCAATAACGATAATGTTTGAAATAAACGTCAGGTACTGTAGTTACCAGTTAGTATTTTGTGAAAGATTTAAATAAACTTGCTAGCACTGTCTCTCATGAATACTTAATTATGCATTTGCAATGGGTTCAACTCCTTACAATCACTCCTACAGTCCCATAAAAACACCATGTACAATTTTATCTTGGTAAAAATATTTGCAAGCAGCTGTACTGAAAGGTTTTTCCCCAATTTATTGTTTCACTTAATTCTATAGCATTCTTCCTCAATACTCACTTCCGCTGTGATGCATACAAGAAATCAGCCTACCAAAGAAGGCTAGGTAGCATGGCAGATGGGGAACACTACTAACATTTATTTATCCTTAAACTATCAAGTTGTGTTATCAAGTTTGACCTTTTTGTTACTTTCATTCTCCCTGGGACTCTTCCCTAATGTTTGTGATATGCACTTGTTGCATCTTTTATCAATCAAGATTAAACTCTTCAGGTCAGGGACTGTATGTTCTCATTTATTGTATTGCACTCAACACAATGGGGCCTGGACTGAGTGCAATGTTTCCGTGCCAATCCTCAATGTCCTTAAATAAATTTCTTCCTGATCCAAAGCAGTCGGGTTACTACATGCCCCAAAGGCAGAGGGTTTGTGTTTATACTTTTTTATAGGTTTTTAGGAATTGAATTAAATCCTTTTGATTCACTACGTCAAACCACAGTGCAAATTCTCCAGTGATGCATTTATCTTCAACCAAGATGCATTAGAAATACATGGTAGCAGCACTGCCCTATTTGTAGGCAGGAGACTAAGGAAAACAAGCTGGGTTATAGACGTTAGGGATCATAGATTTTTGCCTTCTGCTCAGCAGTTTCTGTTCCTGAAGAGTGCTCCATCAGTTAAAAGAATACAATTTCAAAAAGAGGAAAGTTTCAGTTTTACACAAAGCGTGAAGTGTTATTTTAAACACCATCGTTTACAACAAAAGAACCTGTTTTGGGAAGCATTTGCAATGCCTAATGGGGGCAAATGAGTAAAGCAGAGGTGACTGGGAACACAGTTTCAATATCACATGATGCATTTTTCTTCATCCCATAATTTTTTTCACCCCTTTTCAAAAGCCCCACAAAACCGCGTGTCTACCATCTGTCTGAGAAGCATGAATCCTGCACAACTCTGCATTATTGTGATGAGTGTTGTGGGCATTGCATGCTGATCCTGCAGTACTTGCAGATCCAACAGAGAAGCCGCAGGGAAGAGGATGATTCTTTGGAGACTAGCTTACGGTGGGCCATAGAAACAGTTCAAGGTGGTTGTTGGCATTCACGGAACAGTTGCAGATGGTGGAGAGCTGGTTCTGGGCCCAAGAAACAAGCAGTGAGTGGTGGGATTGTATTGTTATGCAGGTATGGGATGACAAGCAGTGGCTGCAGAACTTCGCTAGGCAAGGCCACATTCCTGGATGTCTTAGCATAGCCTGCCCTAGCCCTCCGGCACAGCGACACCAAAATGATAGCTGCACTGACAGCAGAGAAGTGAGGAGTGATCGCTGTGTGGAAGCTTGCAAGACCAGATTGCTACCGATCAGTTGGGAATCAATTTGGAACTGGGAAATCCACTGTAATGTAGGTGTGCAGAGCTATTAATTGCATCCTGTTTCAAAGAACTATGACTCTGGGCAATGTGCAGGACATAGTGGATGGTTTGCAGCAATGGGATTCCCAAAATGCAGTGGGGGTATAGATGCCACACATATTCCTGTAATGATTTATGCTTGATTCACATTCTCAAGATACTTTACAATAATAGTTAGCAACATTTATTTTACATTAAAGCTTATATTTGGACACACAACTGTGGTATGGGGTGAATTCCATAGCACATACTGCAGCACAGAATCACAGAACAAACAAGGTCCTGATCTGGGGTCTGGAAAGACTAAGATGAATTCTACAACTATTTGAAGAGATAATACTCCCCACAGGGAGACATATTATTTAGCATTGTACATGGGTGTATTACTAGAAATCTTCGGAAGAAATTGCAAATAGGACATTTTAGGCTAAATATCAGGAAAAGCTTCCCAACAATGAGATACCTGTAGGACTACTGTTATAGTTTAGGACTCAACATGGCATTTTTCCTTCAGGCTGTGCTATGGCAACTGTTTTGCTAAGAGACTTACATTACTCTTGTTATTTGCCAAGTGCTGCTTTAAGAAAGGATAAAATAGTATTTCAAACAGGGGATCTTATTACCCAAAGGGAACATCTCAAGACAGGGAAATACATACAATTCAGTTTTTTCTGTTCAGTATCAAGCAATTTTCAATTAGAAAAAAAAATAATCTAGACTTAGACTCGTAAGAACCTCTGATCTGGCTAATTGAAGTAGCACTACTGAACTCCATTACAGTATTCAATAATTTTCATACATTGTTCTGCAGTCTATATAGTACCCAGGGGCACAGCTGATGCCCACACACAGCTTGCGAAATTTGTCCATAACTAGACAAATTGGCAATTTAAAAAAACAGAAGCTTAATTAAAATTAGATAACACAACAGTGCTGCCATAACTCATTTAATTCCTTTTTCCCTTTACAAAAGCACTTCAACAGGAGTCTGAACACCTAAGGTAGATAATGCACCTCTCTCATCCATCTGAAACCTATATTAATGTTTTTGCTCAGTCACATTTCTTTGGTTCCACAATATATATCCTGCTGATTGCTAGGCAACCATAACAGTTCCACCACATGCATGCAGTCACTTGTAAATGATAGTATTTTGTTACTTCCTCACACACACACAGATTTCTCATAACTTACCTTGTTTACCAATTACCAGAGTTAGCAATGTTCAGAAAAACACTCCTATATCCCAGCTCCTATTCCTACTCAATCCTGAAATGAAATCCTAGCACTGTACTTTTTTAAAAAATAATATTTTGCACTAATGTTGTGTTTTCTATCTGAGAAGATAAGAATGGCCATACTGGGTCAGACCAAAGGTCCATCCAGCGCAGTATCCTGTCTACTGACAGTGACCAATGCCAGGTGCCCCAGAGGGAGTGAACCTAACAGATAATGATCAAATGATCTCTCTCTTGCCATCCATCTCCATCCTCTGACAAACAGAGGGCTAGGGACACCATTTCCTTACCCATCCTGGCTAATTAGCCATTATGGACTTAACCTCCATGAATTTATCCTAGTTCTCTTTTAAAACTTGTTATAGTCCTAGCCTTCACAACCTCCTCAGGCAAGGAGTTCCACAGGTTGACTGTGCACTGTGTGAAGAAGAACTCCTTTTATTTGTTTTAAAACCTGCTGCCATTAATTTCATTTGGTGGCCCCTAGTTCTTATATTATGGGAACAAGTAAATAACTTTTTCCTTATTCACTTTCTCCAACACCACTCATTTTATATACCTCTATCATATCCCCCCTTAAGTCTCCTCTTTTCCAAGCTGAAAAGTCCTAGCCTCTTAATCTCTCCTCATATGGGACCCGTTCCAAATCCCCTAATCATTTTAGTTGCCCTTCTCTGAACCTTTTCTAATGCCAGTATATCTTTTTTGAGATGAGAAGACCACATCTGTATGCAGTATTCAAGATGTGGGCGTACCATGGGATTTATATAAGGGCAATAAGATATTCTCCATCTTATTCTCTATCCTTTTTTAATGATTCCTAACATCCTGTTTTTTTTTGACTGCTGCTGCACACTGCGTGGACATCTTTCAGAGAAAACTATCCATGATGACTCCAAGATCTCTCTTTCCTGATTAAGTTGTAGCTAAATTAGCCCCCATCATATTGTATGTATAGTTGGGGTTATTTTTCCAATGTGCATTTTACTTTACATTTTATCCACATTAAATTTCATTTGCCATTTTGTTGCCCAATCACTTAGTTTTGTGAGATCTTTTTGAAGTTCTTCACAGTCTGCTTTGGTCTTAACTATCTTGAGCAGTTTAGTATCATCTGCAAACTTTGCCACCTCACTTTTACCCCCTTCTCCAGATCATTTATGAATAAGTTGAATAGGATTGGTCCTAGACCTGACCCTTGGGAACACCACTAGTTACCCCTCTCCATTCTGAAAATTTACCATTTATTCCTACTCTTTGTTCCCTGTTTTTTAACCAGTTCTTAATCCATGAAAGGATCTTCCCTCTTATCCCATGACAACTTACTTTATGTAAGAGCCTTTGGTGAGGGACCTTGTCAAAGGCTTTCTGGAAATCTATGTACACTATGTCCACTGGATCCCCCTCATCCACCTGTTTGTTGATCCCTTCAAAGAAGTCTAATAGATTAGTAAGACATGATTTCCTTTTAAAGAAACCATGTTGACTTTTGCCCAACAATTTATGTTCTTTTATGTGTCTGACAATTTTATTCTTTACTATTGTTTTAACTAATTTGCCCGGTAGTGTCATTGCCGGGATCACCTCTACAGTCCTTTTTAAATATTGGCAATACATTAGCTTTCTTCCAGTCACTGGGTACAGAAGCTGATTTAAAGGACAGGTTACAAACCATAGTTAATAGTTCCGCAATTTCACATTTGAGTACTTTCAGAACTCTTGGGTGAATGCCATCTGGTCCTAGTGACTTGTTACTGTTAAGTTTATCAATTAATTCCAAAACTTCCTCTAGTGACACTTCAATCTGTGACAATTCCTCAGATTTGTCACCTACAAAAGCCGGCTCAGGTTTGGGAATCTCCCCAACATCCTCAGCCATGAAAACTGAAGCAAAGAATTCATTTAGTTTCTCCACAATGACTTTACCATCTTTAAGTGCTCCTTTTGTATCTCGATCTATTTCAAAGCACTTGATATGTATTGAAGAAGGCTCATAACACCGTTCTGAGGAAGTATACCCAGTATTCAGATGGAGAAACTGCACAGAGGTTAAGTTAACAGAGGTGAAGTGATTTGCCCGAAGTCACAGAGCAAGTCAATGAAAGAGCCAGGATTACATCTTAGGTGTCCTTACTTACAGGCAACAAGCTCTATTTCATTTGCTACGTGATAGCATGGGTTATAGATTCCTAGATGAAGCAGACTCAAATAGGAGGAAGTCCTTATTGAACAACAGCATCATCATCCAGCTCTTATATAATGCTTTTCATCTGTAGAACTCAAATTGCTATACTGAAAGAGGTCAGTAGTGTACCATTATCTCCATTTTATAGATGGAAAACCTGAGGCACAGAGAGAGGAAGTAAGTTGCCCAAGTTAACCCTGTAAGCCAGTGATGAGACTACTACTTTTTGCTTAGACATTCAAATCCATGATAAAGCCCTCCTGGGGCTACAATCATTCAAAGCTATGTTTAATTGGTTTAAAGTGGTAACTAAATTATGGACAGGACAGCCAGCAGAGTAAGTTCTACTTGTTGATTTCTCCTATCGCTCTTGTGGACCCCAAAAGTCACTTCATCCAAATATTCGTTTTTAAACGTGTGGTCCTGGATGGACGATTGGACATGCAATAGCAGACCAACTCTGTCAGATAAAGACATCCAAAGATATAATAACTGAGTTACTTTGCTGGCCGGGTCTGCGTTTGCGGCACATCAACAGACAGCCCCTAGAGGATGTAGCTTCCTGCCTGGGGGAAGAAAGTGTTTTGGAGTTAGCATGAGGGGAATTGCCTCTGTACCCTCTCCAGTAATAAATACATGTTCTGTTGTTTACTGAGCTCCTGGGTCTCAGCCTCTTTGTGCTGATCCACCAAAAAGGCAATGATGACGTCATGCAAAACTACAATGCAAGACTGACAGCCATAGCCTCGAGTCAGAAAGGGATAACCAAGAGTGTGGCAGTGACACTGTTTATCTTTTGAGATGCCCGGAGGAGCAGTAGAAATGGTAGGACGATACATAGCAGGTATCTTGCCTATATTTGCAAGACATCATTCAATATTTTACATGTGAGGTCCTGTTACATAGGCACACAGGGCACTTTATACTCCTGAGGGAATTCTGTGCAGAATTTCCTAATTTCCTCCTCCCACCCAGAAATGGGCTTCAGAGAAGTTGGCTGCCACTAGGGGCTCCTGGACCTGGCAGAGCCCAGCTCGCAAACAGAAGACAAGGCCAAGAGGGGAAGGGGAGGAAACTGGACAGTTCCCAGCAGCTGTAGTTCCCAGCAAGCCCTAAAGGAAAGAGATGGCAGCGAGCAGGACACTCCATGCAAGCCTGGGACCCAGCATCAGGCTGTTTCTTCCAGGCCTCTGGAAGGTAGGGTGACAAAATGTCCCAATTTTATAAGGACAGTCCAGATTTTTGGGTCTTTTTCTTATATGGACTCCTATTACCCTTCATCCCCGTCCCAATTTTTCATACTTGCTGTCTGGTCACCCTACCGGAAGGTAAGGGGTACGGCTGTGTGGGCCGGGGGGGCGGGTTTCGCAGCTGGCCTCTAGGGGGTAGAGAGCGTGAGCATCTCCGCCAGGGGCTGGGGGGGGGGAAGCAGCTGACTTCTGGGCAATAGGAAGATGTGATTGTCTGGGCCAGGGAGGGAACCCAGAGGTGGGCTCTGGGGGGGATGAGAGGGAAAGGAAGAGGTGTGAGTATCTGGCCCCCCTGCTGGGCTCTGTGAGGGAAGGGGCAGAGAAACAAGACTTGTGTTGTTGTAGGGGTTTCTTTAACTCTCTACTTCTGGGGGAATTTATTTGTGTGTCTGAATTACAGACATACTTGCTGATAGGTACTTTGAAATAAATTACTAAAATAATTGAAACTGACGTCATTATACAGTTATTTTGACAAATAAAAATGCAGAATTTAAAAATATTTTGCAAAGAACTTTTTGGTGCAAAATTCGCTCAGGAGTAACTTTATTTATCATTTCTGGATGCAAAAAGATCAATCGCTAACCCACCAAAATTGATTTAGGATCAGCAAAATATTTCTTGATGCAAATTCCACTCTGCTAATCAGATGTCTGCCACGTAAAATCTTGGTGTTCATCTCCATTTGACAAGCATTGCATATAGAGATAGAAAACTCTGCTCTGACCAGGACAGGAGAATTTCTCCCTGGTCCAGGGATGATTGCGTTATGAAAATTCTATCAGACACATTTCTGGTCATGACAGTCAGAGAGGTCTGTTATCCACAAAGGGAACAGTGCTCTGAGACCTCAGTGAATGATTGTTTTCCAGCTGGTGGATGCTGTATTCTCTTTTTCTGAAGTGAATTAGGAAGATCCCTTAAAAAAGAAAATGCAAGATTCTCCACATCTATCACTTGTGGGAGTGGAGAATATACAACGAGCTAGATCTCTACCAACAGATCAGACAGAGTGAAATGCAGAGGGGATTAGTGGATAGGTGTTATATGTACTAGATCATTAAAGCATGCTTGTATAGAAGTTCAGAATTCCCAATAGAGTCCAATAAGAAATGGATTTTTGTTTGAGATACCACTTGTTTTTCATCATGGCCATCTTCATCTCATGTTAACATTCTTCTGAGATGAGACTTTGTTCTTAATAGTATTCATCCCCAGCCCAGGCCCATAACTGACATCAGACACCACGTCCATCCTGAAACCATGATACTCCAGGAACTGTATGTGTTTTTCCATCGGCTTGCTTTCTGTAGAGAAACCCTCATTAGTAAAATTGCCCAGGAAGGAAGAGAGAGAGAGAGAGGGGTGAACTCCTTTCTTTTCTAAAGCCAATATTATTGCTACCACGATCCTCAAGAGATCATGGGAGCACATGTGAGACCAAATGATAATGGCCTACCGGTGGGAAAAGAAAAAAAATGCTGCAATCCATTGGCAAAACATGAAAAATTGTCTGATGATAGTAAAGTAGGAATGCTTTGAAAACAAGCCTCCATTAGGAGCATATTTAGATGTTTCATATATGGGCCTGTTCCGCTTGAACCTGATTCTGAGGATAGAAATAAGATGGGCAGCAGACAGCAATGCTCTGATCTGAAGTAGATTATGGGTCATCCCATTCATGTCATGTCTTTCCATGGGTTGCTGAGATTGACAATGGGGCAAATCTCTTCCTGAAATTCCTGCACAGCTCCACAGGTTACCTGACAATGCGCCATGACGTTGTTTGATCAAGGCTATCGGCAGCCCTTCTGCTCTTCAGTTGAGACAGCCTGGCACCAATTGGGAGTCTAACTGCACATAGGGCTGGTTGGGAGACCTGCAGATAGCTCTGAAGCAACAGAGGGCCGATACTTGTCCCGCATGTGCTCTAGTTACCACTTGCAAAGAGATGTTTTTTTCTGCTGTATTTCACAGACTGCTTCAACTTTCCATATGACCTCTATTCTTTTGTAAAGCATCTGACAGGAGTCAGGATGCAAGACAACTTTTTTGATGACCGAACAGTCTCAGCTTTCCATAAAACTTCCCCCTCTATCACTAAAATACCTGGGAATGGATTTGTATGAGCATCTGATCTCAGACACCAAAGCCCCATATACTTGTACGAAACCAACCTGAATCCAATTCCCCTTAATCCCTTCCTTCCCAGGGACAAGACCTCAGGCCTTGTGATTTTTAGGTTGAGAGGAACCACACGTAGCAATGCTTTTGAAATCATGTACAGGCATGTCAAGTGTCAGATGACAGTTCTTAGATTATTTTTATTGCCCTGATACCTCCTGAGTTTTTATGCCCAAAGGAGGGGCTGAGATGATGCCTACTGGGACTTGAATGCCTGTGAAGAGGCCACTCTTTCAGGTAAAACATCTCCCCCAGTTAGAAATGCTGATTCCCAGATAACCAGGGAAAATAGTCACATTTATCTTTAGTAGTGATATCAGGTTAAATTCTGACTGATGCACACCGAGGAACCATCTTGCCTTATAAAACAGAGGCCAGGGTCTTTTCTGCATTCCTCTCCCATGCTGCACTCTATGAAGGTAAGCAAGAGAACCAAGCACTAATTTTCTTATTTATTTTCCCTTTTGTCCCCACAACCCTGCTTCAGAAGGAGAAGTAAAATTGGGCTCAGAGAACTGCTGCAAATAAACTTCAAGTGGCAGTCTCCTTATCTTCAAAAGAGCCCTTTCTACGTGTGACATCATAGGGACCTGAATAGGGACACGGAAGAGGGAGGCTGCTGTGAAATTGACCATAGGCCTGAGTCTGGCCCTGGCAATGTTCATGCTGTGTCCCGTGCCTTCCATCCACAATCCACAGGGAAAGGGAGGGGGAGGAGGCTCTTCAGTTCCGTGATCAGAGATGTGGCTTCTGGTGCAGGCTATAGGGACTCAGGCATGATCTTCCATTTGGCGCACTGCCCTTCTGGCTTCACTCCCCTCATGGTATAGAGGGAAAGTGAGCTGCCTTCCTCAGAGCCAGTTCTTTTCCAATCCTGCCTCCTGCCCTCAAGGCGAGCTTGTCCTGACGGGACTGCAGAGAAAACTGTGTTCTGACCACAGAGCCAGCCAAGCTCCCCAACAAAAATTTTGCTGGGGGCGGGGGGAGGGGAGAGAAGAGAAGCTGAAGCTACACTGAAGCTGGGAGGTGTAATTCCCAGCTTGGGCAGTGCCAGTGCTACACTACTATTTTCAGTGCATAGGCTAGTGTGGCTGTGGAGGCTTGGCTTAGCTACTTGAGTACAGTCATGCCCTGTCTGCTGGGTACCTGCCTGCACCACCATGGCCACGTTGCTACTTTTAGCTTTCTAGCTCAAGCAGAGCGATCATGTGTAGTCTGCCTGAGCTGGGAATGACACCTCCCAGCTGCAGTGCAGATGTACCCAAGGACCCTTCCTTTTGCCTCTGATTTTTCTCAGCTTTGTTTGCTCCTTGAAATCTGCAGGAATACCAACTGCTGAAAATGCCTCCAAAGAGGAAGTGGAGCTGCAGAGACACATTCTCCAGAAACCAACTGCAGTTCTGGGGCATGGCTGGGAATTAGACATTGATCTGAATTGTTAGTCTAAAACGTTGATATAAAGTCTGGAATTTCCCTTTGCACCAGCAGTGGCTGGCTGCAGAAATAACTGGAGGGAACTTCAGGAGCAGCTCTGGTTCTGCTTAAGCTGCAAGCAGACTAGAGTACTGCTAATAGATACGGGGACCTTAGCACAAAGAATAAACTCCTGTCTAGCTTCAAACTGATTGCACATCTATAGCAGAGGGTAGGATTTGGCTCTTATATAGTATAGGCAGCAGGACAGTTATTTTGGTGCACTAGTCTGTCAGTGAAGGCCTGGCTCACATGCAGAAAGGTGTTTGATGATCTCAACCTCATTCTAGTTGTACGCATCACAAAGATAAACAATTGAATAAGATTTGCTGCCTCCAGAGACATCCAGGATTAGAATAGGAGAAGGGGTATATGTCAGGACTAAATTGCAATGGCTGTGTGGGAAATTTACACAGAACATCGATTGCACTAGGAGAGGTTCAAACTAATGCCATTATTCAGAGGTACTCACAAATTTAGAAAAAATAGAGTAATCAACAGGCAAACCAGAGTCTAGATCTAGCTAAAATTTGACAGGCCTGAAAGAAAATGCAAAGTCACTCCTAGGTTCTATACCACATTAATAAGTATTTACACAGCAATAATCCACTTAAGATTCATAAAACTAAGGGACTTTCTATATTGCTGTGCAATACGTAACATTCCATTTTCAGCTGGAGAGAAACAAAAAACCAATACAATCAAAGTACTCAATTAAAATGAGATTCATTCAAAGGGCAAGGTTTCTCTATGGAATTTTTTGCTGCCCAGTGATGCAGTAACTATGGCAACTATGCAACACAAAGCTTCCCAAAACATACTGCAGGGTGCGCTGGGAGCTCACATTCAACTGATTATCTACCACAACCCCCAAATCTTTTTCCAGAGTTATTGCTTCCCAAGACAGAGTCCTTCATCATGTAAATATGGTCTGCAGTCTTTGTTTGCAGGAATTATGAATGTATAGTTCATTTACCTTGTAACTAAAAACCACGCAATCTTCTGGAAGTCAGGAGATGGCCTCATGTAAGTCTTAATGTGAGGCATAGCATGGCTGCGGCCTGAGGTTTCTGCTGACCATTTGCTGCAAAACAAAAAAAGGAATTTACTTCAAATAATAAGCTTTAGTTTTGTAGCTCCCAAAGGCACTGTACCATATAACAAGTAATTCATTCTGTACCAATGTTGGGCACATGGCTCCAGCAGTCCAAGTTTGATATATTTTCTTACTTAGCATGTTACTGAAAACAAATCATTTGAAATCTTTCAATTATGCATCTAGATACTGCTTAAAGCCCACTGCACAACACAGTGGGAAGTCAGGCCATATTTATATATTACAAGGGTTTATTTATTTATTTATACACAAACAGGTAAATTTCTTGTGTGCCTCAGGATGCCTTGAGGAAACATTCCATTCCTCCACCCCAGTTATCCACCACCAAACACTTTAAGAACGGATTCCAAACTTCTAGCCAAGTAGAAGAGGATAACGTGTCCCTTGGAACTACTAAATGACTTATTCAATCAGGAGTTCATCAACTGTGCTTTTCATTTCTTTGGCATGTTCCAAGATTATCTCAAAGCACATTACAAAACATTAGTGAATTATGTCTCCACAATCCTGTTAAGTGGGGCAAGCATTATCTCCATTTTAATCAGTGGTGAAATGATGGCAGAATGAGATTGAGTAATTCTCCTAAAGTTACACAAGATGTTTATGGTAGAGTCAGGAATGAAACCCAGATCTCCTGACTTCTGTTCCTCCGCCAAAATCTAGAGGACAATCCTTCTTCTTGTTCACAGAGCTAATATTGAACCTTTTGATTGATCACCTATGTCCACTTTCCTTCTGCCTCTCCCCAAAAAATTATTGTATTTTAACATGAGGAACATCAGTTCTTTTCCATTTAAGCACCAGAATCATCTAACTACAATAAATCCACTTAACAGCCCAAGAGACCTAGATAGATAGTTGCATTTCTCCAAACATGAATAACTAGAGCTATCAGAAAGGGTAATGTATTGGTATGGCTAAGAATTTCCTTTGAAAGGGTAGCACAGATTTTTTGTGGGGAGAGGGTAGACGGGAAGGAAGAGGAAGGAGAAGTCTCACTCTCCACTGAATTTTCTCTTTTAAAACTTATTTTTCAAGTCACTTTTTTAAAAAAAAAGTCACTGGAGAGTTTAGTAACATGGAAAGGGAGATTGGAAAGAGGATTTTAAAAAGAATTCTGTCAACCTAAATATATTACATAACAAGGGAGAAAAACATTTTTAAAAATTGGATAACAGAACTGTAAAACCAAAGTAGTTGGCAAGAGATTCTGGGCAGATGTAGTATCTGTTTAACTCATGTTTGAAATTGACTAGATTTCAAGTTGACAGTGGGGTTTTTTGGCATATTTTAAAATCCTGCCAAAACAAATTCTAAACCTGACTGCAGAAGATGGGGGAAATCATTCTTTGGCAGCAAGGTTGAAAAGGAAGAAAAGATAGAGAGTACATTTCAATATAACAGTAACCTGATGGTTACTTCCTGTTAAATATCTTAGGGCAATAAACACATCTGCATCAGAATTTAGTTAGCCCTGAGTATGGTTAAAGGCTGATCTCGTGCCACCATAACAACTTCAGACCCGTTCAGTGTGCTAAGTGTTAAATAAGGAAAGTTGAAAAGGACTAGCTTTGAGAGATTATTATAATTACTTCAAGCTGTGGTTTTATTTTTGTTGGAAGTTAAAAAAATTATGTTAAGGTGTGAACTGAAGGCTGAGGCATGCGTGGCAGGGGGAGGAAGGAACTTTGTGTGAACATCTTTGCTTATTGGAATTATGTAATCAGCATTACAACCAACCAATTTCTGCTATTATCTCCTTCTTTAAAAAGACTAGAGTTCTTTGTAACCCTGAGCAGCAGTTTAATTTCAAACTGGAAACCCATTCCTCCTGTCACTTTTGCCAATACTTTATCACAGTTTCCTTTTCTCTTGAGATTTTGCAACATTTAACAGCCCATTGCTCATTTATTATATTACTCCACCTCTGTAGGGGAACACTTGTTTCATTTGGAAGTCTGCTGTTCACACTGTCTTTAAGGGACATGTGTCTCAATTATATGCTGCATCAACAAAGTATAAATAAAACAGCTATTTTAGCAGACTGCCAAATTATCACTGCTGCATTAAAATGGTGTAGACTTCCCCACCATCACAACCCTAGGTGTTCTTTAAAATTTCAATCAATCAATATAGACCTCCTTCAAAACAACCCAAGAACAGAAGACATACTTACTTCCTACACTAAGCAGCTATTCCATCTGAGTGCCATTCAAGAATGATTTCTTACAATATATTCTGGAGAGTCCTGTCCAGTCCAGTCTTACATGACTGGAGAATTGAGGCTTCCACCATATCTCTTGGAAGACTAACTCAAACAGACTTTAGCCTTTTTTTCCTTCGCTGAGTTTCATCTCACTACTTTTAGACACACACCTGCACGGTTCTAAATAAAATTCTTCCTCCTGCTTAATGCTTACAAACTTTTTTCTGAAGAATTGTAGACTGTTAAGTGTCTTTTGAGATTCACCTGCATTTTTCCATTCCAGTAGATTTTAATAGCATCATTTGCTCCTTACTCACTAGAGGTGAGATTTTAAATGACTCAGGAGTACAAACTGAAAGTCAACTGGACTCGTGCTCCTAATTCACTTAGGCACTTTTGAAGAATTGCATCCTTTATTTTTTCACTTCCCAAAAATTGCTTACCTGAAAGCTATATCCTCATAGTGCGCATTTCGTGATCTCATTCTCTATTATTCTAAAGTCAAGAAGCTCCTGGTTTCCAGATTCCATATTTATCCAGATTCCCAAACAGTAAGCAGATAATGGATGTTTTCTCTCCAGCTGGAAGTCACTACCTTCTGCTTTATGAAACTGCCTTCCATATAATTTAGGAACCAATCTGATGATGTGTCTGTGACTATTTCCCACCCACCACCTACCTACCTTCCCCCACAAGTACAGCAACTTTTTTTTTGTTCCATTCAGAATTCATGCTTTCAAAAACAAAATGAGAAGAAAGGGCAACCACCCAAAAAGAGAATTCAAAAGGACTTTATATGAAAACACATAGTATATTTCATCTCTGCAAGTTAAATAGCCACTCCGGCCTCTCTGGTTTTTGGTACCAATAGGATGAAAGAAAGCAGAGCCTGCTTTTTTGCATGTGATTCTATTCAAGGAGAAGGGAAGTTCAGCTAGCATAACACCATGGAACCTCCTCCACGCAAACTCTGCCTGCCCATGCATATGATTAGAGATTCATTTTCTTTAATATCAGCCCCCTGCAAATCCACCGAAATTAAGAATGATTAGTTACACAGATTTCTGCTTCATGTGATTAACCAGCCCTCCAAGGGTTGGTGATCAGGCCTAGCCATGACCAGAGGAGCCTGTCAGCAACACTGATGTCAGAATCAGTGGTGCCTGGGAAGTAGCTGAGACACACTGCTCCTCTGAGGATGCCTCGAGGCATGTGAGACTTTGGTTATTGTAGGGTTAAAAGATGATACTGCAGTTTGCTATGTAGGGAGGCAAACCTACTCTTCCCTCAGTTCACCAGGCCTCAAGACAGAATCTTCTACCTAATTTCATGCCCTTCACTTTTTTAACGTGGGAGGGAATGATCTAGTCCAACACTAAATACTAAGAAATATGATTAAATACCAGTCCACATAATTTTATGGAGACCAGATCTTGTCAAACAAATGTGATTTAATTCTCTGATGATCATACAAGGTTGGTTGATAAAGGGAACAGTGCTGACGTAATATACTAAGACTTTGTAATGCATTTGACTGAGTACTGCATGATATTCTGATTGAAGCACTAGCACTACATAGTATCAATAGTGCACACATTAAACTGACAGAAAATAGCTAATGGGGAATCACCATCATATGGAGATGTCCACTGGGGATTCACAGGGACTGGTAGTAGGCCTGGCACTATTCAACATTTTCATCAGTGATTTAGAAGTAAATATAAAATCAATGCGGTTATAATTTGCAGATGGCAAAAACTGGCAGAGCAATAAATAAGGAAGAAGACAAGGCGGTCATACAGAATAATCTCAACGATTTAGTAAGACTGGCTCATTCAAACAAAATTAGTTTTAGTACTGCCAAATGCAAAGTTTTATATATCTAGGAACAAGGAACGCAGGCCATACCTACAACATAAAGGGCTGTATCCTGGACAACAACTGAGAAGGATTTAGGGGTAATAGTGGACAAGCAACTCAACATGAGCTCACAGTTCAACTTTGTGGCAAAAAGGGCTAATACAATCCTTGGAAGCATAAACAGGGAAGCAGTCAGTAGGAACAAGGTGGTCATCTTATCTCTATATTGCATTGGTAAGACGGATACTGCAATATAGTTCTGGAATTCATATTTTTAAAAGGATGTTAAAAACTGGAGAGGGTGCAGAACAGATGCACAAAAATTATTTGAGGCCTGGAGAAAATGTTTTCCAGAGAGAGAGAGATTTAAAAAGCTTGATATGTTTAGCTCATCAAAAAGAAGATTGAGAGGTGATTTGATTATAAGCCATAAGTACCTTTACGAGGAGAAAAAAAACATGTATTAAAGGGTTCTTTAATCAAGCAGAAAAAAGCATAACATAAGCATAAGTGACTGGATGCTACACCATGACAAATTCAATTTAAAAATAAGATGATTAACTACTGGAACAAACTACTACAGCAAATGGTGGATTCTCCATCTCTTCAAATCAAGACTGGATGCCTTTCTGTAAAATTTGCTTTAGCCAAACCCAAGTTATGGGGCTGTATATAATTGGGTGAGATTTAATGGCCTCTGATATACAGGAGGTCAGACTAGATGATATAATAGTTCCTTCTGGCCTTAAACTCTATGAATGTATGAAATATAAAGTACAGAACTTCAGAATTTCAACTTCAAGTAATGAATGTAACAGAACATCTTGTTTTATCATAAGGACAGACAATGGCATGAAGCGTATTCTAGTGAAGACCTTAAAGGTCTATCAATCTGGACAAAAATATAGCCCAGTGATTAAAGAGAACATAGCGAGAAGAAAAAGAAAAAGAAAAAACATTCTGTATCAAACAGACTACCACCCTTGGAACAGACTGTACTATTTTTTACAATTGCACTGAAGTGCCTGACACATGATTTTCCACAGTAAGAAAAGTGCAGCTATGATATTAAGTGTGCACATCTCATTCTTCTGGTAAGTGTGCACTTCAAAGCTCATCTATTTAAATTGAGAACTGCATTACAGAGCTTCGGATTCATTTTTGGCTGTCAGAGGCAGCAGTATCTACCACAATCTGCCACATGCTTTCAAAATATTGGGAGATATTTCTAGCTCTCTTTTTGTGGGATTACAAGTAACCATTACACCGGTAAAGTACCTCAGAGTGTTCCTTCTCTCTATTCCTTTTCCCTTCCTTTAGAATAGTACTATTTATTTCTGACAATTCCTCCGTGTTGTGTCTCCAAGTCTTACTCCCACTTATTTTTGTCAGTAAGGGAGACTCTTCCAAGACACTAATTTCATCTCTTACTTTCTCACCCACCCCAAAGCCCCACATCATAGCAACCCTCCAGCAGCAGATTCTTCCACAGCACATCAGTATTGCTTTTCAGAATAAAGGGACAAAGAAGGTTACATGTTAGAGGACTACTAGACACTCAGACCAAGGATAAACAAAAAACTGATTGCTTCTGCACTGCATAAGTTGTCATGCAACACTCCTCAAATTCCCAACAGGAATCGCAGCATGGACAGATTTCAGTGCAAAACCTGGGAAAAGGCGTCCTAGGGGGCCGGGGAGAGTGCGAATATCATTGTTCTAAAGACATTCTGATTAGTTACAAAGGAATATTCTTCCGTGGTCACAAAGACTTTTGTATACTGCAAAGGCCTAATCACTAATGCATACAAAGTCACAGGTATTTTTAATGAGTATGTACAAACAAAGAGCTAGTAGTATGTATTTAATCTTAACTTCAATTTCCCAGTATTTGAGTATTTAAATTCTTACACTAGATATTACTTTTAAAAAAATGTTAATTCATTTAAAGTAATTTCAGAATGAGCTTTTATTTTCAGTTCTCTTATCACAGTTCTAATAGAAGGTCTTAAAATGGAGCTGCAATGAAACATTTTCTGATATATAAATAATAACTGGTACAAGCTGTCTGATCTAGACCTATTTATATATATTTTGGTCTCAGTCGGTGAGAATACTTTTTCATTTTTGTTTGTTTCAGAATTCTAAAGAAAAACAAGTTAAGTGCTTCTGGCTGTAGACAGACCGAGGTACATAAGCATCTGGAAAAGTGAACAACATCTGTGACACCATGTACAAAGAAGCCAGTACATTGCAGATGATATGCTCTACAATTTGCAAAGGAAGGGCTAACTGACATGGTACTTAAAATGCTGGTAGCTTGCCTACACTAAGGCTCTTTAGGTTGTTTCTTCTATTGTTAACAAGTCAGAAACGTTACAAAACTTCCCTAATGCAGATAAGCCTTGATTTTTAAATTGGTGTCCCTTTAAATTCTTGGAGACAGCACAGCACTTGCATTAAAAAAAATTGAACAAATGAAGAAGTCATTTAAAAGCCTACTGCTTTCAGTCACAACACATTGCAACAAACTGCAAAACTGGTGTAAGAGTTAAATCAATAATGAATCCAATCAAACAGTTTTGCAATCAAAGGAATTGCATAGTTAAATCATGAACAGAGGGGCTACGTAAAAAAGGTAGTTTTCTGACTCCATAGATTTGTGCCTTGTGTGTAGCCTGAGTAACATCTGCTCACTACAGGTGAGTCTCATCTTACACAGGGGTTCCGTTCCGCGGTTAGCACGTAAAGCGAAAACCGCGTATAGTTAAAATTACATTGAGTTGAATGGCGGGCGGAATTGCCCACACTACAGTTACATTATTTAAATTGTTATTTTTCTCTTTCTGTTTTGTTTTTGTTTTTGCTGACTGCGTAAAGCTGAAATCGTGCAGGTTAAACGCGCTTAAGATGCGACAGATCTGTATATACTGGCAAAAGTGATCACTACTTCCTCCTTACTCACTCCACTATTAACTGTATTGGTTGTGCAGTTATATGGGAGCATCAGCTGGATTCTACTCTGTTTCATGCATCAGACATAAATCCATTCCCATTTCAGAATTTTAATACTGCTGATGAGCCAAAAAGTTCCAGCTGAACTTTCAAAACCCGGTTTACAGGGCTGGCCAAAAATAAATTATTTTCATTTGCAAGTTAACAAAATTTGTAACTGATAACATGAAATATCACAATGCCATTTTCAGACAAACATTTTTAAAAGACAATGCATTTTTCCCCATTTAAAACCATAAAGAATGTTATATCAGTCTCTTGCAATGCACATGGAATGAAATTAGACAAATTATCAGGTAGAAAACCAAGCTCCATTGGGCTGCACAAAAAATCTAGGCCCCATTCCTTTTCACTTTTTACTTTCAAATGGAGTATTTGTTCTGACAATAAACCCTTCCTCAAAGATTTCACCTGAAGTCCTGGCCCCAGTGAGATCAATGGTTAAACTCACACTGACTGCAACTGGACCAGAATTTCACCACTGGTATTTTAGAACAAGTGAGGTCATAAATACGTTATATAAATAAGGGTCTGGCTTGCACCATTGCTACTGCTGCACTGCAGTAACAAATTCTTCCTGATCCTGTTCAGACCAGCTTCAGTTGGGGCTAATAGCAGAAAACTCCTGCTCAGATCCGGAGGATATGGGGCTCAGAGCAAAATGGCAGTACAATCATATCATCGTTCCAGGTTGGAAAGGAAGATTTAGACAACGTCTTAGATTTCAGTTTTAAAAGTAAATTTCTGGTGATTAGCTGACCTGGACATTTCATAACAGGATTTCATAGTGTCTGCGAATTCTTGTGACAGAGCATATACTGAATCTCTGTGTGATATGCAAAACATAGCTAGATTTGGAAGCAAAGAAATTGTTTAACGAGTCTAAAATCCCACAAAGCATCTCTCCAATTTGCCTCAATTTGCATTCCACATCACAATGTATTATAGCAACGTAAGTTTAACCATACTGTCTGGAAATCAATGCTATAAAGGATCAAGAGACAGTTTCACTTACTGGAAATAAGAGTGTAGCCAAAGTTGTTTCTGTGCAGTTTGTATACTGTATGGAAGAGAGCCACCAGCTCAAAAGAAAAAGAAACAACATTATAAACACTGGTATTTGATTTTTGAAAGACATTTTGAAAACAGTCCAAAAATAAATTCTCAGTAAACAGTGAGGGGGTAGGAGAATACATTATCTCCATTTTCATCTCATAAAATGTTCCTTTGAAAAACAAATCAGAAGCCTCCTGTGATACTAAATGGTTTGTCTTATCAGAAAGAAAAGACTTAACACAAATCCCCAAACATTAAGTAACCGATTTACACCAGAAAATGAATTCAGAAATATCAGATTAACGATTTACAGTTCAGTCCCTTTTTAAGATACCTCTGTGGATATTTTTCATTATTATGCCCAATAGAGCGCATACCCCATAATCAAATCCACAGATACATGAGCATTATTCACTTACATAAGAAACAGCGAACAAGAAAGCTTCAGTCAGGTCAGTGACCATTTTATGAGGCAGCACTTTAGAACATGGGTATCACATTCTAGACATTGAGATATGACATTTCTGAAAACATGGTCTGTGCCCAAATTTGAAACATGCACACTGACTTCAGAAATATGGACCTGGGAAGAATGAACTTAACAACTGTAGAGCATAGAATGTTAAAATATCACCTGAGCAACCACTGCTACTCCTAGATAAGTGTCGTATATACTCGTTCATTAGACTGTTCGTTTATAAGCCGACTCCCCAAAATTGATAGTTAAAAATAGCAAAAACTGTATGATCCTTTCATAAGTCAACCCTATATTTCAGGGGTTGGAAAACTTTGGCTCCCAGCCCATCAGGGTAAGCCGTTGGCGGGTCAGGATCTTTTGTTAACCTGGAGCATCTGCAGGCATGGAGCTCCTCAGCTCCCTGTGGCCGCGGTTTGCCATTCCCAGCCAATGGGAGCTGCCACTGGCTGGCAATGGCAAACCGCGGCCACAGGGAGCTGAAGGAGCTCCACACCTGCAGACGCTCCAAGTAAACAAAATGACAATGTATTATATATTCAATTAAATGATTCCATAGAGTTTAAAATCATCAAATTTTGGTGTAGACCCATTTATAAGCCGACCCCCACTCTTTGATGCATCACTTTTTTTCCAAAAATATTCAGCTTATGGACGAATATATACGTTACATTATTCTCCATTACGTTTCATGTCTAAGCCCTGGTTGAACATGAATCAAGCCTTTTACTATTCTTGCTTGCAAAACCCAGTGTAGAGAAGACTTTTGCATAAACACAAGCACATCCAAATCATTCAGTTTGTTGCCAGATCCCACATGCCACTAAGTCATAGTTCTGACCTGGAATGGTATTCTGTACCTGACATGCAAACTGGACTAACAGATTTGTCATTTACATGCCAATACACAGAAAGTTTTGCAGTGCCGGTGTCTGAGCTTCAAAAACAAATCAGAAGACTGGCTTGTTAGCCAATAACCCAAACAGTCTTCCCAACACAGCCAGCAGCTTGAGGCTCATTCAGAAGAAACACCAATCACTGAAACATTTACACATTGTCTTACAACGCATTATCACAAAAACTTTAGAAATAATTTTTCTATTCATTTACCAGGATATCCTTCCAAACTTTGCCTCACATTGTCCACAGTAGGGTAAATCTTTAAAAAAAAAAAAAAAAAAAGTAATAATCAAGCCAAGCTAATTGAAATAATGCAGTTCTAATAAAATATTACTAACTTTGAAATAAAGATATTAGAATCCTATTATTTTAAACATTGATTATTCTGATAAGTCATATTCCTAGCAAATAATGTCGAATAAAAGGACACACTTTTCCAGGAAAGCAAGAAAAGACTGATCACTTAACACGATACAGGAGTCTTATTAGAATTTAAAAAAAAATAAAAAAGCTACAAACTAAATTTCATTGAAATTAAACTACCCAAAGTGGAAAATGAGTTATGAACTAGTAACAAACGTTCAACACTTATTCTGTCAGTTATCTTACACTGCTGCTGGCTGAATATCCATGAAATTCAAGGTTGAAATCAGCAGAAACTCCAAACAAACATATTCCAAGTAATGCCCCTGATGTCACAGTGGGCTCTTCCCTGACTGATAAATCTATTCCTAACTTCTAGTTTACACGACTCTGTCCTCTCTCTTTTTTTCTCGTGTCTAAAATGATGGAGGAGTGCAAGTGACATGGATACTGCCACTTGAGGAGACACACGAAGAGAGGATTATAGGATGTGGAATGAAAACAGAACACCTCGCATTTTGGGAACGACATTTTAGAACACTTTGGTGATTTGAACTTAAAATAAAATTGATGTTTCTGGGATCTCATCACAGTTTCCAAAATAGAAAACAAACGCAGCCGTGGGAAGAAAATACCATCTTCTAGATTAAATGTAAAAAAATTCTCTCCACTTGCGGTCACAAAGATTTCAGAGGACTTTTAGGGACTAGATATGTTGCCTCTTGGTGTTCCAGGCAAATACATTTTCCCTACTTAAGGTATATCTACACTTAAAATGCTACAACAGCACAGCTCACCTCGACGATAGGAGGAGTTCTCCTGTCGCTGTAGATGATCCACCTCCTTGAGAGATGGTAGCTGGGTCAACCAAAGAATTCTTTTGTAAACCTAGCACTGTCTACACCAGGGAGTTAACTCAGCACTGCTATGCCCCGCAGTAGTGTGGCTGTTTCACAACCCTGAGAGATTAGTGATGCCAATGTAAGTTTTCAGCGTTAAACCAGCCCTTATATTTTCCTTGCAATTTCAAAAGAAAAATTATTCTACCCTTCTCTTTCCAAAACCTATTACATTATGTTGCTGTATGAGAATGACTGCTACATCCTACTGCAGTAGAAGATGTATTTTAGTGATGGCCAACTCTCATATATACAGTTTGCAAAATGATCTAGGGTCTTTTTACAGTTCCATAACCCAATTTCTCTCTCCTTTTGACTGTTAAAACCCAGGTGGTCACAGTGCTGTTGGCAAAATCCTACAGTAGAGCTAAAATAGCTACATTAAATCCTTTTCTTAAAAATGTTTAAATTAGTTTTTCTACTGGGATACAGAAAATGTGGCACAGTATAGAGATGTGGTTATATACTAATCAAGAGGTAACTTAAAGGGGTTAGTTTTGCCCAAATTACTTTGACAAAAAAGGATAGAATTGTGAAATAAATTATGAAAGGGAGAAAAATACAAAAAGCTAAACCAAAAATCTTGTTTGAGTTATACAAAAAGTTGTCATCTCTACTGGTTGCAGACAGAAAATAACTGCATGTTTTCTGCCAATCATCCCCTTTATTTGAGTAAAATCACAGAGAATAAACTTAATTCTCATCTGCTGATACACCAATGTCTCATGCCTGACTTAAGAAACATTGGAGAATTGTCCTGTAAGTTGAAAGCCAGATTCTAAGGCTTATTATATTTTAAGTGTAGCTCTATGATTTTGTACATCACATAGGTATAATAACTATTTTATTCTTTTATCAATAAATAAATTGTAGAAAAAAAATTCTTCCACTTTGGCAATTTTAAGTGGAAAATCCTGGATAATTTTTTTGAAAAATCATGGCAAACTGATGTTGACAACAATGAGACATGTTTGTGTTTTTCCTACTCTGAACACTGGAAAAAAAATAAATGGGTAAACATTAAAAAAAATACCAACCACGACCACCTAGAAAACATACCAAATGAATAGGAACGTCAGGTTTTGCTAGAGTCTTCACACTACTGCCTAGCATAACCAGACTCTCTCGAAATTCTGAGCACAACCACTTGGACTGGTCAGCTCCCATTGATCCAATACTTGAAAACTGTCCTATCACCGGCCAAGATTCTTGTGCTGGTATTGCTGATGTATACTGTTTCAAAAGCTATTTGCGAAAATAAAAACATTTTGTTAGACTTCAGCATGTCAAACCACATCACAAACTACATAACAAAAAAGTTTATAGCCAGATTTCAGTATTTAAGCTCTTGTTTGATGCTCTCTATAATTAAGCAGTTAATTTGCCACTAATGAAAAAAGTTGGATTATCTATTCAAGAGTCCAATATAAAATGCTACTTAACTAAAAATTTTTTTTTTCCAAAACCATGATGCTCTCTTCCATGGGGAAAAGAGATCATGAATAGTTTTGTTCAAATGAGCTGAAACTGCCAGATTCTTCCTGAAACATGGAGGCTGGGATTATCAGAAGAATCTAAGGAAGTTAGTCACCTAAATCTTTTGAAATCTGATGGATATCAAGCACCTGACTCCCTTAGCCTCCTTTGAAAATTCCCAGCCTCAAATGCCCAGGAGAGAGTGAAACTGATACAGAGAAAAAGGAGAGAAGGCGGGGGTGTGCACGCATGCATGGCGCAAGGGGAGAACAGAAAATTTCCTCTTCAAAATTCTTTCTAAGATACTCTTACTAAAAAGCTAATTAGGAAAATATGCAAAACCAAGTTCACAAGGACGTAAATGCCAATTAAATTATCTGAGAAAAGGTTAGACACCACAGAGGCTCTAACTGGCTTCATGATGAGAGCTGCATTCACACTCTAAAAGGTGTGAATTTTTCATTACAACCATAAAATATACATACATATTCAAACATTTACTTTACAAGGGGGATCCACCCTTTATAATTTTCTTGTCCAGGGAAAGGCTGAAAGCTATCTGCAGTCTGACTTTCCATTACATCATCATGAGGAAGCATGTAGCTCAGATTTCAACGGGAGGTCAAAGTGTGGATACTTCTTTGAGTGGAAAATGAATGAAACAAAATGACACATTTAGCAGGTCACTGACATTTGTGAAAGGCAGGTAAAAAATTTGGCAGAGCATGAAATTACCACATGCCAAAGAGGTGTTAGGTATAGAGTGCCTTCTCAACTTTGAAAATGCGCATATAACAGACAACATGAGGCATCTTCTTACAATTCTGAATAAATCTGTACAGAACCATAAAAACAGAGTATTTTACAGTAATCCTTAATGGAAAGATATCCTATAGTAAAATATGCAATTTGACTTTTTCCTCTGTAATGCCTGCGGACAAATTCTGCTATGCGCCTATTCAGGTAAGTATTCCTCTTCCACTAAAATGGCTTCTGGCCTGCTATTTACCGACATATGTAATAAGTTTGTCATCATGATATGATATGT
Organism: Chelonoidis abingdonii; assembly: GCF_003597395.2. Taxonomy (NCBI): domain Eukaryota; kingdom Metazoa; phylum Chordata; order Testudines; family Testudinidae; genus Chelonoidis; species Chelonoidis abingdonii. The sequence goes on along the minus strand of NC_133772.1, from coordinate 121,281,347 downwards.
AGAGTCCATAATCTACGGTTTTGCCACTGCCTTTAGAAAATGTCAGTCTGATAGTCATATATGTTGGAAGAAAGGAGCTAAGTAGCTTACAGTTAACACTAGAAAACTGTAATGAAGAGATGGAAAGATTAAAAATAACCAAAAGAAGTCTGCACAAAAGTTGTCTATGAAAAGAGACAAGGAAAATAAGAAGAAGAGAAAAAATGAATATAACAATTCCAATACCTTTCTAAGCCTAAGATGACCCCATTTTTCTTTTTGGTTGCCTTGGTATCGTCCTGGGGTTGATCCAAGCAGATATACTCTTTAAAAAAAGATGAAATATGTTAGTTCATTTACGATTTGAAGTATTATCAACCAAATAAGAGAGAGAGGAGATAAAAATGAGTCGGGGACATAAGCCATTTCAAGCAAACTAGCATCCAGAATTGCAAGGTGAGGAACAGAAAGTGGAAGAAAGACTAGTTTATTTTATAGACAAAGCCATCATCTTCCATTTAGCATGTAAATCTCAGTCTGAATCTAAAACACTGCACATTAGAGAGAAATGTACACAGACAATTTTAATTTATAAGATTCAGCACTGATTTCAATTTAAGTAACTTTATCAGCATGGCCCGATATATAAGCATTGCCAAAATACAGTAAACATAAACACAACAGAATTAATAATACAAACAGAGTAGCTGGATTGTACTCAATGTATTTTGTTACTATTGTCCATTTCTGATTTCTAGCCTGATACCAAATGCCAGCCTCTCCATATCATCTCTTTCCTTTCTACCAAAGTTATATACAGATTTATTCTTTGCTTTTTAGCGGACAATCTTTTGCTATTGCTAATAGAAAATCCCTCTCAATTTTTTTGTACAGAAAATGTCTCTCTCCCCTCTAAAGCTGGGTTCTCTGCATTTCCAGCATAGTTTACAGAGGGTCTTCCAGCTTCCTCTTCCCCGCCCACATCCCAGTTGGTGCTTACAAACTCTATATTTAAATAAACAATTTTTCATTTAGTTCTGGGGTCCAGTGACTTATCCTAAAATTACTATAAAAAGCCAAGGAACTTTGTACCCCTTAACATACATTAACTGACAATATTAAATTGCATTTCTAGATTAGTTTTTCTGATTACAAGTCTTAAAATCCGTATGTCAGAAATCTCTTAAATAAAACCCTTCCAACTCTGTATAACCTACATTGAGTGCCTAGCCTCTTAAAAGAGCATAAAGATATCCACATTAAAAGGTAGCCTGAAATGATACATACCTTGTCTCTGAAAGATCATGCCCTTGGATGATGTCAGCCCATTCCTTGAGAGTAGGGGAATTATAACTCATCAAATAGTGTATTAGGTCAGACTTAAAATTGGTTACAGATTCACCAGCAGAACCAGTGGTTCCAGGCGGTAGCTGTGGATATAGGGGGCTTAGCCATATTCTAAAAAGTAGGAAAGAAACACTAAGGCACTATATTTATTCCCTTATCGTCTATTGCATTATATATACATTCTAAGAAAAGTAGATCCAGAAGTCCAATCAGAATGCCAGATAGAAATAGTTTAATTAGGTGATGATTTAGTCATTTTACTAATTACTAATAAAATGACTGGCTTAATCAATGTGTCAAGCATACACAGTAATCTCAGCTCACTCTTTAGATATAAATGGAAGGTTAATTAAGAGCACAATTTATTATTCTGTCAAAACAGAATGGCAACCATATTATCTATTATAAATTTCTTGGCGCACAAGCCTGCAATTACACTCACTGGGTCACAGACTGTGCACCACTTTGACTATTTATCCCCATCCCATAAATCTACAGTGTATATACAAATGTTATACAACTTGTATCCAGAATTGTCACTACAAATTGAAAATTGCTCTGCTGCAAAATAGATTTATCTACTAATTCATGAAATGACAGAGTTAAATGAACCAAAGCTAGAGGGCCTGAAAGGTCTTTATGCTTTGAAGAAAGGGAGACAATCATTTGTCACCCCAAAATTTCTTTCAGCACAGAAGAATTGGGGACACAAGAAAGGGGAGTGAGTCTCAGTCACCTCCCAAAATCCTTTCTATTATGGAGAAGGGTGCGGATCTGCCACTATGCTCCTTCAAAGGAAGTCAGTAACGTCCTCTTCAGAAGATTAGGGTTCTAGATAGGAGACTATTGTTGTTTCCATGAGCCTCCTCACAACCCTAGATCTCCTGTTCAGGGTTCTCCAAAGTCTTATGAAGAGGATAGGAGAGTTTTTTCCTGAGAGTATTAGAAGATCAGACAACTTTTTGAAATTAACGAGGCACAAAGAAGCTGTTAGTGGAGGGAGGGGCAGGGGAGAGAGGAGGAAAGGAGTAGGACAGAGGTTATCTTTTTAAAATTATAAATTCTGTGGGGGAGGGTCTTTCCAGGTGTTCACGTAGTACAACAGGCCCACCATCCTGATTTGGGGCCTTTGGGCACTACTACTATATAATAGTAAGTGGCATTCATAAAGATACAGATGCTGAAAATACCTTGCTGCTGTTGCTTAACCCTGAAACACGAGTTCTCTCAAGGATTCCAAAGGCAATTCGTAATCACAGAAAGTAAAACATAATGCTGATATTTCAAAATAGTGAGCTACTTTCAGATTCAGGAACAATAAAATAGCTCTACCATATCTTGACCGATTTGTGTGAACAGTGGTTTTATCACGTCTAACAACCTCCTAGTTGCTTTTTTAACACATTTTCTCTTTTTTTTTTTTTTTTTTTTAAAAAATTGGGTCTTATTTTCTTCCCTATGGCAAATGGAAAAGCACCCTTATGACTTAATCCGCATTCTGGGTAGACTGTGGGCCACCATCAAGATATCCTTTCCTATTTCACTTCACTGTAGCTATAGTAACCAAAGCCTTTGTTAAATTCTCAAAGGATATGTACTGTACTGTCTTCCATAACTGAAACATCTACAATTCCAATAGGACCCATCACACTGGGAATCCTGCATGATGCAACAACTAGATACCAGAATTAATACACACAAATTGTGATGGACAAAGTTCTGATAAATGAGAAATTATTCTTTTTTAAATGATTGAGTAGTAGGGTAACTTGCCAGGAACTCAAAAAGGCCTGGTTTCATGCCTGCATGGTTCTCTGTAAAATCCAACTGGCAGAAGGAAGACCAGAGAACAGTAAAGCACTGAAGTCACAGGCATCTTTAACAAAAAAAAAAAAAAAAAGACACTTTTAAAACCAAAAATACTGATTATGTTTCTGCTTCTTCTCAAAAACCTCTAATAGGCTTTTGCTTCAGTGAGATGAGACCATAAAGAGTGATTTAAGAAGCCCTAAACATATCTCAGCCTTATAACTGTCTGACAGAATGCTTATGAGCCAATATTCCTCACGAAACTGTTCAGTTATGCTTTTCTCCATACAGTATCTGTTTAATAAACAGAACTAGGAGTATATTGCTCAGTAGAGAGACACTAAAAAAATTTAAATGTGTTGACTTCTAAGTAGCTGTTTTGGTTTCTTCATAGTAGTTAGAACTTTCTAAAAAAATGGGCAATCTTTGCATAATTAATGAACACGCTTCTCATAATGAAGGTTGAAATGGCTCAAAACCTGAAGTGGTCAGAAACGAAGAAAAACAAAAAAAACAATGATGGCCTGCTTAGGTTTCTTACATTTGGTAAGGATAACATTTCTTACATGTCGCTAACAGTAAGAAAGTCATGATTTATCAGTTCAGAAGTTGCTACCATGTTGTTTATAACGCCTTTACCCGATATACACCAATTTGGATACAACGCAGTAAAGCAGTGCTCTGGGGGAGCGGACTACGCTCCAGCAGATCAAAGCAAGTTCAATGTAACGCGGTTTCACTTATAACGCAGTAAGATTTTTGGCTCCGAAGGACAGCGTTATATCGGGTAGAGGTATAGTTGTGGTTTTGGTGTGGGGTTAAATTTGAAGTCCTCCAGACGCAATGCCACTTACTCAAATTTTGGGCACCCAGGTCAAATTTAAGTGAGTGGCTTTGAAACCTGGTTTACAGCATCAGACCACCACTCAAACTTGTAGCATTTATAAAAAGTCCCTGTGTGCTAAAAGTTGCAGTGTATGTTGAAAGTTGTGGCTTCCACAACAAAAATCTCAACCTGTGGTTTTCTTACAGTCTTACACACAGCTCGGATCTCAGCCATTACCATAATTTTAACAGAGTTCTTCGGGATAGGAACCATCTTTCTACTCTGCATTTGTACAGCACTTAACACAATGGAGTCCCACTCGTGACTGTGGCCCCTAAGTGCTAAAACCAAACAATTAATTAAGCCCATTTTTGCTAAATGTTCTGTGCTTCTGCTACAGTACAAAGAAACTTAAGGCTCAACAAACATAACTGAGCTTGCAATGTTAAATATTTTAGGCAGACTATTTTCTAAAATTTCACACTTCTAATAATGTAGGAGTCTGTCATGCCATTAAAGCACATCCTGCCTCAGGTGCGAGTGCCAGAATTTGCCTCAGAGCTCCCTGGAACATAAATCACTGCCACCCTGCTTCAGGAATTGAGGCACACTCCCCCCTCATATGTTAGTCCCACTCCACTGGCCATTGCACAGTAAGTGAGGTCACGGCAGAAGCACCTGGAGAACAGTCCTTAGGGTCCCCTGACTATGACGCACCTTTGGACAGAGCAAGCAAGCAGAGGGGCAGATCTATCCTAGTCTACTTATTTTTTTATAGTATGGTGATGAGGGCAATATTTGAGCATTGTCCAATAGTGGATTAAGCATACTCACTACATATGTCACGTTTGTTCTTTCATCCTCTTCCCAAATGGAGAAGTATGCACAGTGAAGTGTCTTGCTTTGGTAGATGTTTGTTGTCTGTTATGGTTTTTTTAGTTTGTTAAATAAATACATCTCTACCCCGATATAACACTGTCCTCGGGAGCCAAAAAATCTTACCGGGTTATAGGTGAAACCGCATTATATCGAACTTGCCTTGATCCGCCAAAGTGTGCAGCCCCACCCCCACCAGAGCGCTGCTTTACCGCGTTATATCCGAATTCGTGTTTTATTGGGTCACATTATATTGAGGTAGAGGTGTATACCTATTGCAATGTGTTTAAAATAGGGAATGCAAAGGCAAAGAAATGCCTAGCATTTGGAGCAAGAAGTGGCGAGTTTGTGATGATTCTTAGTTCCTGGCAGAATCCATTGCATTTTCTTGGACTAGCCCCAGAGAAGGTTCTGTTTCCCCGCACAGATGAGCTTTACTCTTATTGTTGAGCGTTCCCTCCCATACTACCCATCCTATAAGGCCAGCCAGCCATCTTTGATATGTTCTTAATGGTGACGAAATTTTAGTGAAGACATTTAGGGAATTAGTTGCCTCATCTGATATGGGGCTTTTTCAAAACACTAGGCACCTAACTACGTCTTTAGGCACATAAATACCTTTGAAAATCAGTTAAACACCTATAGTATTCAAAGAATCAAGTCCTAAGGAAATACAGCTATTAATAATCAGTCATCTGGAAGCAACCACAATAAAGTGCAGTTTTATTCTGAAAAGAGACACTATAAAAATGGTATCATAGAATGTTTAATTGTATCTCAGTTGTTTCCAGATCAAATTTGGTCAGTTTACAAGTAAAAACATACAGTAGACCAAGTATATAATTTTCTAAAACTTGGCTGCCTACATTTAGATGCCTCAGTCTAGACATCTAAATACACTTCCCTATTTTCAGAATTAACAGAGCAACTGCATCTTTCATGGAAGTCAATGGGGATGCACAAGTTTAGTGCATGTGATAGTCACTTCACTTGTTAGATGCCTAAATAAGGATTTAGGTTGCTAATTTTACACATCCAAATTTTAAAATGTTGACCATAGTTTTTCAAATCCCTCCATATCTGAAAGTCAGTCTGTGTTTTTCTGTTCTCATGAATTAACATCAATAAAAGAGTGAGAGTTCAAATCTTGTCCCCAGTTATGTGTCTATTGTGATTGCATAGGTAAATCCAGTTTCCCCACATGGCATTGCAGAGCCACAGTAGTTAGTAAGGGTAAGACAACCCCCCCCCCCCCCCCCACCACACTACACACAAACTCCTAGCACGCCTTATTTATTTAACAGGAAAAGAGAAGAAAAGTCCATTCCTCATCTTCATTTTTCAAGAAAAAAAACCAAAACACAACAAGAAGTCCAGTGGCACCTTAAAGACTAAGGGATTTATTTGGGTATAAGCTTTTGTGGGTGAAAAACCTCACTTCTTCAGATGCAAGGAGTGAAAGTTACAGATGCAGGTTTTTCACCCACGAAAGCTTATGCCCAAATAAATCCCTTAGTCTTTAACGGGCCACCGGACTCCTTGTTGTTTTTGTGGATACAGACTAACACGGCTACCCCCTGATACTTGACTTCATTTTTCAGGTCATCTTCAACACACAATACAGCATGAGACATGTAGTCTCCTTATTTAACAACTGGTAGGTAGCAAAGCCTCTACAACAACAAAAAAATGGTTGCTTACCCCTGAGTTTTCTGGTTCCAATCATCATCAATAAGATTGGATGTGTGTATCACAACTCGAAGACCTTCTTCGTATAACAACAACATCATTTTCCTTAGAAAAAAGTGCACAAAATTCATGAAGTATCATAGTAAGAAAATAAAGAGCCCAATAAAAATTCAGAAGATTGCTCTAATAAACCCCATTCCTCCCAAATCATTTGGATAATTAACTGCACTATGAAGGACTGGAGACTTTGTAAGGTCTAGGCAGCCTGACTCCAGACCTGGACCCTGCATATCCCTGCAGTGAAAACAGAGGTTTACAAGGGACCTCCATCTCTTCCTTAGCACAGGATTATGCAGTCTCTTAACTATTACAAAATATAACTCTAAACTTATGTGGCTGAGATCATCTTCAGAAATTTTGCTTTAATCTTTGAACGTCAGTGTTCAGCAAACTGGGATTGAAACACCCGTTACTGAAAATGGATATTGTAGTTTCACTTGTGCTCATGACATAGTTAAGGCAATATAATTAGGGATCTCAACATAATGTAGTTTTGGGAAACTCATACATCAAATTCTTTATCCAGTGCGACTGGACTATGAAATAAGCATTTTTACATTATGGTTTGTGTCAAAGTCAACCTGACTTCAGTACTCAAAAAGATAATGGAGCAAATAATTAAGCATTCAATTTGCAAACACTCAGAAGGTGATAAGGTGATAAGTAACAGTTAGAATGGATTTGTCAAGAACAAATTGTGTCACACCAACCTAACAGCTTTCTTTGACAGGGTAACGAGCCTTGCGGATAGGGGGAAGCAGTAGATGTGGTACATCTTGACTTTAGTATAGCTTTTGTTACTATCGTACATGACCCTCCCGTAAACAAACTAAGGAAACACAACCTAGATAGAGCTACACTTACAAAGTTCGCGGATAATACCAAGTTGGGAGGGTTGCACGTGCTATGGAGAACAGGATTAAAATTCAAAGTGATCTGGACAAACTGGAGAAATGGTCTGAAGGACAAATGCAAGGTACTCCACTTAGGAAAGAACTATCAGTTGCACACATACAGAACGGGAAATGATTGCCTAGGGAGAAGCACTGCAGAAAGGGATCTGGGAGTTACAGAGGCTCACAAGCTAAATAAGTCCACAGTTGTCATAGGTATAATTCCCAAATCTGAAACTTAGCGTCCAAAATCTGGGTACCAGCATGAATCCTCTAAGCTTAATTACCAGCTTAGATCCTGTAGTGCTGCCACCAATCAGGACTTTGGGTGCAGCTCCTGATTAGCTCCCGTCTCCCCTAAACCTTCCCTGGGGACCCCCAAGACTCAGATTCCTTGAGTCTCACAACAAAGGGAAATAACTCACTTCCCTTCCCTTCCCCCTTCTCTCCTCCAGTTGAGAGAGAGAAACACAGAGAGCAGATTTCCCCTCCCCCCTGTCTTTCCTTTCTCCCACCAATTCCCTGGCAAGTGCAGACTCCCTTCCCTGGAGTCTTATACAAGATAACCAAAAGATCAATTAGATTCTGAAAAAAGGGAAACTTTAATAAAAGAAGGAAAACAAAAAAAATTGTCTCTGTAATCAAGATGAAATATACAGGGTCTTTTAGCTTATAGACAATAGAAAGAAAACTTTCTCCACCAGAAATACAATTTAAGATACTTTCAGCCAAATACACATAAAAACTCCACCAGCCAGACACACAGTTGCAAATACAGCAAACAATTAAAAAGANGCAGGGAGATTGGCAGAAACCTTGTTTCACCTCTAATCCTGTCCAGGACCCAGAGAGAACAAAGCCAAACCCAAAAACCACAAACAAAGGCTTCCCTCCCTTGAAAGTTGCAAGTATCTTGTTTCCTGATTGGTCCTCTGGTCAGGTGTTGTTTGTTAACCCTTTCCAGGTGAAAGAGATATTAACCCGTAGCTATCTGTTTATGACAACAGTGTAACACTGTTGCAACAAAAGCAAACATCATTCTGGGATGTATTAGCACGAGTGTTGTAAGCAAGACACAAGAAGTAATTCTTCCACTCTACTCTGCACTGATTAGGCCTCAGCTGAAGTTGTGTGTCCTGTTCTGGACACCACATTTCAGGAAAGATGTGGAAAAATTGGAGAAAGTCCAGAGAAGTGCAACAAAAATAATTAAAGGTCTAGAAAAGATGACCTTTGAGGAAAGATTGAAAACACTGGGTTTATTTAGTCTGGAGAGGAGAAGACTGGAAGGGAACATGATAACTGTTTTCAAGTACATAAAAGGTTGTTAGAAAGAGGAGAGAGAAAAACTGTTCTCTTTAACCTCTGAGGATAGGACAAGAAGCAATGGGCTTAAACTGTAGCAAGGGCAGTTTAGGTTGGACATTAGGAAAAACTTCCTGTCAGGGTAGTTAAGCTCTGACATAAATTGCCCAGGGAGGTTGTGGAACCTCCATCACTGGAGATTTTTAAGAGCAGGTTAGACAAACACCTGTCAGGGATGGTCTCGATAATAATCATCCCATGAGTGCAGGGGACTGGACTAGATGACCTCTCAAGGGCCCTACCAGTCCTACAATTCTATGAAAGTCTAATCTTTGTAAGAACGATCAAGTTAAAGTTAATGGCAGCTGTCAAAAATACTCTTCCAGAAACCTCTAAAACACAGTGGTTGACTCTGTGCAGCCTGTGGCCACAAAAGCAAACTAACAGATACATAACGCCCATGTTACAGTCTTCTCTATTTGTCTTGAAATGAGACGTGTTTTGTTATGTTCCAAGGTCTGCGATTAAAATATTTTCAGTTGCTGGGCCCACAGGAGACCACAAAGCTTCATCTGCAATGGACTGGGTCTTTTTGGTAGTGCACTTCTGAAAGGCAGTCAGAGGATGCATCTTTTAAAAACATCAGGTTCGAATAGAACTGTAACATTTAATATGATCATTTAAAACAACTCAAAATACATTGGGAGGAACAAAATAAAATGCAGCATACAGAGAATACGTTAATGAAGATGGGATGTTCGTGCTATGCTACACAATGTTATTCATGCCATTTAACTAGATATAGACAAAAACATTTGAAGGCTTTTTTTTTTTTTTTTAAAAGGATGATAGTGGAATGCCAGCTGTGCTATTGTTCAAGTTAAGAACCACTTTCTGTTTAAATAAATAATGAACATAATTTTAAGAATAAACCACTCATTCCTGCAGCCTAACTTCTATGACTCAGGAACAGACAACAGCCTGTCTCATCCAGAAAGAGAAACTGACTGGAACAGTATGACTCTTTTTGTTTGTTACAAGTACTGATTTCTTTTCCCCTCTCTTGCATTCCCCTCCCTGGATAAACAAGAGGAAGGTCAGCTGCAGGCATATTCATGAGAAAATTCATTTAAGACACTCATCCTTTCAAACCCACTTTTTAGCTTCATTTCAGCTTTTCATAAGTTTCCATGGAAGTAGGTTACCAATTTCAACAGAGTTAGGTGTTGGAATGTCTGAAGTTCAAGTAGTACCATTTTTCTATCTCAAACTCAGAAAGGGTCCACTGACTAAGGACGTTTTATACCTCTGGCTTGCAGGTTACAAACTCAATACTCTGCTACGCCGAGTTGTAAAGAGTCTATTTGTGACAGTTTCAGAAAATGGAAAAACTATCTGGAGCAGTTACTTAAAAATCCAATCCTTTTGCTCCCAGTTTTGTTTTCTTTTTCTAGCGCAAACCTGTTTTATTCTCCTAGGACTTTTTTCTAAACCAAAGAACATATAGAAAAAAAGACAAGTCAGAGATGTCCCGAAATTTCACTCTGCAAGAGCCTTTTCTGATATGTCTAAAATCTAAGTTGTATGGAATAAAATATGTCACTGGAAAACAGAAATGATATCAATATAGGGGGAAAGGAGAGGTCCCAAGCCATATAGCAGTAGCCTCTCTCCTCTGTTAAACTATATGGATCATGGGATGATGTGCACTGACATAGCATCAAGGATTAAATTCATCCCAGTTCAGATAACCTGTAAACCAGCATAGGCACCATTAAATACCAAGTCATTATTGCTTAAGTAATGCTTAGGGTATTATGGGTACCAACTGCATTCAGATGAATTGCACCATAACTGTTTTGTTTCACCGACAGACAGAAAAAGTTCTTAGCTTGTTTTATCAGTAACAATGCAGACAATGTTCAGGTTCCAATCCTGACAGTGTCGCAAGTATCATTTTTCAGCAATAAATCCTGTCGACCACAAGCATACTATAAAATGCAAGTTTCATCTTAAATATATATGTCCACATACACCATTTAAAACTTTCCAAAGAGACATCAGCTTCCTTTTAAACTTGCTCTTGTAGTGAATGGCCATTAGTCTGGATTTGTAAAGATTTTTAAAGATACATGTTTGTATTGCACCGCAAGAAAGAACTGTAACTGCAAAAGTGAGTGCAGCATATTTGAGTGGCCTGGTCTACTGAAATCTGCCCAAGATTGATTACAGAACAGCAGCCTTAATTCCTGGACTATGTGCAAATCTGATTATTTACTGCTACTTTCAGTTTGTTGACTAAGCAATTATCCATGTAACTTGTAAGTCACTTTCTCTCCCACTTTCATTTTTTTTTAAACCAACAGTGTGTTTTAATCTCTAGAATAATTTTTTAAATCAAAGGTTAGAAATCCATGACTTATTAAATGAGAAAAAGAATAACAACAGGCTAAAAATATTAAGTCTCCTTCATAGAGTTAGCTATGGCTGAGAAATTAAACAAAGCACTGTGACCCTTATAAATAGGGCCCTACCAAATTCATGGCTGTGAAAAACACATCACGGACTGTGAAATCTGATCTCTCCCATGATACCTGGCTATTGCAGGGAAGGAGCAGGGCAGGGCTGCTGGCACCCCAGCTGGAAGCGCCTATCATGTGCCAGGATCCCAGGGACCACCCCCACATATCCTGTGACCCTCCCTTCTGCGTTGCTGCTGGCAGTAACGTTGGCTTTAGAGCTGGCCGCTGCCCAGCTCAGAAGGCAGTGCCACCGCCAGCAGCAGAGCAGAAGAAGGGTGGCAATCATGCAACCCCCCCACAACCTCCTTCTGGGTCAGGACCCCCATGGTTACAACACCACAACACTGTGAAATTTCAGCTGTAAACATTTGAAACTGTGAAACTATGTCAAAAATCCTATGACCATGAAATTGACCAAAATGAACTGTGAATTTGGGAGGGCCCCCACTTATAAACATTTGTAAATACCACAGGGAACACTATATAGTTCTTTAAAACCTCAGTCTCTACCAACGTACAGACTAGCTTTTAAGTTCAAAAGCATATCTTTATATCCCAGCTTTCCCACCCTATGAATTGTTCTTTAAAGCATTAGAGATAATACATACATTTTATACAGCAGCCCAGCATTTTCTATTATCTTTAAAAAACCGGACTTTCCTGCTTCACAGCAATTACTTACGTGTGGTGAGTTCCAAAGGCAATATCCAGCTTAGCCTAGAACAACAATGAAAATTAGGTAATTATTTCATTAAAAAAACCAATATCCTGCTACAATTAAAATGAGAGAAAGTTGCAGCTTGCATTTTGCTTCAGTTTACTGCTCTCTAATGGAGAAATCACAAAATTACAAGACAGCCACTTTTACCTCAAGCACCTGTAGATGCAATCTCCAATTGCTAAAAATGAATAATCTTTACATATTACACCATTCTTGTGACTGTGAGACATTAGGCCCAAGCTTTTTTGGTATCATAAGAGGTGTTTCCAGAGACACTCAGAGTCTTCTGGGGTGTAACAATTCTGTTGCAGGCAGCTAAAAATAAGGTGTATTTCATGGGGAGAGAGAAGCAAAACATACAGGAAACTACAGATGAAAGGTAATTCTAGATTTCTACACTTTTAATTTACACTGTCCAGGGAGGAGGGGGGGCAACACCCTCACACCACTCCAGACCACTATTTTGGGAGTACAGTATTTTATTTTGTTAACCACCGGCATCTAGTAGTTGCAATACCAAAGGTCACACCTAAATTATATATTCAAATACATAATCATGTCTTTAGGAGGAGGGTTTTTATTATTTTTTTAAGAAATGGCTTCCTTTTATTTCAGTAATAGGTTGAATGTAATGCATGTTTATTGTGGAGGAGCCCACAGAAGTCATAGGATTTATGATCAGGTACTGAAAGACATTATGTACAAACAAATCCTCTACCATACAATAACACATGGCTAGGAAAATATAGTCGGTGTGGAGCAGTGGTTCTCAAACTTTAACAGCCTGTGAACTCCTTTCACTAGCATGTCAAGCCTCGCAAACCCTCTCTTAAAAATGAATATTTCCAGGGATTTTCTCCTTTACTTGAGAATAAATTATAAAAGCAGTGATCTTGGAAATATAAAATTTGTTTTTATGACATGCTTATTACACACGATTTATTATTATCTATCATTACACTATTTTTATTACATTATGAAAACAGCAACAGTCTTCCAAGATCTCACTTTTGTAGCTTGTATCACTTTGAATAAGCTTGTTATAAGACAAGGCTCCTAGGTTTCATCAAGGAGTATCAGATGTGAAACTGCATGAAAGTATTTAAGAGTTCCTCCTACATAAGCATTTCAGGTCTTAAGCAGTCCAGGCAAACAGCGCACGTTACAACAAAGCTTAAATTTGTTGTTCATAATAATTTTAAAAACAATACTAGCTGCCTATTTAATTTTAAAAACAGCAAAAAATATTCACCTCCCTTTCTGTTTCTTATAAGGAGTCTTGAAGTTTAAATCTCCTCAGTGCGATAGATATGCTTGCTTTGATCCGCTTACCTGCTGGAAATCCAGGGGCTCTGGGCTGCTGGCCCTGTGCTGCCCGGGGTTCCTAGGGACAGCTCTTTCCGCCATTAGGGAATTTTTCCCCCAACAACCCCCTGTAACATTTCACAAACCTCCAGGGGTTCATGAACCGCAGTTTGGGAACCACTGGTGTGGAAACAAATGGAACTTTCATAAAATACCATTTGCCCTACAATATTATGATCTATGCTAGCATAGTCCTTTGTACTACAGTATTCCAGCAGAGGTTACTTTATTGTCTTGTCAGAAGAAGGATGAGTTAAGTGTGAATTACCTGGCAAAGGCGAACATTTTCATATGGGCGTGCCTGTGAATGCAGCTCAGCCTTGGATTCTCGCTTTTCACCGTGTACTATTAATAATGGTTTTTTCCTTAAAACAAAATTAAAACGTGATGATTTTAATAAAAATGTTATCAGGTGGGTTAGCAGGTTACCCAGAGGCAGCAATCTACCGTAGCTGCTCTTTCATGTAGCTACAATTTCTGGTTCCTATCTCACATACTCTAGTAAAGAAAGGGAGCTACAATTTGCACTGCCAATCAATAACACTAAGAAATTAGTTTAAAGAAGTGATTAGGATATAAGCTTCTGAGAAAGAGGTGCTACAAACTCAGTTGGAAGAGAAGTGGGAGTGATTTAGAGACCATAAGGGAAACTGTCTCAGAAGGAAGGCTTCCAGCATTGTTGTAGCCGTGCTGGTCCCAAGATCTAAGAGAGACAAGATGGGTGAAGTAATATCTTCCACTGGACCAACAATGGTTGGTGAAAGTGATAAGCTTTTGAGCTATACAGAGCTCTGGGTGACCTGAAGAAGCACTCAATGAAAGAGACAAGCTACATGGACCTCTTCTTTAGGTCACCCAGAACTCTATAGCTCAAAAACTTGTCTCTTTCACCAACAGAACTTGGCTCAATAAAACATATTGCCCACTTTCTCTCTCTAAAAAGGAAGCAGAGGATGAAATCCTCTGGGAAGATCTTAGATTCAGAAGTATTGAGAAAGGCTCCCTTAGGCAGTGATCTGCACAGCACTCCTGCTCAAAGTTCACCACAGCATTTTGACAGTCATATTCACTCTCTGATGCTCCACTTTACTGCATTTCTAGTATGATGGAAACACCAAAGTGACATTTAGGAGAACGATGCACACATTTTATTTAGAAGCCTACGGCACACAAAGATGAGGATGGAGTGGAGTGACAGGGAGATATTAACATGAATTGGTATTGTGATAGCACCCAGAGGTCTATCATTCTTGCTGCCCCAAAATGATGGCCAGTCTGAAAAGACAAAAAACAAAGGAAGGCAAAGTGAAAAAACAACATACCAACAAAAAAAGTCCATAGGGCAACAGGCACATTTTTTGTTAATTCTTCCCTTTAACCAACCAACCTCACTCACTTTAAGGAGGAAAACAACAAGCCTGGTTCAAGTCCCCCCTCTGCCTATGGATCAGCTACTTCTCAGGTGAGTACTCTAACCATTGGACTATGATATATTCAGATACTGGGCTCCCTCAATCTGTCCTGCTGAAGCTTCACTGTTAAAGAGTCATTGGAACAGGGGGACTAGCTCCTGGGTCTCTTACATCCTGGATGAGTGCTCTAGCCTCATGGTTATAGAGTCACTCTTGCTTGCTTGCTCTCTCTCGTTCTCTGGCCCAAATGACTAATTATTTATCCCAAGTGGAACAGCTTCAAACAGGAGAGAGTGAGGGAGCCCCCCCCCCCCCCCCATCAGAATAATCCAGCAGTTAGGGCATTCACCTGAAAGGTAGCAGATTCCTGTTCAAATCCCTTCTCCTCCTCAGCCCAAGGGAAAACTTGTCTCCCACAGCCCAGGTACGTACCCTCACCACTGGTCTAAAAGTTACAAGGGCAGGAGTGAGCTTCTCCCCCTCCTGGCTTCTTCCAAATCAGCACAAGAGCTCAACTCCAGGAAAGAGAGTCTCAGTTGAGAATGGCAGAGATACATGCCTCCCTGCAGCCTGGACTGAGGTGCCTATATCTCTATGAGACAGGTGGGGCTTAACACACACCCTCTTGTTGGCATCTCCCATTGGCTAGCTTAGCAGCTCCTTTTCTAGCATATGCTGGGTTTTGTCAATTGCAGTCTAAGGTGCCTCTCTCCACATTTATTTTACAGAAAGCCCAGATGCCAAACTCAGGATTTGTGAATCAGTGATTTTATAGGTGCCCAAAAGTTAGGTGCTAAGACACTCAGCATCACAACACTTAACTCCTTTTGTACAACCAGGCCATCCAGTTTTAGGGCTGAATGCTATTCATTTATTTGAGCCTACCTGTTAGTACGCTTCTCCCTGTTAGCTTGTATTTATCTTTTTACCAGCCACAGACGTACCTTGTTCTTCTCTTCCTGCTTAAACCGTTTGTGTGTGTGTGTGTTAGTTAAAGGGAGGAATTAACAAAAAACGTGCCTGTTGCCACATGGACTATTTTGCTTGTATGTTGTTTTTCACTTCCCTCTTCCTTTGTTTCTGGTCTTTTCAGACTGCTCAACATTTGGGGCAGCTACTATGCTTGCATAGCACCCACAGAATGATTGGAGTCTGACCCCTGGGTACTATCACAATCCCAAATATTGTTACTATCTCCCTGCCACTCCACTCCACCCACAACTGTGTGTGCTGTAAGCGTGACCAGAGTCCTCCTACCTGCACGTGATTTTGGCATTTGAATGCCTATCTTGCCCGGTTTGTAGGGCTTATGACCCTGTATGGAATATGAGTAACCATTTATAACATTACTGATACCAATATTATAAAATTGCAATGAATCTTATATAATATATGCCGTGTAAGATATCAGTAGAAAAGTTAAGATTTGCCAAGCATGATAATCTTGTTTATATGTTTGTATCATCTTTCTATTGTGTGTTATAAATATGTGATATATCTGTATCTCAAACCTGTGCTGTTTTTCTGGGTCACATCCTCAGACGATTGGCATCACCCCATCTAGCCAGTTCCATGACCCATGAAGGATAATCGGCTATACAACGGACCCATTAAGAGAAGCCAGGGGCTTCACTTCGAGTCAGCAGGACATGTAGAGATATGCTGGTGCCAGGGAACTCCAACATGCTGTAAATTTGTGTTTGGGACAAAGAAAGTACAAGCCACATGGCAAAAGCTATAAAAAGGAAGTTGCATCTTCTCCATTTTGTCTTCAATCCTGCTTCTTACCTCTCCAGTTTCTCTACAAACTGAAGCACTGAACAAAGAAAAGTACTGACAGACCCATCCAAGCTTTGCATGTGTTCCAGAGGGACTCTACAAGTCAGCAAACTCACAAATGCTGCTAAGAACCTGATATATGGACTCTGAAGTCTTATATATAGATATCTATCTGATCACTTTGATCATTTAACAACTCTCTCGTTCTTTTATAATAAATCTTTCATTTTAGATACTAAAGGATTGGCTGGCAATGTGATATTTTGGGTAAGATCCAAACTAATACTGATCTGACAATATGGCTGGCCCTTTGGGGATCAGAAGAACATTTTGTATAGTGAGCAGAGTTTTTAATTTAACTTCTCACTTCATTGGACCTATGTGCTGACTGGGAGTCAGAGAACTGGAATAAAGAGAGCTTTGTGATTTCTTTTTTTCAGATTCTTGATAACCAGTGTTGGAGATTAGAAGCACAGTTCGTGACTGGTTGGTGAGTCTAACGTCAGTGTTAACCTCCAGTTTTGTGAGAATCTGCTCTCTTTTTCAGCCCGCCCTGACCTTGGCATTTTTAGAGTGGGCTAACACAGGCACCAGGGGTCAGAGGACCTAGGCAGAAGATAGGCTCTCAGGCACCTTATCATAAACAGATAGTAGGAGTTAATAGAACAGAAGAACTTTATATCTCTTTTGACTGTAAAGGGTTACAGTTCGTCAGCTTGGCTGTCACTGCAGGGACCATCGGGGAGGGATACTTTCAAATCTTGAGGGAGTGAAGTTTTTTTGTGCTGCTGTTTATTTGGTTGTTGTTCTCTCTGGGTTCTGAGGTGGACCAGCGTGCAACCAGGTTTCTCTCACTTCTCTGTACAGGCTCTTATAAGTTTAATGTAGTATAGGTAGCATCGGCGGTTAGGATTTGTTTGTTTTCTTTATTTGCAATGTGCGTTTGGCTGGGGAGTTCAATTTGTATTTTTTGAAAGGATTTTAATTGTATTGTTACTAGGCTAGGAGGGTTTTCAGTGGTCTATAGCTGAAACCTGTCCTAATCTCTTTTTTCAAGAATTTTTACTGTTTTTCTCTCTTATTCAGAGACGGGCTACTAGGTGATCCGAGGAATGGAAAACGTGCCTTATGAAAGGAGCTCAAAGAGCTTGGCTTGTTTGCCTACCAAAAGAGCACCGGGGGATTGCTTGCTCTATATACTATATCAGTGGATACATTGGGAGGGAGAGGATTATTTAGCTTAGTACTATGTAGAACAAGGCGAATGGGTCAACTGGACACAGGAGTTCAGGCTTGAATTAGACGAAGGTTTCTAACCATTAGAGGAGTGAAGTTCTGGAACAGCTTCGGGGAGTGTGGGGAAAAGCATATCTGGCTTTAGACTAAGCTTGATAAGTTTATGGAAGGGATGATTGATAGGATGTTTATTTTTGCAATTGTCCTTGGATTATCAGCAGATAGGTCTTGCTCATGGTCTGCGATGGGATGTGGTGGGATGGGATCGGGTTACTGCAGAGATTCTTTCCTGACTGCTGGCTGGGGGCCTTGCCCACATGCTCAGGGTTTAGTGTCCATATTTGGGTGGGAGGAATTTTCTCCAGGGCGTTGGTTGACGTTTTGGAGGTTCGCCTTCCCTGCAGCGTGGGCGTGGGTCACTTGTGGTGGATTCTCTGATTGAGGTCTTCAAACCACATTTGGGCTTCAATACTCGGCATAGGTTAGGGTTTTTATAGAAGTGGTGGGTGGGTTCTCTGTGGCCTGCTTTGTGCGGAGGTCAGACCAGTGATCATGTTGTCCCTCTGACCTATGGTCTTTTAAAGCTTTTCTTGTTTAAGAACTGATTGTTTTTTTATTCTGGTGAGCCCAGAGGACTGGTCTAGATCCACAGGGAATGGTGGGAGAAAGGAGGGAAGGGGGAGGAAAGGTTATTTCTCTCTCTGTTAGGATTATTTCTCTGTCAGGAGAGTCTGGAAGGGGAGAGCAGGGGGGAAGGTGCACTTTCTCTCTGTGTTTGTGATTCAAGGGTTTGAATCACAGTAATCTTCCAGGGTACCCCAGGGGGGAAGCCTGGGAGAGGCAACATGGGGGAAAGGTTTACTTTCCTTGTGTTAAGATCCGAGGATCTGGGTCTTGGGTTCCCCGGCAAGTTTGGGGCCAGCATGTACCAGGCACTGTTATCTGATTTGTTCGGCAGCGCTACAAGTACTAAGCTGGTAATTGAACTTAGAGGAATTCATGCTGGTACCCCATCTTTTGGACGCTAAGGTTCAGGGTGGGGAATTATACCATGACACACCTAAAGTGAGGCAGCAATGTGTGTGCTCAGAGACAGAAACACAGGCACCTAGAAAACTTTACAGCAAAAATTTAGGTGCCACATGAGTTCAGCAGGAGTTCTGTGCATTGCACTGAAGTTGAAACTCGGACTTAAGCACCTAAAACAGGGACCTAGACACCTAACTCTTTTTGTGCATCCAGACCCAAGTAATTCTCATACACACAAAAAAAACCCATTATGATTTTAAAATAGTATTAATAAAACATCCTTAAAAAGTCATACCTGAATTCCTGTGGATACTGTCTTATGAGCCATGCCACATCTATACAATAGTTAAACTTACAATGGAGAGAAAAGAAAAGGCCAGTTTAAAAAAAAAAAAAAAAGGCAAAGAAAAAGACTTCACCAAAGTAGCAACTATAGGGAGAAATATTTTGCACTCAAAATTACTGATGCGTACAGCAGTACTTATATTTTAGAGTACATTTCAAGTAGGGCTGGCAAACTATTAAAAAAAGCAATTAACCACAAGATTAAAAAAATGATGAATCACAGTATTAATCACACAAACAATAATAGAATACCAATTTAAAAATTATTAATATTTTCGATGTTTTTCTACATTTTCATATATATAGATTTCAGTTACAACACAGAATACGAAGTGTACAGTGCTCACTTCCTATTATTTTTTATTACAAAATATTTGCACTGTAAAAAAGAGAAACAAAAGAAATAGTATTTGTTGTTAGTAGCTACCAGTGTGGTGCTCTGCTCTTGTTCGACGATAACAGTCAGCTGCGTGTGTTCCCCCTGCGTGCTGTCCTGGCTCTGTGCCGATAGCTGACACAGCAAACCCTGAGAGAACCCCCAAAGACCACAGACTCTAGTAAGGTAAGAAGGAACCCGAGCCAGGTTTATTGTCAAACGAAGCACAGTAATAGTTTCCTACAGGCTCTACAGGACATACTACGAATATGTGCCCCCTGGCAATGGGCACAGCTCAGTCAGTGGCGGGACTTTCCACTGCCCCCTGGCTGGCCAAAGATGTGCACTCTGGGACCTACTTTTATACAGTTACGGGACAGATTACTCATCCCTCCTGACATATTGAGGTACAGCCTCTTGGCTCATTAGGGTGCTGTCTCCCCTTTGATCATCCTGTCCTGTCTTTAAGATGCACCTGCCTGTTTCTTGTTATGTCTATGGAGTATCCTTGTATCAGGCTGTCCAGCTGCCATCTTGGCACAAGTTCCTCTTATTAGACCTTATGTGTGAACACATCTGCTTATAACAACCTCCTCTCGCCAATTTCTGTGAGTGAGGTCTGCCTCTGGCTCACAGCCCAGCTTTTGCTTAGCAGTGCCTGTAAGTACTTTGGTTCGGCTTCAGGCCTCAGCCTAGGCCTCTGACACAAGAGTTTACATTTCAGGGCCTCATCTTACTACAGTATTTTTCAATTCACCTGTCCACCCAGCCCTACTTCTTATTCAGCCAATCACTAAGACAAACAAGTTTGTTTACATTTATGGAAGATAATGCTGCTTGCTTCTTATTTACAACGTCACCTGAAAATGAGAACAGGTGTTTGCATGGCACTGTGGTAGCTGGCGTTGCAAGGTATTTACGTGTAGGCTCTAAAGGTATTAGACTTGTAGGCTCTAAAGTTTTACATTGTTTTGTTTTTGAGTGCAGTTATAAGTAAAAAAAAAAAAAAAATTCTACACTTGTAAGTTGCATTTTCCAACTAAGACTGCACTACAGTACTGGTATAAGGTGAAGTGAAAAAATACTATTTCTTTTGTTTCTCCTTCTTACAATGCAATATTTGTAATAAAAATATAAAGTGAGCACTGAACACTGTGTTCTGTGTTGTAACTGAAATCAATATATCTGAAAATACAGAAAAATCCAAATATATTAAACTGTAATAGAATGCCAATTTAAATTTAACAGTGCGATTAATCAAGACTTTTTTAATCTAGTTAATGTTTTGCATTAATCGCATGCATTAACTGTGATTGACAGCCCTAGTCTCAAGTAATACACATAATTTTTTTAAGTTTCCTTAAAAATGTACTACTTATTATAGAATATGGAATAAATAACATATATACAATGTAACAAGCAAAATACAATGACTTCGGGACCAATGCAAATATAAGATCTTTGTGGCAGGGCTTATTTTTTTCTTCTGTGTTTGTACAGTTCCTAGCACAGCAGGATCCTGTTCATGACTGGGGCTCCTAAATGCTGCTATATCAAACAAACAAACCAAACCAACCAATATAACTCCTACAACATCTTGCTCTACAGGTCCGTGAACAGTTTACCCTCACACACAGAAAAGCAGATATGACACTATTCACTTTTCAATGTCTGTCCATTCCCAAAAGATACAGGCAGTTAAGGTCTTGTCTATCCTTGTTGTGGCATATAAAGTACGGTAACTATACATCACGGTGAAAAGCAGGTTGCAGCTCTACAGCAGCACATGGCAGTGAAAGGCTCTGGCCATGGAGAGGCAGCAGGGAAAGGCTCTGCTGGCAGGCAATTATCAGAGCTCTTCCCTGCGGTGGGCAACTATTGGAGCCCTTTCCCACTGCCAGAGTCTTTCACTGCAGGTTGGAAAGACTCCAGCAGCAGGGAGGTACCTGGATACTCACTGTTAAAAACAGGCTCATGGGAGGCACTGCTTGGGAGTGTAGAGAGCAGCATAGGGTACACACCCAAAAATCTGGTGTGTCTGTACTCTATTCACCAAGGCAGTACTTCCCCATCTACACAGCTATTGATATCCATGCTAGCTGGGCATGCAGTGTCTGTACTCTAAACACCACTGAAAGTGAAGACGTAGCCTAAGAGGAAGTTTCTTAGAATTAGCCTGAATTTTGAACAGAAGAGAGAACATTTCACTTAAACATAAACATCTCCTTCAGAAAGCATGTGGCTTTTTAAGAATTTTCCCATTTAGACATAACTGGAACAGTGGGAAGGGCCAGATTCTGATATTAGTTACACTGGACAAGTCAGGAGTAGCAGCCTTGGGGTCAATGGAATTAGAGCAGCATAAACTATTGAAAGTGAGTTCAACATTTGGAAGGGGGGGGAGGGGGGAACCAGCAAGACCTAAAACTCACCTGAGCAGAAGATACAAGAGTCCCAAAGAGAGGAGACAAAATATCTATTAAAAAAAACAACACACTATTAACCACATCTTTATAAGTAAAATACTCATATACACTTTAGATCTTGTTACAATTTGTTAATTACTATTGCACATGGACCTGGTAAAATGATAGGGAGACTTTCTCATCTAGATTGCTGGCTTAAATGCAGTCCAGACAAGCAGCATCAGCGACTTTTTGTGAAATAATTTGGGGTGACAATCCAGTTCTCATTGTCTGTCTGTCTACAAAAAAAAATAGCAAACTTGTTGGCGAACTGTGGAAGACTACAATGAGGAATGGAGAATGAGCTACCCTGTCACCTCTGAAGGTGGGCTCTCCAGAACAGGTTTGAAGAACATCAGCAAGGTAACATGAAGACATTTGTACTGATATTGTCCATACTACACTTGTGCTGGACATGAAGGACTTGAGTCTCCTGACAACAATTCAGCATTTTCCACTTCCTTCATTTTTGGGGTGGGGAGAAGCAAATGCAGCTAGAGCACAGAGATAGCCTCTGATCCTGAAACTGGATTCTTATAGGTCAACTCCTACTGAAATCAATGAGCCCACACAAGAGTATTATTGAAGGCTTAAAGCCCAAGACAGAAGCTTCACATTCTTTGTGTACTAGAATTTAGAATAGATTGCCCACTGATAATGCATTAACAAAATCTGAATGTTTGAAGCACTAAAAGATTTACTCCAAAATATAATCACATACATGCTTTCCAAAATATTATCAGATGAAATATTTTAAGACTCTTCCCACAAAACCTGGCTTTGCAGATTAAATGCACAAAAAACTATCTCCTAGTTTAGGGCTCAAGCAAGCAAAATGCAGAGCACTTCTGAGAAAGCATGAAAACCCTCAAGTCCCACTGAACTCAAAGAGATGCGAGAATCCTCAGCATTTTGATTTACTCCTGTAAAATCTTGCAGTATGGATCCCTAAGACAACACTGGTGAGAATATTGGCTAAAGAATCAACCACACCCTGAGACATGACTCTCTTCACTTAATTTCATTGTACACAAGTACAGTGCTACAAATATGTACACTCATATTGGTACAAGCATTTCCATGTTGCTAAAGGTCAGCCCACAAATCTCATACTGAAATAAATGCACACTGTATGACTATTTTAGTTTGTAATTCATCAGATTTCTATTTAATTAAATGCACATAGACTGTTAGTGTAACATTACTGCTGACATTCAAGATGTACTACGTATGTATTAAGAAATATGAAGTTATTTTTTGCACATCAGCTGTAACTGGCTTATTTATCTGGTATGGCATCTTTGAAGTGTCAATACTCCACACAGAAGGAGTTGTTCAACCTTGGGTTACACCCAGATTTCCAGTAATTTCTAGGATTCCCGATCCAAGTGCTTTAAAAATTCAGCAATAAGAGCATCCACAGTGGTATAAGGTAATCGCAAATTTTGAGGGGTGTGTAATTCAGCACCTAGGAAATGCACTTTATTCCACGGAGCCTCCAATGGTGGGAGCTTCCATAGGACCCTAATAATGAATTAAAATCGTTCTCCCTCAGCAGAACCCCAGAAGGCAGCAATGCAAGCACCATGGAACCTCTCTTAGTGACACACAAGGGTGCACTCTAACCCAGAGGCTGTATTGGGAACTGGTACCCAAAGGGTTATAGCTATAAAACACAGCTTATACCATCCATATATCACATACTTCCAAAAGATGGACTATAACTGAATTTCATGACACATACACAAGAACACTTTCTTTAATGCTCTCATTCTACATGAAACACTGTTTCTGTAGGAATTAACCACTTACCTTTTATGTGAAGTGCTCCAGAGTTGTACTTAGACTTAATACCTTTGACTTTAGTGACAAAGAATCGGAAAGGGTTCCCTCCATTCAACAAATCCCAAGTGTCCTGGCTTTCACTTGCTACCTTATAATGTTTTTCTGGCTTTTGGCTCACTGGGAGCTCATTATCTTCAAATCTACATGAAGGCTGCATTTTAGGAGCACTGTATTTCTCCTCTTTGACTGCTTCCTTTTGTGCATGCTGTGGCTGACCTTCAGATTCAGGCTCCTCATCACTACTTGAAAGGCACCAGCCTAAACCTTCTTGGGAAGTTCTCTGGATTTCTGCTGGTGAAATCCCTGTTGGAAAACTTGTATCATTAAATTTCACAGGGGAGGCTTTTCTCTTGTGACCAACTTTTCTAGCCTCTGAACATGGGTACTGTGATCCACTAGTTTTGCCGTGTCCACTGTGAGACAATGAAGACGTAGATGGCTCTTCAGCATTATCATCATTTTCTTCTGTACTTTCATCACTGCTAGATACCGTCCATTTCCCATGCTCACTTTCTTGAGACATGTTTCTGGAAAGAAAAAAAAAAAACCACCACCACAAAAGCTGTGTTTTAGGCCTACTGTACTTCTCACACAGGAATTTTCCTTGCCAGAGTT
Source organism: Chelonoidis abingdonii (assembly GCF_003597395.2). NCBI lineage: Eukaryota > Metazoa > Chordata > Testudines > Testudinidae > Chelonoidis > Chelonoidis abingdonii. The sequence goes on along the minus strand of NC_133772.1, from coordinate 121,256,853 downwards.
TATTTAATTCACCATCCTGAACTTTCACCCTGACTTTGAGAATTTTTTATTTAAGGGGTCATCCAGAGAGCTTCTCACTTAGAAACCCTCCAAAGGTATGCAAGACTTAGGTTATGTCTACATATAAACTGCTACAGTGGAGTCACTCACTACAGCGACGGGAGGAGTTCTCCAATCACTAGTTAATCCACCTCCCCAAGAGGCAATAGCTAGGTCTACAGAAGACAGAATACACAGAATTCGTCAGTTGACCTAGTGCTGGTTTAACTACATAGCTTAGGGGGTATGGATTTTTCACACCCCTGAAAAATGTAATATAGCTGGTTTGACATAACTTTTTAGGATAGCTCTGGCCTTAAATCAAGAATTTATTTTAACCCCAGGAGACAGACTGCAACACCTACTGACTTTTGCAATGGGAGGGCTCATCAAAACAATAGGCTATTAACCAATGGGAAAACCACTATTAAAAAAAACAAGCTTGGGGGGAAAAAAAGGTTTACTAAAAAGGCTGCAATAGGAAAAAGGATTGCGGTTCACTTTCTTAACCAGTTCAACTACTATCCTTAATATACTGCACATATAACAACAGTCAGCAGGAAATGAAAGGCAACTACTTTATTAACACAGGGATCAAATAGACAAAAGAAAGACCTGCGTCAAAAGACACACTGCAAGGCTAATAGCCCCTAACCTACAACCCTAATGCCTATAGGAAATCAGCCAGTAACTAACGGCTGGAGTGAGATAGCTGGCACTTATTTGTAAAGAGAAAAAAGGTACAGTACATATAAATTGTATCTATTAGACTGTATCCCTCATATACCACTTTTTGAATTAGTTCTCATTTTGCAAAGACAAACTTGGTGGAGCTTTATGTAAGGTTAAGCATGTATATGGGCTAGGGTATTAGGGTTTGTCTACATGTGGAGTTATTCCAGAGCAACATTCCATGTGGACACATTTATTCTGAAATAAGAATGCCTTGCTCCTGTTTAGTGTAATCCACTTTGAAAATCTCATGTGTGTAAATATATAGCGTCCTTCCAGACCAGCTCCATGTAACACCTATTATGCGCTAAAGTTAAATCTGACTTTGATCCAATTAACAGTCACGTGCAGACAAACAAATCCTTAGACTGAAAGCGCTTCGGGAGGACAATCCTGCCTTTGTCCAGCACCCAGCTCAACATGGCCCTGGTCCCGAGGGGAACTACAGCCAACCCACTCGGGACGGACGAGACCCCCCCCCAGGCCCAGCCTGACACGGGGAGCCTGCAGGACCATCCACCGCAGAGAGGCGCAGTCCCGTGCTCCCCACCCGCCTTCGCACGCCGCGGCGCTGAGCCACTCGGGGGGAAGCGCCCAGGGCTCCTGGCACCCCACGAAGCCGCCACCAGGAGCGAGGGCCGCTCCTGCCACGCGCCAGGCAGTGGGTGCTTATGGGACGCTGCACCTGGTGGTCCCGAGCTCCTGCCCCCTCCCCTGGCTCCGCAGGCCGGGCCTGCCCCCGCAGCGAGTGGTGCACCCAGCCCCAGCCCCGCCCCGCCCCGCCCAAGATCCTCGCGCACCTGCGCGGGCTCAGGGACGCTACTCACCAGCGCTCCGGCGCTGCCTGGCGCCTGAACCGTCCCGCGCAGAGCCGGCTCCCACCTCTTCCCGTTCCGGGGCGGGCTCTCTCCGGGTCCAGTCACCCGTCTCGTACACGTGGGCCCCGAACGGAGGGGAAGGGGCGGGCCTGGGAAAACGGAGGGCGGGACCAGCCCAACCTCCTCAGCCAATGGCGCCTTCCCCGCGCTCCGCACCAATAGCAGGCGGCGTTGTGGTTGCCCCGCGGAAGTTAAGCGAAGCGGGCGCGTTGCTATAACGGAGGAGAGGGGTGAAGGCAGCTGGGTCATGTGCGCAGCCCCTAGTCGAGCGGGGGGTGGCGGGACGGGCAGGGAGCGCTACGTGCGGGTAGGTACCGGTCCGGGGCGAATTCCCCCTACTCAGGGCGCTCAGTGCGGCTACAGGCCGGGACCGATCGGTTCGTAGGATCCGGGGAGGCGGGTCGCGAGGACAGCTGGGCCCGCTCAGGTGGCCCCAGAAGCGGCCCGACACTGGCCAGGCTTAGCCAGGGAGCGGCCGTATGTTGCCAGGTAGTCACCGGGGCAGCTCCGTGGAGCTCCAGCGCAGGCTGCGGGCGGCCCTCAGTGCCACAGGCGTGTTGTGTTTGTTTCACTGGGACGCGGCTCGCCCTTGATCCTAGTCCCTCCCATGCCTCTGAAACCCCTCCGAGCTAGACGTGCTGGAAGGCGGCAGAGAGCTGGTGCCACAGCGTGGTGGTGGGAAGTAAATCCTGCTTCGCACCCGGCCGCTGGCCCGGACGCCGTCCGCAGTTCAGCACCCAGTGAGCCGCAGGTTTCCTATTCTTCTGAGGCTTTAGACGAACCGTCCTGTTGTCTCGCACGAAGTTGAAGCAGCGCAATACGCACGCCACAGTGTTCTAGTAACGCTTCATTTGACCTTGATGCTGGTTCAAAGCAGGAGTAGTATTTGCATAATCATTCCTTCAGATTATTTTTAATTACTGCATGAAGTGCTCAGCTAATGAGGATAGTTGTACGACGGTTTAGAGGAGGGGGGGGAGGAAAAAGGGTTTAAATTAATCAAATTAAGAACACAGTCTACATCAAAACCGGTTTAGCCTCACAAAATGAAGTGATTTAGGATTTGATTGCTTCTGTATTCTAATTTACTACAAGCCCATGACTACAGCTAACAAATAATGTAATTGCAAGCCCCTGATATCAGAATGCTGATGAAATAGGCAAGTTACACCACATAACCTGATAATGAAAGGCATGAACAAATAGAAATTTCATTGGCACTCTTTTTTTCTTAAAGTGATAGACAGCAGCCCTGTGTCTTTTTATTTTCTTTGTCCTTTTACATTCCCATCTGGAATAGATCATAAATATACCCCCCAATATTACCAGAACGAAAGCGGAGACCATGTTGTAGTTTGCTGTCTGCACTTATGGGAGAAAATACCTCATTAGAATTGTGTGGTTCAAAATACGTTTTTTACGTTAACCTTCCTCTTAATACTAACGTGTGGAAAATGCAGTGGTTTTTTTCTGAAATGCTAGTTTCTCTGAAAAGATTTGCTGCTTCCTGATCATGAACCATGGCCGTTCCCCAGCAATTTGTTCACGCCATGTCCTAAACCGGCATTGTGAGTTAAGTGGGAGTTAAAGATGCTCAGTACTTTAAAAATAAGCTCAAAGCTTTATAGGAGCAGGTCTTCTGTGTAGGTTTGTTTCCAGGAATCTGTTCAAAATGTTAGGCCTGGTCTACATTACACAGTTAGAATGACATAAGGTGCCTTGTATCAACCTAGCTGCAGAAGAGTCTTCACTTAAATTTTGGCTCCTGCTAATGTAAGTGCCTCTCTATGCTGATTTAGTAACACCAGTTCCCTGAGTGGCATAGAATCACACTCCATGTAATTAGGTTGGTGTAGTGTCAGCGCAGACACTGTGTCGCTTACGTCAACTGTTACTGACTTTCAGGAGCCATCCCACAATGCTCAACATTGACAATACAATAGGTACAAGTACTTCTGGTTGTGAGGATGCGTACTGCTGACACAACGAGCCAAGTGTTTAATAATTGTCGTGGCTATGTGGCGACATAAGTTAGGTCTACATAATTTTGTAGTGTAGACATGGCCTTAAACTCCCACAGGGTCCTAAATTTTGCCAGATATTTACTCACCGTTAAAATGAAAAGAATATAAATCACACTAATAAGAAAACATTTTTGATGTTGTGAATTAATAACAATTTATTAACTGCAAAAAAGTTTTTATATTTAAAGACATCAAGCTGAAATTTAGGGTTGTGGGTTTGTTGTTGGGGTTTTTTCTTTTTATATGAGCTAAAAGCAGTAGTATTCCACTGGCCTTGAGTCACCTTGTGAGATAAGGCATGCAAAACATTTTCAGACAGCAATATGATTTTTAAGTTGCAGGTTTTAAATGTGATATCTTTTTCCAAATAAGTATTTGTTTATTTCTCACACACAATTTTAATAAGTAATAACAGTAACTTTTAGGTCAGGTGTCCTGTTGTTTCTTAATGGAAATCTATTTACTTTCTTTAGGTTTTTGAAGCATGTGATGAAGATAAAAAAGGATATTTAAGCAGAGAGGACTTTAAGGTTGCTGTAGTGATGCTATTTGGTTACAAACCCTCAAAGGTATAGCTTATTTTTTTTCTCCATCATGTCTTAAAGACTATGTTTATAAGGATATCTCACTATTAAGAACATCGTATGCAAAATAGTCTAATAGATCCAGTTGGGCAGAGCTGTTACAATTCATGACATTAACAGAAGTATAGTCTGATTCTTAGAAGTCAGGTGTCAGCTGTAAGTGTGTATTTAAAAACAAAAGGCCCAAGCTATTAATTTTCATGTTGGGAACATTATCACTATCCACATTAATTTTGCAAAATCCTGCTCTGAGGATGCACAGGTGTACAAGGTGGGTGAGAAAAGAGGGTGTAGTGAGCCCTGCTTAGTTTCAAGTGTGATATGAGATCCAAATGATTCTGCATTAATATACACACAGTCCATTTGCTTATTTCATGATGTTCTTTGAGAAGAAATTACTGTCTGTTACAATATGTAAACACTTGTTCTTGGAGTCACTTAGGGTTCCAATATGTGCAAAATGTACTTCTTCTGCCTTGCCTTTTCTGACATATAAACACAGCATCATCCACTTTGGGTTTGTTTTTTTTAAAGCCTACCAAAATGCTACGCAACATACACATTTTTTTGCCTCAGGAGAGGATAAAAGAATAAAATACGCATGTGAAATGTTAGTCTTGTCATTTCTTACAGTATTGGAATGCAGTCATATACTTTGGGGATTGGAATGGTACTTGAACAGAATAGAGAGAGCATATATAAAAGATTATACAGTCATGGTGTTGTATGTAATCACTGAAATAAATGTATCTGTGTCCACCATGTTACTATCCAAACACATATTTACATATGTAGCTGGTTAATCTTGTGTAGTGTCCACTTAATAAGGAAATAATGTACTGTGCACTATGTTAATTTCTCAGCCAGCTTCTCTCTTCCCTTTCTCCCAATTTATTAAAGCAATCACACTTCATGGAGGCCTGCATGTGCTGCAAGCTAACTTCAAACCACTTGTCACTCATTTAAGTGCTAAAAAAGTATCCTAAAAAATTTAGTGTTTTCCTTCCATGATCAGATTACTTAAAAATAACAAAATAGAATTTTACCAAACTTTACAAAAATATTCTCCCACTGGCTGAGATATGAGAGATTTTGCTGAAAGGTTAACTCTTTATCCAAAATGGGTAAGGGACTAAAATTGGGGACTACAAAAACACCATTTGGTTAGAATGGTATTTTTTTTTTTATAAGTGACTAACAACAATCTTGATGTGACAGGTATTTGTAGCTCCATTTGAGACTATAAGAGTTGGTTGCAGGGAATCAGCACCTCTCAGGTAGAGACGAAATTGTCTCTTCAACCACATGGTAATGTCACTTCATCATTAGGAGTGTCACGTGTACAGCAATTGCACCTGCAAAAGCTCCTTATGGAATAGCAGATGGAAAAACTTACAGATCATGAGCTGTTTAGTTTTTAAAATTCATGTATTGCACAAGATATATGATTTTTCTTACAAGAACAAAAGTGATTAAGCCACATGCCATAATATGAATAAATTGCTTGCAGTGCTTTTATTTAAAAATAAAAGGTTGTTTTTAAATTATAGTGGGTATTCACCCACGAAAGCTCACGCTCCAAAACGTCTGTTAGTCTATAAGGTGCCACAGGATTGTCTACTGCTTTTAAAGTAAGGATTGAATTACATAGTATTGTTACATTATTCTGCCAGGAGATCATCCTTCACAACTCCTTGCTTTCCTTCAAAATGGATTTTATCTAGTCTGACAACCTATAGTTTGTCAGTGGACATTTGCTATTATATATTTTTAAAGATTGTAAACTTTTATTACTATTAATATATGCAGTGTAGTTGTAGCCATATTGATCCCGGGATGTTAGAGAGGTAAGGTGTGTGAGGATATCTTTTATTGGGCCAGCTTTTGTTGGTGAGAGAGACTAGCTCTCGAGTCACACTTAGCTCTGTGTGGCCCGAAAATTTATTTCTCTCAGTGACCGAAGTTGGTCCAATAACAGATATTGCCTCACCCACCTTGCCTTTTTACTATTAAAATGACATTTCTAGCAACATGACCCACCTGAGATAAGTGTCTAGCAATGGGTTAAAATGGGGAGAAGTAACACCATTTTTTTTGGACTGATAGTTCTCTGTTGCTCTGTCAGTGCTTGTATACTGATACAATAAGTGCCCTGGATTTACTATCTTGGTAGAATAACTCACAATTAAAAATGTTTTTTTGAATGCAAAGCATTTTCCCGTCTGTTTTGCCAGTTTCAGCTATTGGTTATATTGTGTGATGAATACTAAAGTATCAGGAATGTGCTCTTTCAAATTTCTGGGGAGAAAAGAACTTTCTTTCTGGAAATCTGATTAATTGTTACCCTTCAACCATTTGAGTTGATACAAAAAGCTCTGGAAGGAGGAGTCTGTTTTTTGTTTTTATAATCACACTACTGCAGCTATTTCATTTTAGTGAAGAGCTTTTTGCAGCAAAGTCAGATTGACACAGCATCAGTGTAGACGCTGTGCTTGCTTATGTCACCATAAATGGCCTCTAAAAGGTGTCCAACAATGCCCATGCTGACTGCTTTGGTCAGCAGTTTGAACTCTGGTACACAGGCATCTGCCCTTCTCCCTTTGAAGGATTGGAATTTTTGAAATTCCACTTCCTGTTTGCTCGGTGTGCAGACCTCACATTGTATCTTCCCAGCTGACCGTGGCAGCTCCACACAGCAAACGCTGTTGTCCTTGGAGTACAACAGAGTTGTTGGATGTGCTGTGTCTGTGGGGAGCGGAGGCTGTGCAGTCCTAGCTCCACTGCAGCATTAGAACTTTGATACCTGCAAGAAGATTTCTCCTGGCATGTTGGAGCAGGGCCATGAATGGGACATGCATCAGTGCCATGTGAAGATCAAGGAGGGAGGCAAACGCTCTGGTGTGGCACCAAAGACCTAATGCTTCTACAAGGAACTGGATGCCATCCTCAGCGGTGACTCCACCACTAGGAGCCCCGTGGATACTTTGGGGATGGGGTAGCAGGAGGATGGAGACAGTGGCCAGTGGAGTTGGAGAATGACAGGTGACAGTCATCCAGTAGTGTGCCAAGCCAGAACCTCTTCTCTACTCCAGAGGGTTCATGCCAGTCCCAGCACTTTGGCTTTGGCATGTGTGATGCAGGAGAGGGGAGATCTGGTAAGTGCTCATTTTGATTTGATACTGCTCGATTACATGAGGTAGAGCTGTCCTTTGTTTTCTTATTTGCTAGAAGTGGGTTAAGGGATAGAAATGTACAAGACTAGCACTATTTGCGTCTGCTTCCCATTTGCATATGCAGCTATGCAGTGGGGGCACTGCTGAAAAATTTAATGCACACCAAGATTTCATGGGACTCCTCTGGAGAGATCTCTAGGAAACTTTTTTCTGGAGGTACTTGCCAAAGGTTCCTTAGCCGAGCTGCCTTTTTTTTTTTTTTTTCTTTTTCTTTTTCTTTCCCCCTGTCATAAATAGATAGCTAAGGGTTAATGTTTCTTTCACCTGTAAAGAGTTAACAAAGAGAACCAGGCACCTGACCAGAGGACCAATCAGGAAACTGGATTTTTTCAAAGCTCAGGGGAGGGAATTTTTAGGGTCGGTGTCTTTGTCTGGCTCTCAGCTATGAGAGGGGATTTTTTCTTTCTTTCTATCTTCAAGCTTCTAATCTTCAGTTTCAAAGTTGTAAGTACAAGGGTAGAAAAAACAATAGGCTGTTATTGGGGTTTTTTTGTATTTACATGTGTGTAGTTGCTGGAATGTTTAAATTGTATCTCTTTTTGAATGTCTGTTTATTCATATTTTTCTTTTAAGTAATAGCCCTGTGTATTGTCAACTTAATGCAGAGATCATATGTTCATGTGTTTTTTTTTTCTTCTTCTTTATATAAGCTTTCTTTTTAAGACTTGTTGAGATTTTCTCTCTGGGTAGGCTAAGGAACGAAGGGAAGGGGAATTCTCTTTGTGTTAGATCTACGGAGGTAAAGCTCTGCAGCACCAGGGAATTGGTGGAGGGAAGAGAGAGAGAATCATTTCTGTTTCCTTGTATTTGGGGTTTGTCTCTTGTGAAATAGAGGAGACATGCTTTGGTATGTGAAGTAAAGATTGCATCAGTAACACTCAGGTTAGCCCAGAGAGGAAGTCTGGGTGGAGAGAGAGGGAAAGGAAGTGGGTTACTTCCCTTTGTGGTAAGATCAGGCTTCTGAGTCTGGGTTCCCAGGAAGGGTTGGGGAGACCAGAGGAGCCAAAACCCTGGAATTTTGGCTGTGGCACGAGATCAAATCTGAGCTGGTAATTAAGCTTAGAGGGGTTCATGCAGGCACCCAGATTTCTGGACGCTAAGGTCCAGATTTGGGAAGGCTTATGACACCCCCACTATAGGAAACTTTGCGGTGCCAGTCAGTAATCACTTCTGCAGGACCAAAGCAGCACACAGGCAAGCAGCATAGGGACCCGGTCTGAAGCTGTACGCATGCAGGAGATGCACCCTTGCATCCTTGTTTACCTTCTGGAGTGACATATCAGCTTGAATTTACCCCCACCTGTGGAAAGCAGTGGCAGAATTTGCAATAGTGTCCCTAGTCACTTGCACTGTTCTGCTTAAAAAACCTACCTAGACCCTTGGCTCCATGATGTACCTCCTTCTCTCCCCTTGGGCTGAACTCACCATGTTTAGTGAGGTTGTTGAGCTGTGTGCTTGCCAAGGGAGAGTGAGAAAGAGATGTATTTAGCTACTATGATTCAATGCTTTGAGTGCACTCACAATACTGCCTCTGTTTGTTGTTTCTTGTGCTCTGAGGGGAACTTCTTACACACCAATGGAGTGCCTCCATCAGACAAGGAGGTGACCCAGGAGGCATAAGGAGAATATGTTTAGGGAGGTGCTCTGATCGTCTGATGCTGCAGATCATGATCACAGTATGCAGAGAGAGACAATTAATGAAAAATTGAAATAGATAGCCTGGAAAGGAAGCAGTACCAAGAGCGTATTTTAAAGGGGCAGGAGCGGATGATAAAAACTGATGCACAACCAAGCAGAGATGCTGAAGTCCCTGATTGCACTGCAGTCAGAATACATGTGCTCGCCTTCCCCCGCAGCCTATACAGAACTGCGTGCCATGCCCTCTCCATGCCCATTGCAGTACTCCCTTCACTCCACCCCTTTGGACAGGTAATGATAGCTGGATTTAAACACAGCTATGAGCGCCTCCTTTAAGAGAGTGCTTCTCAGAGTCATATCCCTTGCAAGAAATCAAATTCTGTGTATTGGTTATTGCTGTTTAATAAAAATGTACCCATAGAAAGAAAATGAATCTTTATTTTTCTCCTACACACAATGGTTGCTGCTGGAATTCATACGCAGTGGCAATTGGCACATTTGCAAACTATAAATCGTGCTCAGAAAGCAATCATTACAAGGGTTGTTCCAGCTGGCAAGTAAACAAGCCTTACTGAATGCATTATATAAAGACATATTACTGGGGCTCATTGTCAAAATGCTGCTACAAAGTCTCCCTGATTCGAATAGCCCCCTTTTTGAGCTACTCTAATAGCCCTGGTATCTGGCTGCTCCAAATCGCTGCCATCTGATCTGCCTTGATGCTCCACCCTTGAGGAAACTTTTTCCCCTTACCTTCACAAATATTATGCAGAGTACAGTAGGCAGCTATGACCATGGGAATATTTTCCTCACTGAGGTTTAATCTGCCATAAAGGTAGCACCAGCGAGCTTTTAATCTGTCAAACACATATTCATCGGTCATTCTGCACCTGCTCAACCTGTTGTTGAAGCACTGCTTGCTGCTGTCAAGGTTTCTGGTGTAAGGCTTCATGAGCTGTGGAAGTAAGGGGTAGACTAGGTCTCCCAGGATCACTGTGGGCATTTCAGTATCCCCTACTGGAATCTTCTGGTCTGGAAAGAAAATCTCTGCTTGCAGCTTTCTGTACAAGCCAGTGTTCCTGAAGGTGTGTGCATCATGAACCTTTCCTGACCACCCTGCATTGTTATCAGCAAAACAACCCTAGTGATCCACAAGCGCCTGCAGTACCATAGAGAAGCAGCCCTTTCTATTGATGTACTCCATCGCAAGATGGTCCAGGGCCCAAATTGGAATATGTGTGCTATCTATCACCCTGCTGCAGTTAGGGAATCCCATTGCCACAGAGCCATCCCCCATTTCACACACATTTCCCAGAAACACAGCCCTTCATAGCAGGATGTGATTAATGGCCCTGCACATTTGTGTAAATGCAACCCCTGTGGTTGACTTCCCAACTCCAAACTGATTCATGACTGATAGTAGCAGTCTGGAGTTGCCAGCTTCCACGCAGTGATCACCACACACTTTGCCACTGACAGGGCTGCTCTCATTTTGGTGTCCTGGTGGAAGGGCAGGGGTGAGCGCCATACACAGTTCCAGAAACATGGCTTTATGCATCCAAAAGTTTTGCAGCTGCTGCTTGTCATACCATACCTGCATAACAATGTGATTCTACCGCTCAGTGCTTGTTTTCTAGACCAATAGCAACAGCCCACTATGTGCAGCTGCTCCATGAATGCCAAAAGTAATCTGGAATTGTTTCTTTCTGTGGCATCCAGGAGGGCAGGCACCTTAGATTCCTATTTGGATTCACAGCTCAGAAAATATTGTATGATCAGCAGCATTGTGTTAATAACCGTTATCACAAGACTGGTGAGCAGTGCAGGATCCATGTTTTTAGGCAGAGAGGGCAGGCACACAGTTTGCAGGGACTTGAAAAACGGTGCAGAGGGTAGCCAGAAGCCCATAGAATGATGGGACAGAAAAAACTGCATCCTGGGATGGTGAGCCCACACCCAAGATGTCCTGCAATGCATTCCCACAACTCCTAGCAGCAGAAAGTGGCACATTGCACAGTGAGATAGCTACCTACGATGCACTGCTCTTTCAGTGCTAGAGTGTCAACTGTGGATACGCTCTGCCGACACAAGGAGCATTATGTGAACGTGCACAAGCGATGCAATTATAGTGGTTTCTGATTGTTGGAGTAACTTGCATTAACTTAACTCTGTAGTATAGACATACCCTTTGGCTTCTTTTCTGGTCATAGACTCATAAATGTTTATTGGGAGGAAGTATTTATATTTAAGCTGTAGTACTGAACTAATGCTGCAGGTGATTTTACAAGATATGCTGTTAAATAGTTATGTGATCAGAATTGAATTCCATTAATTACAGTTGATACAAATTGAAATGACTATAATGGATCAAATTCACCACGTGGTGTAAGCAGGCTCAACAATATTGCCTGGTATATTTTCTCTGTTCCAGGTGGAGGTGGATTCAGTAATGGCCTCGGTGCAACAAAAAAATTCAGGTAATATGCAAACAACAGACATTCCTTTCTCTCTAGTCTGTTCTCATTCATGAATTCTGTAATCTAAAAACTAGGCTATAAAACTTTTAAAAGAACTTGCTACAGATTAATTACAAAGAGATTTACAGAGGCTATTGATGAGTCAGGATTATTTAATTGCTAAATTCTTGGGACTCGACAAAAATGAGCTTTTGGGCTTGTCTTTGGTGCAAGGCTGGCAGTTTTCCAGACAAAACTAATTTACGACAGGCACTGGTAAATACTAGTTTAAACTGGGAAAAAGAAAATAATTATTAGAATATACTAATGAAAATCACTGAAAAAATGTTTAATGGTTTGATAGTTTTTTGGCATATATAATATTTATGTAATATTGAAAACCAAAATATGAGTCATGGCATGTACATTCTGTGAGGAAAATACCAAACCAAAATGTACAAAGACAATACTGAACATTGGAATATGTTACATATATTAATATTACCCTTACTACAGTTGTACTTTTTATTTGTAGAACCCTAAATTAATTTCTAAATCTACTGCCTTGTGTAACCACAATTTGACTATGTAACTATAAAGCTAAGTGTAATACAATGTGCATTAATGAATCAGTTTTTTAAATAGAAAATGTCTAGAACTGGGACTAACTAGCTTTTTTCCTGAGCGGTAAAAGCCCATTATTTTATGTGGTAAAAACCACCTCTAGGCAGTGATGAGCTCCCAAAATCCTAAGAACCGGTTCCCTACTGGGTCCTCAGTGGCACTTCGGCGGGGGCGGGGGTCTTCACTCGCTCCGGGTTTTCGGTGGCATTTTGGCAGCAGGTCCTTCACCTGGAGTGAGTGAAGACAGCTGCTGCCCCCCCACCCCTCTCCGTGCCACCAAAGACCCGGTAGGGAACCGCTCGGTGAGTACAGTACAAGCCCCACGTTCGTGTCTTCCCCCCACACATACACACATCCGACCCCAACCCACGTCCTGCCCCCCTCAGAACCCGCAAGTTTCTCCTCTCCCTCTTCCCCCTCCCCCACCGGGGTAGCAGCAGCAGCCCAAGGCTCCTGGGTGTATTTAAAGAACTGGGGCAGCAGAGGCAGCTGGAGCCCAGCCCTTTAAATAGCCCCTGGAGCCCCATGCTATCCCAGGGCTCTGGAGGCTATTTAAAGGGCCCGCAGCTCCCCTGCTTCTACCGCCCCAGTCCTTTAAATAGCCACCGGAGCCCTGGGGAAGTGATAGGGCTCCCGTGACTATTTAAAGGACCAGGACAGTAGAAGCAGCAGGAGCCCCAGACTTTTTAAATAGCCCCCAGGCGCTTTAAATTGCCCCGTGAGGAAGCCGGGCCACCCCTTTAGCAACCGGTTCTACACCGGCTTCTAAATTTAACAACCTGTTCTTGTGAACTGCCTCCAGCTCACCACTGACCTTAGGTATATCCTATTACCATCCCTGCTTTGGTGCAGATTTATTGACTCAAAATTGAGGTTTTTTTATTAGCAAGACTTTATAGACTAATTGAAATGGTCTCTTAAACTGTGGGAAGAGGTGGCTTTTAACAAATAAATGTGCTTCTGCAGTACATGCATCCCAAATACAGCAGCATTGTGCTAGAGTATGAGAACTTGAAAATGGAATCGACAGAAGCTGACTATAGAGAAAAGTAAATCTGGCTAGTCTGTTTTCATAACCTAAGTTTAGAGAAATGCAAGAAGTAAGCAAAGCATGTATTGGTAGGTGATGAAAATTGTCCCTCTGCCACCATTACATTATTTGTCTGTTGGATTGAGAAAGAGCAGAGGAGTCTTATCTGCAAAACTTAGTCCAGACACAAGTACAAAGTTAACTGTTTACTTGGATTTTTAGATTATGGATTTTTAAGTGTCCAGTTGACAGATGAGACAACATTTTATTTTTACCTAGAAATATAGCTTCTCATGTACTGAGGTAGCTTTGTGCTCTGTAGTTATACTAGATAAAAAGCCAGTGCTAAGAGATCAATGAATGGGCAGCACAGTACTGTAGGGGTCGTTCTTTAAAAGGAAAATTGTATACTATAATTTTCCAGTCTTATGTGCCACTTTGAAAGAGAAAATAAATAAATGGATTGCAGCCCATGTTGCTTTTCTAAGGTTTTACTTCTGTAGTTATCCAACTGAAAGGGATGTTGCTCAGGCAGGCAAGTTCAATGTGTTTAGGCATCCCTTGTTATTAAAGAAATTGTGTATATACAGAACCTAGTAGTTGAAACCAGCATGTGTCTATAATTCTAGAAACTGAGAATGTAATGGTCTTTAATGTGATGTTTCAAGAAGCAGTAATGAAAAAAACATTGGGAACCTGAGCGCTTGTAATTTAAGGTTTGAATTGAGACAGTAGGTGGAGCTGAAGGAGCTATGCTTCTGAACCATATTAGATATAAATGAATATGGAAAAACTGTAAGAAAAAGAAACCACTGTTGTCTTGTTATATTCATTTTAAAAAGCTAGCTAATACAGTGACATTGTTCTTTATAAATCATTTCAATTGTATAAAATAGGTCTAAATCTGTATATTTCACAGGTATAAGGCACAAGATTAGACTACATAAGAATTCTGAGTTGAAATTACATTTATTTCTGTCTTGACTTGTTCTAATTTTAAAAACTAGGGCATACATTTTTTTCCTAAGATTTGTTTTTTATACAAGTACTTTGCTTTCAGAAATACCAGACAGTTAATTAGAGTTGGATTTAACAAACTATTTTGGCATTCCAACCTCTTTCTTTATTTAACTCTCACTAAAAAAAAAAAAAATCAGATAAATTTGTTTCTAAGTACATTTACACAATCTGTAAGTGTAATAACCAATCCAGTGTTACCATGCAATTTTATTAGGAGATGCATAGGAAACCAAACCTGAGGCTACAGAGCATTTCATAGGGTTTAGACAGAGCTGGGAATGATGCACAAACAATATAGCTGGCAATACACTCTATTCCTTTATTTGTGGAATTCAAGTGCTATTAACTTTGGAGAGACCACTTCTTTGTCCTGTTCTCCCAGTCTCAGGAAAGATGGCATTGTAGCTGGCAAGCAAGAAATATATTAAGGAATAGAGAAAGAAGAGCCAGATAAATGGAAATATAATTTGAGAAGAAGCTGAATTTTGCAAATCTCTAGTAGAATATTTTCACATAACCTAACATTATGGAAGATACTGTAATTGTTTCAATTCTTGTTGTTATCATTAATAATAAAGCAGTTACAATTATATTGCCTGAGTCAGTCATAGTTGCAGTAGGCAAATAAAGCAGAAGGTTTTTTTGGGGGAGGTATATTAACATTTTCCATTTCTCTAGGTGTATTACTTGAAGAATTTTTAAAACTTATGAGTACAAAGAAGGCTGCACAACTACACCATAGTGAAATAAGGCAGATATTCACAGCTTTTGACATGCAGTGTAAGTTTTTCTTCCCTGAAGAGTTTTTTTTAAGAGAGACCTCCATACTGAAGCAAATATGCAAAATAGAGTATTATCCTATGATGGGATTTGGGTAGTATCCTAGATAGGAGCTTTCCAGCCCTATCTTCCTATGTCTGTATCTTTCCAAGTAAAGTAACTAATATAGTAATGGCATTGCAGGTAGATGATTAACAGAAGGAGGGACAGCAGGCAGTTGAGACCAGCAGTAGGCTCCCAGGTTCTCTGTTCCACTGCATGTTTCTCCAGTTTTTGAAGAAAAGCATCTCTAGCTATTCACCTACCCTGATCCCACTTACTGTTACCACTATCGTATCTCCATCCCGATTATTGGAACTCCCTCAGGACCCTCTTCTTCTAATATTTCTCTGCTCACTCTCGCACACCACTTGTGCTGCCGATTCCTCTCCCAGGAGATAGGAGAGAATCTTCCCTTCCCTGCCTGACAGATGAAGGGGAAGAGACAAAGCAGCAAGGATCTTCTTCTATGGCTTATTCTGGGACCCAGGCTTGGTAGTTCTTTTCCTTTTCTGGTAGGCTGTGGGGATGGACTGTGATTCTTCTCCTCCCCTCCCCACTCCCCTTAGCAAAAAGGAGAGAAGCTTGAAAATAGGGCCAGTGAACCAAGGGCATGTAGCGTTTATACTATCCTTTCCACGTGGATTTTTTTTTTTCCTGTCTGTCCCTGGCCTGAAACAGGCTTGGCCCATGAGGAATAGAGGGAGGGCCAGGTGCTGAAATGAGTCAGTCAAGCATCATCTGCAGCTTGATCAGGACACACAAGAAAAAGATTTTAAATGGCAGGCTGCAACTTTATTAAAATTTAACATTGGATAGGTGCATTATCTGCCCCATCTTCCCATGCCAGGCATGTTAGGTAGGTTCTGTAAACCCTACACTCGACATCTATCATATGGCTCATAACTCAGGATAGACTCTCCAGTTCCTACCGCCAAGGATTCAGCTTGCTCTGCTGAATCTTCTCACCTTTTCCTCCAGCAAAGGGGACAGAAGGGACAGACAGAGGGACTGCAGGCTGCAAGGACTTCAGATCACTCCTTTTCCATAGACCAGGGTCCATAGCAAAATCCCATGTTTCTTATTTTCTGATCACTAGCCCTTTGGCCTTTTGTCCGTCCTGGACACCGGCTGCAAATTGCACCAAATTAACATAAAGCAACCTAAAAGTGCAATTCCTATATTCTAGAACTGCAAGGAGGGAGCGTGGGTTCATCTAAACATGGGGCAAGAGGCCTGCTAAACCTTGGGCCAGGATTTAAATAAATGATGGTGGGAACCAAGGACCAATTAGTTCACATCTCTCTAGCTGTCCAACAAACAGTGGAAAGCCCTATATATTCTCCCCCTTTTATCCAAAGCTATCAGGCATCTTGTGTATCCAATCCGGTTTCCCATCTGTTAAATTGATGGGTAGCATTCTTGTCCTTAACTGCTAGTAGCTGCTTCAGTAAGCTTTTTAAAGAGGCTTACACACCTCAGCAGCTACCCCATGTGCCTTTGTTTTGTCCATCGTTGTCTGTGTGTGTGTCTCTCTCTCCCTCCTCCCCCATACGTATCCAGTGACAACCCTGTTTGAATTATTGCTTTCTCTTTCAGTTGGATCCTGCAATGAAGTCATAGGCCTTGTCTGCACCTAAAAGTTAGGTTGACATAGCTATGGAAGTAAGGAGCACCGTAGCTCCTTAGCTAAGTAAGGAGCACCGTAGCTATGGTGACCTAGCCCCTAGAGTAGATGCAGGTACGTTTACAGAAGAATGTTTCTGCCATCTTGGGCACTGTCATTCAGAGAAGTGGTGTTCCTAGATTTTTCAGCAGTATAGGCTGTATTTACAATACAGGGTTATGCCGGCATAGCTACAGCAACCTAGCTCCATTGTATAGACATTCACGTAATAATAGGTGGTTGGTCTCTTTCATGGATTTTGTTCTGATGTTATATATTCAGTGTCATGACTTCATTGCAGAATTAATCTAGAAGAGAAAATGTACTGTGAGGGAAACCTTGTTTAAATACAACTCCACACGTGGAATTTGATAACTAGCAAATATGGGAAGAAAAATTGTGAAACACATGTAAAAGGTAATTTTAGTATATTTTAAAGTGTGCATTTGAAAGTTTCCCCAGTATAAAAATTGATTTTAAAAACTATTATTTTAAAAATTAATTCTTAAATATGAAACAGTACAGTACAGATGTTGCAAGAGTAATTCCTTTGAATGGAGTTTTTGGTAGCATACACCAAAATGACAGTACAAAATCATTCTTGAATCACTCATTTTTTGACACTCCCACTACCCTACCCTATGTGGATCCTAGCCTTTTCCGAAAATATTCTGGTTGAAATTGTAATAACTTCAAAGAGTGTACTTAGATTCTGAAAATCTACTGGACAGGCTTATAAGTATTAATATATTAAAAAATTGATGTTTGGTTCTTGAGCAAGCATAAATCTTCATAGTTTTTTTGTTTGTTTTGTTTGTTTTTTAATCTTATTTTCCCCTTCTTTAAACAAGATAGAGGATTTTTGACTTTGGAAGATTTCAAAAGAGCCTTCAATTCCATTGCTCCAAAGTTACCTGAAAGGATCATAGTTGAAGCTTTCAGGTAAGATAAACATAAAAGTCTTGTTTGATTCTTGTTCGTATATAGAAGTTATTCTTGCTGATACAGTCTAACATGGCTACCACTCTGAAACTTGTAATGTGTTTTTCACATCATAAAAAATGTCATAACTGTAAAATGTTGTAAAACATATTGATCAGTGGATACCATAATGCAGTATTACCAAGTTGTGTGCCTTGTGATTCCATATTTATGAATGTGGTATGAGAGCTGGAGAGGAATCTAATACAGACTATGCTACTTGAACTGCAGTTTCTCACATAATAATGATCACTTAGGGCCAGATTCTGGCACTTTATGTTGAGTAGCACCTTGTTCCACTAACAACTCCAACTAAAATCATTGAGGGTACTTGTTCCCCTTAGTATGCGAGTTTTACTTTGTTGGGTAAAGTTATGTCCAGAAAGCTTTTCCTAGACAGGTGACCAGAATGAGCCATCTGGTGAATTAAAAACATATAAGCAGAAACACACAGATGTATGAATGTAAGGGCAAGAAGCATCAATATTGTCATTTCACAAAATTCAGAACTCTATGCCCTCACACCAGCCAAAACAAACAGCCCAATGTATGGTTTAAACTGCACTGGCTTTAGAATGTTCCTCCTTTCCCCGCAACTTTTCCTCTTTCTTTCACATACACGTCAGAATTGAGCTCTTTGGTTAAATTTAGATCTTAGGTACAGAATTGCTGTGTACTTTATGTAACATCATTTATAATATATGTGCATATATATGATAATGCATGCTTTGAGGACCAAGAGCAGGAGCAAGCTCTAAGATAGGCTTGTTGGGACTAGAAAGAAAAGAGCTTAATGAGTACATTTTGGAACTCTATGAAGTTGTCATCTAAATAACTTTCTTAATATTGTAAGCCCTACTGGTTGGTAAAGGTGCTGTCTTTATAGCATTTCACATACTACTGCATCACTTTAATTTTAAGAAGCTAAGCATGGAAAGTTTGAGATTTTTCTTATAAAAATGAAATAAAAAAATGTAAAAGATGCTGAGTGTGTGCTTAGTCCCAGAAGAAACTAGAAAAAAGAAAAAAAATTTAAAGAAAGAAAATTCAAGGTCATACCTTTTAATGCTTATTTAGCTTCTGCTGCTGCAGTTTAGGGCACACGTTTGCTTCTGAACATCAAATCTCCCAATGCATTATTTTTAGTAAAAATTAAAAGAAACATATCAATCACTGAAGCCAGGGCCAGGTAAATCTTAAGGAGAGAAGTACAAAGATAGTTGTTACATAACAGTGGAGAAATCCTGCCCTCATTGAAATCCATGGTAGTTTTGTCATTGTCTTCAACAGATACTTAATGTATACATATATGTATGCACACACAGATGTTTGTGACTTCAGATCCTAAAATAGTGAATTACATGATAACTCAAAAATGCTTTTGAATGAATCACATTTCAAAACATTCTTTTTCTCTGATCACGTGCATTATTTGTCTGTCATTACTGTATTGTAATTTACATTAAAACAAAAAACTACCATAATTTCAATATTCAGAGCCAAATGTACAAATTTTTGAGTAGCTCATGTGCTGCACAAGGAAGTACAAATAAGAATATAAGTAAAACTCAACATTCGCATGCTGAGATCAGAAAAATACAGGTTTTACACGTGCAATTGCCTGATGCTTTGTGTGCAAAAATGCTCATATAAAGGTGATCATACATTTTGTTTTGCTTTCTCTCCAGCATGGTGTTTTAAAATGAGTTGCTTAGATTTTCCATTTATGCATTTTATTACTATTAAAATACAGTGTACATTTTTAGTATGATATAGCAAGATAATATGGATTACAAAGCATAGTGTACTTCTCTAACACACCAAAAATGAACACTTAATACCTGTGTGCTTCACTTTGGTATTGGATGTAAAGTGTATTTATAAACATAAAATAAACATGATCAGATATACTGAATGAATTTAAACTGGCAATAGATCTTCTCAACCATTTGGTGGTGCTAAATGCTCTGTTTAAGGTAAGAACTGAGACTAGATAGAGTTGATTCAAAAGTGTTCTTGGGTATAGTAAGTGTGCAGTTTTTTTTATTTTATTTCAAGGAAATAATACCAATACAAGAGTATTTGCATATCATACAGATTAATGTAAAATTTCATTTAGAAATTGTCTGCTAAATATATTGTGGGTTTTTTTCCCCAAAATGTTAATATTCATGGAATTTGTTGCTAAGATTCATGTAATCTTCAGGTGAATCATCAGTTTATTTTGATCACATTTATTGACGATAGTACGTACAAAAATATTGTGGTAAAAATGAATTGTAGAGTTCAACTGTTTCTGTGATCTTACCAGGTATATTAGACAAAATGGACATCGGGTGCTTAATCATGGTACATCTGATTGAAATGTCAGTGTTCCCTAAGAACACTAGCCATTCATTACACAGGAGTTCTAGTAATGCCTAGTGGTGAGTGGTTTAATGGTAGGACACTTATTTATTTTGGTAGATGGTTGATTTTATGAATTAAAACTGTTTTCATAACCATGTTACTCATTCTCTCTTTGAGAGTACATGTATGAATTGTCAGAAAAGTTTAAATAGGACAATGTGCAGTTATTAAGCTGAACATCTTATAGTGAAAAGTGAATATGGTGTCCTCATTGTACGGTGGCATACCAGTTGTTGCCAGAAAGCACTGCATTTTTTGTTGTGAAACTTTGATTTATGTTTGGTTAACCTAGTTACAAATATACAGCATTATTAATTACTGCTGTCAAGGAAATATCTGTCTTAGGGTACGTCTACACTGCACGATTATTTCGAATTAGCTTAAACCGATATTACAAAACAGATCTAATAAAATAGGTTTAGCGCGTCCACAGTGGGATCACGAAATCGATTGTTTG